>NC_140010.1:22043925-22545548 GCF_964263955.1 Coregonus lavaretus
AGAGCCAGAAATCTTGCTTGTTTGTAGGTGACCAAATACTTATTTTCCACCATAATTTGCAAATAAATTCATAAAAAATGCTACAATGTGATTTTCTGGATTTTTTTCTCTCAATTTGTCTGTCACAGTTGACGTTTACCTATGATGAAAATTACAGGCCTCTCTCATCTTTTTAAGTGGGAGAACTTGCACAATTGGTGGCTGACTAAATAATTTTTTTCCCCACTGTACCTGAGCTCGATTTCGAGTCTCATAGCAAAGGGTCTAAATACCTATGTAAATAAGGTATTTTTGTTTTTTATTTGTAATACATTTGCTAAAATATCCAAAAAGCTGTTTTTGCTTTGTCATTTTGGGGTATTGTGTGTAGATTGATGAGGGGAAAAAATAATTTAATCAATTTTAAAATAAGGCTGTAACATAACAAAATGTGGTAAAAAGTCAAGGGGTCTGAATACTTTCAGAAAGCACTGTATATACACACTACCGGTCAAAAGTTTTAGAACACCTACTCATTCAAGGGTTTTTCTTTATTTTTTGTTATGGTGTGGGGGTGCTTTGCTGGTGACACTGTCTGTGATTTATTTAGAATTCAAGGCACACTTAACCCTGTAGCTCAGTTGGTAGAGCATGGCGCTTGCAACGCCAGGGTTGTGGGTTCGTTTCCCACGGGGGGCCAGTATGAAAATGTATGCACTCACTAACTGTAAGTTGCTCTGGATAAGAGCGTCTGCTAAATGACTAAAATGTAAAATGGCTACCACAGCAATATGCCACCCCATCTGGTTTGGGCTTAGTGGGATCATTTGTTTTTCAACAGGACAATGACCCAACAGACCTCCAGGCTGTGTAAGGGCTATTTTACCAAGAAGGAGAGTGATGGAGTGCTGCATCAGCTGACCTGGCCTCCACAATCCCCCCACATCAACCAAATTGAGATGGTTTGGGATGAGTCAGACCGCAGAGTGAAGGAAAAGCAGCCAACAAGTGCTCAGCATATGTGGGAACTCCTTCAAGACAGTTGGAAAAGCATTCTAGGTGAAGCTGGTTGACAGAATGCCAAGAGTGTTCAAAGCTGTCATCAAGACAAAGGGTGGCTATTTGAAGAATCTCAAATATAAAAATATATTTTGATTTGTTTAACACTTTTTTGGTTACTACATGATTCCATATGTAATATTTCATCATTTTGATGTCTTCACTATTATTCTACACTGTAGAAAATAGTAGAAAAATAAAGAAAAACCCTTCAATGAGTAGTGTATATGTATATATATTTGTGTGTGCGTATATACACTGAACAAAAATATAAACGCAACATGTAAAGTGTTGGTCCCATGTTTCATTAGCTGAAATAAAAAAAATCGCATACATTTTCCATACGCACAACTTGGTTGCAATTTAAATCAATCTCGTTTTCTGGTACTCCTACAAACGTTTTGCTGCTCCCAACTATTGAAAGTTGGGAGCAATTTCTACCAATGAAAAAAAGTTAATTTAGAGCCCTGACCGTGTCCCTTTATCTTTAGATCTACTCCCTGCTCTCAGTGGTGAGGACACAACCAAAGGTTTCTTCCAAGAGCTGGTGAGCGTTCTCCTCAGCTATGTCTGCAAGTCGTTCAGAAGGAGCTCCAAAGTCCTGGACTTCCACCACCCTCACCAACTCAGAGAGGGTCTGGAGGGCTTCAGTCTGGATCTCCCAGACCAGCCAGAGAACCTGGAACAACTCCTGGTCGACTGCAGGGACACCTTGAAGTATGGAGTCAAAACAGGTACCGTAAGAGCTGTCAACTGTTTTGCGGAAGATTTACCGAAAATATACTATAGGTACGAAACATGTACTCCATGTACCAGTAAGTCATTGCTTCTGTCCAGGCAATGGCTGACATTACAGACATCATAGACATTATAGATTAGTAGAATGTTCCAGAATGTCCTCATCTGTCCCCAGGTCACCCACGGTTCTTCAATCAGCTGTCATCAGGGCTGGATGTCATCGGTTTGGCCGGGGAATGGCTGACATCTACCGCCAACACAAACATGTAAGATTTACATTCTCCCTAAGGTGTAAGATCTCATTTCTCACTAAGCCCTCATATTGCAGAATTACATTTGCCAGAGAACAGATCTGACATTTACCAGAGAACAGTATGTATCAAGCTTCTCAGAGTAGTAGTTCTGATCTTGGATACATTGTGCCTTTTAGATCATAATGAATAAAATGACATGGACAGGGTGGACCTGATCCTAGATCAGCATTCCTACTCTGAGGCGCTTGATACATACAGGCCCAGTTGACACTAGGGCCTACGGTGTGATCTGTTCTCTGGTAAATGTCATTCTGCAATATGTAAAACCTTTTTTCTAGGTTTACTTATGAAGTGTCCCCAGTGTTCATTCTGATGGAGGAGGTTCTACTGAGGAAGATGCAGGAGATTGTGGGTTGGTCAGAGGAAGAGGGGGATGGTGTTTTCTGTCCAGGTACAGTGTTAGCTACATTCTGACCTTACTATCAATACAAACAATGTAGCCAATGACAAACATACACTGTGATACATTTATCCTTGTTACTTCCATTGAATTGGTTCATTTTGCCCTCTTAATCTTGGATATATGTATGAAAAAATATATATACAGTGGGGAAAAAAAGTATTTAGTCAGCCACCAATTGTGCAAGTTCTCCCACTTAAAAAGAAGAGAGAGGCCTGTAATTTTCATCATAAATACACGTCAACTATGACAGACAAAATGAGAAAAAGAAATCCAGAAAATCACATTGTAGGATTTTTAATGAATTTATTTGCAAATTATGGTGGAAAATAAGTATTTGGTCAATAACAAAAGTTTCTCAATACTTTGTTATATACCCTTTGTTGGCAATATGTTCAGGTCAAACGTTTTCTGTAAATCTTCACAAGGTTTTCACACACTGTTGCTGGTATTTTGGCCCATTCCTCCATGCAGATCTCCTCTAGAGCAGTGATGTTTTGGGGCTGTCGCTGGGCAACACAGACTTTCAACTCCCTCCAAAGATTTTCTATGGGGTTGAGATCTGGAGACTGGCTAGGCCACTCCAGGACCTTGAAATGCTTCTTACGAAGCCACTCCTTCGTTGCCCGGGCGGTGTGTTTGGGATCATTGTCATGCTGAAAGACCCAGCCACGTTTCATCTTCAATGCCCTTGCTGATGGAAGGAGGTTTTCACTCAAAATCTCACGATACATGGCCCCATTCATTCTTTCCTTTACACGGATCAGTCGTCCTGGTCCCTTTGCAGAAAAACAGCCCCAAAGCATGATGTTTCCACCCCCATGCTTCACAGTAGGTATGGTGTTCTTTGGATGCAACTCAGCATTCTTTGTCCTCCAAACACGACGAGTTGAGTTTTTACCAAAAAGTTATATTTTGGTTTCATCTGACCGTATGACATTCTCCCAATCCTCTTCTGGATCATCCAAATGCACTCTAGCAAACTTCAGACGGGCTTGGACATGTACTGGCTTGAGCAGGGGGACACGTCTGACACTGCAGGATTTGAGTCCCTGGCGGCGTAGTGTGTTACTGATGGTAGGCTTTGTTACTTTGGTCCCAGCTCTCTGCAGGTCATTCACTAGGTCCCCCCGTGTGGTTCTGGGATTTTTGCTCACCGTTCTTGTGATCATTTTGACCCCACGGGGTGAGATCTTGCATGGAGCCCCAGATCGAGGGAGATTATCAGTGGTCTTGTATGTCTTCCATTTCCTAATAATTGCTCCCACAGTTGATTTCTTCAAACCAAGCTGCTTACCTATTGCAGATTCAGTCTTCCCAGCCTGGTGCAGGTCTACAATTTTGTTTCTGGTGTCCTTTGACAGCTCTTTGGTCTTGGCCATAGTGGAGTTTGGAGTGTGACTGTTTGAGGTTGTGGACAGGTGTCTTTTATACTGATAACAAGTTCAAACAGGTGCCATTAATACAGGTAACGAGTGGAGGACAGAGGAGCCTCTTAAAGAAGAAGTTACAGGTCTGTGAGAGCCAGAAATCTTGCTTGTTTGTAGGTGACCAAATACTTATTTTCCACCATAATTTGCAAATAAATTCATTAAAAATCCTACAATGTGAATTTCTGGAATTTTTTTCTCTCAATTTGTCTGTCATAGTTGACGTGTACCTATGATGAAAATTACAGGCCTCTCTCATCTTTTTAAGTGGGAGAACTTGCACAATTGGTGGCTGACTAAATACCTTTTTCCCCCACTGTATGTATGCACTCACTAACTGTAAGTCGCTCTGGATAAGAGCGTCTGCTAAATGACTAAAATGTAAAATGTAAAATATATTGTTTAGTTGTTATGAAGTTAAATTATAAGATTAAGACAATCTCTTAGTGAGATATCCATCTATAATACAGTATGTATATATATTTCCTCAGGAGGGACCATGTCCAATCTGTACAGTGTACTACTGGCCAGATACCACTTTTTCCCTGAAGTGAAGACCAAAGGGATGACTGCTCTGCCCAGGCTAATCCTCTTCACCTCAGCACATGTACGCATCACCAATATTCACATTAGGTCATGTTTATTCACATTATCTATAAACATGTACTGACATACTTTTTTCCCTCCTCTAGAGTCATTATTCAGTCAAGAAATCTGCGGCAGTCCTTGGGATAGGGAGTGAAAATGTTGTGGTGGTGAAATGTGATGACCGGTAAGCAAGGACGACAGAGTGATTTGCATTTGTTGATCGTGAATGTTGACAATATCATCAGAGCTAGAGGAGTGATGTTGTTTTTTCTATTCAAGGGGAAAGATGATCCCTGCAGAATTGGAGTCAAGTATCATTACTGCCAAAGATCAGGTAATGGATGAATGAGTCTGCTCTTGCCAAACTGAGGAATAAAGGGATTTTTGAATGAAATACATGTAAGCATACCTGTATACAGTATTTTCAGCCAGGGAAGGATTTAGTCAAATTAGGAAGAAACAGACACCCCCAACAGAATACACTCAAACCAGAATTTCTGTTTTCCAGTCAACAACATTGTCTGGTGCATAAAATGAGCTACCAGAGCTCCAGTGCGTTGGCAGGGATTATTTCACAGGATCAGGTCAATACACTCATCATGATTCCTGTCATCTTTCTCCCTCTCTCTCTCTCTCTTCAGGGTTGTGTCCCGTTCTACGTCAATGCCACAGCAGGCACCACTGTGTACGGAGCCTTTGATCCTCTCAATGCCATCGCAGACATCTGTGAGAGCCATGGACTCTGGCTGCATGTTGATGTATTTACCTTAAAGCATCTGTCTATACATCACGGTTTAACAGACACAGATTTATCTTTATCCTGGATTTAAGATATATTTCAATTGGCCATGCTTTTTAGTCCAGTACTAGGCATAATTTGTGTCTGGGAAACCGTTCCCATAAGAATTTGTAATATTTAAGATATAATAATATGCCATTTAGCAGACACTTTTATCCAAAGCGACTTACAGTCATGTGCGCATACATTTTTACGTATGGGTGGTCCCGGGGATCGAACCCACTACCCTGGCGTTACAAGCGCCATGCTCTACCAATTGAGCTACAGAGAACCACATATAAAATATGTGAAGATAAGATTGTACTTACAGTAAGATTATCTTTATTTCTTAACAGGCAGCCTGGGGCGGAGGACTGTTGATGTCCAAGAGGCACCGTGTGAAACTACAAGGGATTGAACGGTAGGTACGGTAACCCGAGAGAACAGAGACTTGAGGACACCCAAAATCTACAGCTCCCCGAAAAGATAATATATTGCTAGTTTTCACTCTAACGTATAGCCAGGATCAATTCAATTTGGGGGGTACTGTTTCCATTTACAATTGAATTGGAATTGACCCTCAACAGCAACTGCCTTGATTGGTTCTTACATGCAGGTCTATTTGAATTATTTTCATTATAGAGCCTGGTCTGTGACTTGGAACCCTCATAAAATGATGGGTGCTCCGCTGCAATGCTCAGCCATACTGGTGAAGAAAAGGGTGAGTAGTCTAACGCTATGATTTTATATTTATTTATTTTTTATCAAGACTACCAATACATCCATCCTGAACTACAATTTGCACACATGCATGCATGCACGCACGCAATCACTCAGAAACACACACACATAATGTAATCAGTGGTTTCTCACTCACAGGGCCTCTTGCAAGACTGTAATCAGCTGTGTGCAGAATACCTCTTCCAAACTGACAAGCACTACGACACCTCGTATGACACCGGAGACAAGACCATTCAGTGTGGCAGACACGTTGATGTCTTCAAGCTCTGGCTCATGTGGAAGGCCAAGGTATGTAACACACTCACATGGATCTTTTTCTTTTCTTTATCAACTGATCAATAAAACACATATACCCATTCCTCTACATTTATATTGTATTTTTTATATGTCTCTTCTTAGGGTTCAGAAGGCTTTGAATCACAGGTCAATAAATGTTTGGAAAATGCTGAGCACTTGTTTGACAAAATCAAACAAAGACCAGACTTTGAACTCGTCTTCAAAAGCAAAGTAAGTCTGTTTATTTAAGTCCCATGTAGTTATTGAATAATTCCTCAGTGAGATGAATTGTTGTAAGCCTTTTATGTATGATACATCCCCATGCAGCCTGAACACAGCAACGTGTGCTTCTGGTACATCCCACCAAGTCTGAGGAAAATGCCACCAGGTCCTGAGAGGAACAGGAGACTCCATGAGGTAATGCTACACCTTGGATCTCTAATATAGTGATATATTAGATGTCTTAATCCATTAGATACTGCAGATACTGTATCTGTACCAGTGATTAATTTGTAAATCGGGATGTGCCGGAACAAATAGTGAGCGCGAGAAGGGGCAACCTGGGGAGTTCTGAGGTACCGGAACGCATGAGAAAAAAAAAAACCTTTATAATAAAGCGTTGCGTGCATATCATCGCATTTGCGTAGTGGAATAGAGCAGTAGAGTAGAGGCACTTACAGAAGTTGCACACATTGGGAGAATGTTTAGTAGCCTATGTAACAGGTAGGAAATACCTGTTTTTGTACAGTTTTTCTCAGATCAGCCTTGGGAGGTTGAGCAACAAACAGAGTGGTGTCTCTGTTGCCCAACACATTTAACCTAACCACAGTACTTAGAAGTAGTAGCACCTTTCCTAATAGTATAGGGTGAAAAGTTACAAATAACTCACTGTATGCAGCCCCTCAGATTATGTGGTTAATAGCATGGAGCATCCACCTGCAATACATCCCAATACCTAAAACAGGTTAGGCCCCCTACCCCAAGGCAGTAGTAATGAAAAGACAGTTCTGCTTGAAAATAATGACAATATATCGTCCATTTTAGGCAACAACACAACAGGCACAATTTCACAGTTCACAAAATAGCTTACTGTAACCTACCTCACGTGCACGCGTAGCCTAGCTTGAATTAAACCAATGAAAACATAGCAATACAACCTAGCAGTTTTACAGCATTTATATCCGATATCCCAATAACAAACCAACAAAAACAGAATGACACTCGTTACTGTGTTCATGGAGTCTGTATGAGGGCTGTCAGGGACTACAATAATAGAAGTAGTCTGCAACGTTGTCACGGTAATCTTATTCTCCTTTGAATGGCTAATTAGGCCTAAATGTTCATTATTAACAGTGTCCCTTCTTATCCTTGCACTACTATGTAATGTCATTCAACTGAAAAGTCCACAACCTTAATTGTCCTCTTCTTTCAGGACATAAACAGAAAGCTCTATTACCTCCACGGGAATCTTCTATAACTAAATCACTTCAACTCACGGCTCTCCTCTGGTGTCGGTAACAATTCTTCGATGTCCATCACTCCGGTGGGTAGCTAGCTCCATCGATTGAACTCACGTTAATCCCGAAGGCGAAAATGACAGTCATTCGGTGGTATGGAACAGTCCTCTTTCTCAAACGATACTCGGTATGGAATAATCCTCTTCCAGAACTAGCACGTCCTCTTTCTCCAACGATAAGTGACTTTTTGAATTCGGCTCTTCTCTTCTCTTCTCATTATTGTTCGCTCTCTCTCCTCCTTTTGCAACACACTTGCCTGTGCACTCCCTCATGCCACCTCTCCGCAGGACCTTTTTAGAGCCGGCCGTGACATCACCTGGCTCATAGTAGTCTTGGAAAGTCACTGAACAGAACAGCAAAAGCCATATCCCTAGACTCCGCCACATTTAGGGTTCGGGGAAAATGTGGCCTTTTATAAACACATTTCTACATAATTTTACATGACTGGAGACATTGGTAGAATCTTTTTTAATACACACAAATACTTTAAATGGCAGGCTACTTTGACACTGACAAACTGAGAATCTGAGATCAATAAAAATGTATTGAATCCATCAATAGCCTAGGCCTAGGTGTGTGGAGACACATATTGTAGGCTACAATGTGAGGAGGAAATTATAGTCCTAAAATGCTTTCCAGTTTCACTCACTCCCTTGATGGCCGATGTGCTCGTGCCAAAAGCCTATCTCTCTCTAGTAAAACAATATTTGGAAGTTGATCAAATATTTTGGTAGCCTACAGTATAGTCTTCTCTTTTCAGCAGGAGCCATTTGCTTTCCAACGTGTGTTTTCCCTCAATTGTATTTGAAATATTGCGAAAGGCCTGTTTTGTCTGCATGCTGTTTTATTTTTTTGTGTGTATTTTACCCCCTTTTTCTCCCCAATTTCGATATTTTCTCATTGCTGCAACTCCCCAACGGGCTCGGGAGGCGAAGGTCTAATCATGCATCCTCCGAAACATGACCCACCAAACCGCGCTTCTTAACACCCGCCCGCTTATCCCGGAAGTCAGCCGCACCAATGTGCCAGAGGAAACACTGTTCAACTGATGACTGGGGTCAGCCTGCAGGTGCCCGGCCCACCACAAGGAGTCACTAGAGCGCGATGAGCCAAGTAAAGCCCCCCGGCCAAACCCTCCCCTAACCCGGACAAAGCTGGGCCAATTGTGCGCCGCCCTATGTGACTCCCGATCACGGGCGGTTGTGATACAGCCCAAGATCGATGCCTCTAGCACTGCGAACCCGGGTCTGTAGTGATGCCTCTAGCTCTTAGACCGCTGCACCACTCGGGAGGCCCTGCATGCTGTAGGCTATTCCTTGTTATTGGGCTACAATCCACAGCTAGGCTATTTTTTTAAAGAAGCAATTTATCCTCTGTGGCTAAATTATAGGCCTTCTCATGGTGTAGTAGGCTATTCTGAATGATTTCATTTATTTCTGAACAGACAGCAGTAATTTAACTTTGGCAAATTTATTTCAATTTATCAAGGGGGCTGCAGCACCTACAGACCCCTTTGCGCAGCTATGATTCTATTAGGAAATGAATGATGACGTGCAACACTGGAGAGATGAGAGTTGCAGAATCATGTCTATCAGAGCAGAGAGGAAGAGAGATCATAAAAAGTTGATCTCATTCTAGTTATGTGAGAGATACTGGCGCGCTTCTCACACAGCCACGGCCAGGCGTTGGTCTCAAACATAGGTTACAATGTTGCGCAAACCATAAACCCGGGCCTTCCCAACCCGAATCAACTCTTGGAATATTAGGCCCGGCCTGAAAATCTACTTTTTGACATTATGTTTTTTGGGGGCAGGAGAATTAAGGAAGAGGCAACTCGAATGAACTTTGATCGCTTTTATTCAAATTTTACATTGCAAAAAGTGAACATTATTTTTCATGCCTCGAGAGGTACCGGAGCCGGCCAAATAGGTTCCGGGACAAAACAGTCCAAAACGGAGAGGTGCCGGATCCTGCTCAAATTAAGCACTGATCTGTACTCATAACTAGCAGCAGCACATTTTGACTTCAGTTCATACTCTTTATATCTATACTCTATAAAGTTATAGCAAAATAACTGTTTGGTTTCTAAGGTGGCACCAAAGATCAAAGCCAAGATGATGGAGCAGGGGATGGCCATGATTGGCTATCAGCCGCTTGGAGACAAAGTGAACTTCTTCCGATGTGTCTTCTCCAACCCGGCCACACAGACAGAGGATGTGGACTACCTGTTGGAGGAGATCGCTTGTCTCGGTCATGATATATGCATCAGGATTGAGACCAATTTATGAATCAGGTTGGGTGAATCAGGGTTGAGACCACTTTATGAATCAGATTGTGGCTCAGATCAACTTTAAAACATGCATTTAGAATTATTCTCAAATGTTTTATTGCGTAAATATTCATTTTTTATAAATATATTCAAATATTATTTGTATTCCAGAGTATCACGGAATCATTATACTGTAGCCAGTTTAATTCTACATTCATTTTATTTGTGTACAACAATATTGTATCTAAGATTTGACATTTCAGAATATCAATGTTAAGAAGGCAACAGTTGATGGGGTTATTAAAATGTTGAACAAAATCATATTGTCATCGTGTGTGCCCAAAATGTTTACATTTCACTAAAACGTTCAACACCATCTGTAGGTGAAAATGAAGAATTTAACAAATACAATCACAGCACTCTAAAATGGGTCAGTTATGTTTTTCATATGAATTAACATAAGTACAATTTTTTGCTTTTCTGAGTGAATCACAATAGAGAAGCTGGAATAATGGTGATTGGTTATATTGCTTTAACTCTTTATTGCAAAAAAAATGAAAAATACTTTCAAAAAGGCCAATTCATCAATATCTGTACGCATTCCAAATACAGAGTATAACAATAATTTCTTCCCTCAGTACGACAGCACTATCCCTGGTTAAGAAATAGCCTGAATGCTGGCATTGTGACAATGTCCTGTAATTTTGGGGAGTGAGAAAGATTCCAAACAGCTTATTAGTATCCAGTCTTTCAGTCACAGGATATCATGGTGAACTGTTTGTAGATGCAGGTCCTGTTGTACAGTAAGAGTAGGACAAAACTCTGAAGAACCACTAAGCCCACCCTGGTTGTGAACGAGCTCTTACAACAACCTTCCTCCCTCTCCCCATGTTCCTCCCCCAACCCTGGTTTTCCCTCGTCAGACACAGGCACCGGAGACATCCCCTTTGGCTGCCCAGCCCATAGGTGCCTACCTGAATGTTCACCGGGCACTGTAGCGCTCTCTTGGTGGTCTGTAGACAGGTAGCAGGTGTTACTAGGCAGCTGTATGAAGACAGGTATGTATTCTGTGGGAGATGGGACAGAGATGACAGCCATAGTGTCCGGGTCATCAGGGAGCTGGGAGACGGAGACCCCAGGGGGCAGTCCAGGAGCTTGGGCCTGCGCCGCAAATTGTAGTAGTTCAGACAGATCTGACATTCTAACACTGAGTTTTGTGAAACAGGTTCCATAATCATGAGTTTGGTCTGTTGTGTCAATGACAGTCACAAGATGTCAAACCACAAACAAACAGTCTGTTTGGCGTGACCCTGGACAACACCCTGTCGTTCTCCGCTAACATCAAGGCGGTGACCCTATCCTGTAGGTTCATGCTCTACAACATTCGGAGAGTACGACCCTGCCTTACACAGGAAGCGGCACAGGTCCTAATCCAGGCACTTGTCATCTCCCGTCTGGATTACTGCAACTCGCTGTTGGCTGGGCTCCCTGCCTGTGCCATTAAACCCCTACAACTCATCCAGAATGCCGCAGCCCGTCTGGTGTTCAACCTTCCCAAGTTCTCTCACGTCACCCCGCTCCTCCGCACACTCCACTGGCTTCCAGTTGAAGCTCGCATCTGCTACAAGACCATGGTGCTTGCCTACGGAGCTGTGAGGGGAACGGCACCTCCGTACCTTCAGGCTCTGATCAGTCCCTACACCCAAACAAGGGCATTGCGTTCATCCACCTCTGGCCTGCTGGCCCCTCTACCTCTGCGGAAGCACAGTTCCCGCTCAGCCCAGTCAAAACTGTTCGCTGCTCTGGCACCCCAATGGTGGAACAAGCTCCCTCACTACGCCAGGACAGCGGAGTCACTCACCACCTTCCGGAGACACTTGAAACCCCACCTCTTTAAGGAATACCTGGGTTAGGATAAAGTAATCCTTCTACCCCCCCCTTACCCCAACCCCCAAAAAATTTAATAAAAATAAATAATACATATTGTAAAGTGGTTATCCCACTGGCTATAAGGTGAATGCACCAATTTGTAAGTCGCTCTGGATAAGAGCGTCTGCTAAACGACGTAAATGTAAATGTTGTTCCCTCAGTATGAACATGCAGATTAGGGAACCATTGCATATCCAGAGGGAGACAGATGTTTCATGCTCTTGGTCTCACCTCTTTTTTAGTTGTGTCATAGTACTTAGTTAAATCCACGTCTGGCTCCATCTACCCTATTAGAGAGAAGACATTTGTCAAGTCAGTGTGTGATTCCGTAATCCTCATTAAAATCACTCCTACTGAAAAAGGAATAAGACTACTTGGTCATGTCCTGCCCACTGAACTCTGTCCAAAACACTGGTGTCAGAAACAGACAAACACATCAGTAGCATTAAGGCTGCCCAATTCTGATATTTTCTTCACCAATTAGCCTTTTGACCAATCACATCAGCTCTGAAAAAGATCTGATGTGAAAAGATCTGATGCAATTAGACCAATTAGTAGAAAACAATAAGAATTGGGCTGCCTGTCTAAATGCAGCTAAAATGTGTGTGTGGCTGTTTAGACAGACAGCCCAATTCTGATATTTTTCCACTAATTGGTCTTTAGACTGATCACATCAGATATTCTTCAGAGCCGATTGGTCAAAAGACTTAGTGAAAAAAAAAAGAATTGGGCTGCCTGTCTAATTTGTGTGCAATTTAAGATAAAGTACAAGAAGCCTGTTTAGTCATTGACAAACAAAAAAAGAAAAATCTAGCTAATGCTCAAACCTGTATTTGATCTGACTGCAAGATCTTTATCACTCAACCTATGGTAAAGTTCCTGAATTACATTGCCTTGACAAGAGATTTGCAGCAATCTTAGTCCAGGTTGAATTTGAGTTAAAGAAGCAGTCGTGAGTTAGACTACAGACTGTTTGCCGGTCAACAAAAAAAAGCCCATGAAGTGTTTAAGTTCTTGCAAGTACTGACATACCAACCAAACCAGTTCAGAAGCTTCTCTAGGACACATAAGCATAGTCAAATTATCCCTCTAAATAGCAGCAATAGAGATAGTTGTGTAACCTGCCTACCACAGTTACTGCAGTAGCCTATCCCAAGTGCTACATTTTGCAAAAATAAAATTTACTTTAATTAGAGCTTTCTAGGACAAAGTCCTTGGCCTTTTCACACAGGATGCTTGCCACTAGATAGGTCTTGATATAAAAGTGGACACTGGCTCAGAAACACCTGGATGGAGCTGTAATGTGAAAGCAAAATATTACATGATGGCACACATTACTAGTACCATATAGCCTTATTCATGATGTTGCAAGTTGAAGTCATGTGTTAAGTTAAGGCTATGTAAACAAGGAATGCCATGAAAAGGTATGTATTTTTTTCCGTTGATAAAAGCAGTGCAATTCCTGTATTGAACCTTGGCATTCGAGCATGCAGTCAATCTGCTTTGAACTTGGTATTTTATAAGGATCCCCATTAGCTGTTGCAAAAGCAGCAGCTACTCTCAGCAGCTATGTCTCCCGAGTGGCGCAGTGGTCTGTGCCACTAGAGATCCTGGTTCGAATCCAGGCTCTGTCGTAGCCGGCCGTGACCGGGAGACCCATGGGGCGGCGCACCATTGGCCCAGGGTAGGGGAGGGAATGGCCGGCAGTAGTAGAGTAGAGTAGTAGAGCATGGTGTTTGCAACGCCAGGGTTGTGGGTTTGATTCCCACGGGGGGCCAGTATGGAAAAAAAAATGTTGAATAATAATGTATGCACTCACTAACTGTAAGTCGCTCTGGATAAGAGCGTCTGCTAAAAATGTAAATGTACTCTTCCTGGGGTCCACACATAATACAGAACATTAATAGACAACAGCTCAAGGTCAGAACTACATACCTTTTTTTTTTTATGCACACGTAGCCTACATATCAATACATACAAACTATCTAGGTCAAATAGGGGAGAGGCGTTGTGCCATGAGGTGTTGATTTATCTTGAACTGAGGCAAGAATACAAGAGCCAACTTTAGCAGTTAGACAGCCTACTGAACAAGGTTTGGAATTTCACACTACCATTCAGCAACTGAAATTCACACTGCCTACCATTCAGCAACTAAAGAACCGACATCCATACCATTTTACCGGACTTTGTGAAGCCAGTATGAGCCAGTCCTAAGGAAACATCTGTTCCTTTTTTTGTCGCGAGATTCTTGTAGCCTGCTTGTTTTTCTCAAGTTACCCACACACCCTCTATCAGTCAAAACATTGAGGGGGTTCGATTAATCTCGCCCGTGTAGGCATGTTATCCACCGGCTGAAAGTTGATTGCATTCGATTTGCAACCGGGCTGACTCCCGGGCGTGAGCTAGGTGCTCCGCTCTGTCCGACGGCTAAATCAGCTCAAAACAAGTAACGTAATTAAGCACGTGTAATAGTTAGGATTCTGTGTTTTCACATGTAAAAGTAATTGCTTTTGATAAAAACGCTTTCTGCCTTCCAAATAAAAAGTAGTTTGAAAATTCAAACATGTATTTTATGTAAAAGATGCATATTTCTAGACCATACTGCCTTGTTGACATGTCCGAGCAGCACAGACTCAGACTTGAGCAGTGCACTCCTCCCTCCACGCTTTCGCCCGATGGTTCAACCCTAGCCAACGTAAAATAACTAATTGTCCGGTATGAAGTTGGCAGCGCCTACCACATGTTGATAAGGCTACCTCACAGCCCGATCAAAAAGCATATTGGTACTTTTTTGATTAGACTGAATTCATCCTTCACTTGGGACTACTAGACAATGAATCTGCTGTACCTTTCGCAATTGATAGTAAATCATTCTTGCTTTTTAAGTGGTGTGTGTATAGAATTCAGCTGTCATCATTAGCAAACTACCGCACTTATAAGCCCCATTTCCATCCACATTTTCAACTTTTCATTTAAAATGCCTCCACTTCAAAAGACCAAAATACAAGCAGTTATTTTTAAAAAAGTTTTATTTTGTTTGAGGTAGGCCTAAAAATAGGGTTATTAAAATGTCTTAGTCACTTGGTGACAGTCTGGTCAGTCAGTACCTTGGGTTTTTTCCATTTGCTCCTGTAGAGAAAAATAGCATTATTTCAAAGTTGTTGACAATTTTCATTATCAATTAACCATTTTAATATCTTCTATATAGGATCTGCTTTGTCTTTTCAAAAGTGATATTCGATCTCCAGCATAAGTCTTCATCTTGGAATATTCATGAAGGTGGTTAAATAGTTCTACTTGCCTCTTGTTTTTCCAGATCTGCCATAATACCCATTACAGGGTTCTTGGTAGCCATTCCTCTGGGTGTTCCGCTGTCCAAAGGAGTTTGATGGGTTAGTCTGTGCCTGTGTTCTATCTGTAGACGAAACCAATAACACCATCATGTATTCAGCATTGAAAACACCAACACAGTGGAAAATAATGATATGTCGAACATACCCGGTGGTCCATTTTGCCATGGTCTCCGTTTCTTTGAGTTATTGTTTGGGCCATATCCATTTTCACCAGATTCATGACTAGGCCTGGCCTTGTTTGCTCTCCTGGAATCTGCAGGAGAAAGGTAAAATGTACATTAGTGTCATTTTCCAGCATTGTTTCAAATGTGCAAGAATACACAGTGGTGTAAAGTACTTAAGTAAAAATACTTTGAAGTACTACTTGTCGTTTTTTTTCTGTACTTTACTATTTACATTTGACAACTTTTACTTTTTACTCCATTAATTTTCCCTGACATCCAAAAGTACTAGTTACATTTTTAATGCTTAGCAGGACAGGCAAATGGTCCAATTCATACACTTATCAAGAGAACATCCCTGATAATCCCTAGTGCCTTTGATCTGGTGGACTCATTAAACACAAATGCGTCATTTGTAAATGATGTCTGCGTGTTGTAGTGTTCCCCTGGCTAACTGCAAATAATAATAAAAACAATAAAATTGTGCTGTCTGGTTTGCATAATATAAGAAATTATTTACACTTAATTTTGATACTTAAGTATATTTAAAACCAAATACTTTTACTCAAGTAGTATTTTACTGGGTGACTTTCACTTGAGTCATTTTCTAGTAAGGTATCTTTACTTTTACTCAAGTATGACAATTGGGTACTTTTTCCCACCACTGAGAATACATCAAAATCCTACAGTAATTCAGACAAAGTTCAGACATTTTCAAAAAGCAGGCTTTGCCCTCTTACCAATCTGTCGTTTCTGATTCTGTGAAATGTGACACTGCTGCTCCTGAGGCTTGAGGAGATCAGGGGCCACATTTCCCTCATTCAGTCTGCCTGTGGGGCTCTTCCTGAAACTCCCTACGTTTAGCTTTGGCTCCTGACAGGAGCAGTTCCTCTCCTGTAGCTTTGAACACTTCAGACCACACACCTTGAAGTGTCTGTTTGAGGAAGGAGCCGTTAGCATCCTAACATCTGTGATCAGCTGCTCACAGCCCTGTCGACTGGGTACAGCAGGCTCCTTCTCTTCAGTCTCCATTTCCTGGTTGCAGGGACCTGGACAACTGTAAACAGACTCTTTGTCTCCTGCCATACATTTGGAGGCATATGTTTCAGGGTCATCTGGAGAGCAGGGAGGGCTCTGGGCCCTGTGCTCTGTAATTTCCTGAGCCTTCAGATTTGGGCTACATTGAGCCTTGGGTTTCAGTGACCCTTGAGTGCTATTCAATGATCCTTCAAGACTTGGGATCATTGCACTTTTGCTTGAGAGCAGAATAGGTGAACCATCCACATTGGCTATTTCCACAGGCTCCATGTGTAGGTTGCGTCGAAGTTTGCTCTCCCTTTTGCTGCTGGGCAGAGATTCGGAGTTCATGTTTGGCCCCTTTGATGGGGTGAATTTATCCATTGGCGTGCGGATAACGTGCTTATTCTCTTCAGATCCTAGCGGGAGCTTGCTATAGTAGTACACATTTCCCATGTCGGCCAGCCAACAGGAAGAGGGAACATAAGGGGGAAGAGAGTCTACCGATGACAGGGACAACCTTTGACTTCTCCTCCTCTCGGTTATAGCCAACACCTGGGTGGCTGTGAGGCCTTGACTGACATTCACATCAGATTCTTTCTCAGTCTCCTCTTCAGGATCCAGAACCTCATTTTGTATTAGCCACTCTCTGGAGGGGACATACGGCGCCAAAGACTGCACTGACCAAACAGACTCATTAGCCTTTCTCTGTATTTGGCTATAATGGAATGACTCCTGGCATGGAGTAGCATTCTCGTCAGACATTTTCTCAGCCTCTTTCAAGTTTTCTAAAGTCAGCGAAAACCTCCGACTTCTCCTCCTCTCTGTTATAGCCATGACCTGACTGGCTCGGAGGCCTTGACTGACGTTAGCAGGATCAGATTTTTTCTCTATCAGCAATTCTTTGGAGGGGATATACGGGGCCAAAGACTGCACTGACCATACTGACTCATTCAACTTTTCCGGTACCTGCCTATAATGAAATGACATCTGGCTTTGATCATCTGACACTTTCTCAGACGACTCCTGTGCCACATCTTCTGGCTCCATCAGTTCATTCTGTATCAGCCACTCTGTAGAAGGGACATATGGTGCCATTGACTCCATTGACCGCACAGACTCATTCACCTTTGACTCAGTCATCAAGTCATGAAAGATAAAAGGTAGCTTCAGTATTTTGTAGTGACCATTCTCTAAGTTCGGAAAGCCTTCACAGCTTCCTGTCATGACCACGTTGTAGCCCTCTGTGGTATTCTCATGTGTCATTTCTTGGGTGAGAGTCTGACCACATTTGGGTGCCCCCTCCATTTTGGAAGATGGCGACCCTCCACCCATCAACACATCTGGGAAGGAGGAGGACACACGCCTCTCAGCCATGATAACCTCATCCTCCTGGTCAGAGGAGCTACACATCGGGACCATGCCATCGGCAGAGCAGACTGACCACACATGATGCACTAGGTGGCCTCCACCATGGACGGGCTTCCCCAGTTCCTCTATGGAGGTCCTACGTGAGTGGATGGTCTTCGTTCCTGCAGGTGGGTCTGTGCCAGTACCCTGGCCCCTCACCATCCCCTGGAATCCAGTTTTGGAGGCAATGGGGGAATTAGGTTCTTCCTCTGGGCATCTCTGTTTCTCTGCATTGGAGCTTGGCGAGGATGGGGTGGTGGAGTTGGTAGAGTCGGTGCCTCTTCCAGAGTCTGACCCAGCCAGAGGGGCAGCCGAGGGGGCACAGTCTTTCTCCGCTTCAGGTGGTGGTTCAGTCTGTACTTCGGAGTTGACAGTCTCTCTGGGTGTGGTGTTCTGGTAAAACGTTCTCGACCTATTGTTGTGGTTCTGGTAGACCATGGCAGCAGGAGGGAACTGGTATCGTCTGTACTCCGCAGGGTGCAGCTGGGCATGTGGAAGAAAATAACCCGGAGCCTCCATGTATGGGTGGGGAGGGAACGGTGGCATAACCATACCCGGCATACCGTAACCTAAAGACAGAATTAGAAGGGATGAGTATCATTGGATTGTATTGAATCAATTGTTTAAATAAAAATAGACAGCTGAAAAACATGGGGTTCCTCAAATTATGGAGGTGTACATTTGAGTTTGTACAATGTGGTAGATTAATCAGAACAAACATTTTGTTTACTTATCATAAATATTACTTTATACTCCCAGACTGAATATTTCATAGCATTTATACTACGGAGTATGAAAAAGGATTAAAGCCTACCCATCCCTGGAAAGCCAGAGTATGGGTTGTAGGGCATTGGCCACTGGTAGTGGTAGAGGGGAGGAGGAGGGGGCTGCATAGGCTGCACGTAGAAGTAGGGTCGAGGCTGGTGCACACGATGGGGCGGATGTTCGGTCAGATGGGGCCCTGGTCCTTGGGGTCCATGCACTGGGTGCCGTGTATCAGGGTTGGGCTGAGGAACTGGCTGGCGTGGCCCAAGGGGCCTTGCTACCGCATGTTGACCATGCGGCCCATTTTCAAACGGCTTTGCTGCCATAACTAAACTAGGCAAAGAAAGAGATGGTAACTATAAGGAAATAGATTGAATCAATGACAAGTCTGACAATGTGATTGAGTGAATTCAGGTTATTAATTAATACCATTGAATAATAATAAGTGCATCTTACAAATGGTGACACTACACCTATTAACTCCAATTACCCTGAATAAGAAAATAACTCCAATACAGAGCAGACAAATGTAAGAAATTACCTGATCACCACCAAAACAATAGATCAACTTGCATTGCCTAACAACACACTGATTGAAAGTGGAAGCTAGACACACCTGGCATTAAGTAGATGATTACGAGAGGTGTGGTTTCAGTTTGAAAAACAGTTCCTTATTTGGATTGTCTTACCAAAGCTACCGGTAATTTACCAAAGTTACTGGGATATTCTGTAATTTAGGTAATTAACAGGTAGCCTCCTGTAGCTCAGTTGGTAGAGCATGGCGCTTGCAACGCCAGGGTTGTGGGTTCGATTCCCACGGGGGTCCAGTATGAAAAATGTATGCACTCACTAACTGTAAGTCACTCTGCATAAGAGCATCTACTAAAATGTAATTTATACTTGAATAACTTTTTACAAAATGTATATATATTTTTATATCTGTGTCCATATTGTCCTTGAGTTTCTAGTGGTTACCAGGGGTATTCCACTCTTACCCTACGAGGTCCGGAGCCTGCTGGTTTTCTGTTCTACCTGATAGTTAATTGCATCCACCTGGTGTCCCAGGTCTAAATCAGTCCCTGATAAGAGGGGAGCAATGAAAAAATGCAGTGGAACTGGCTTCGAGGTCCAGAGTTGAGTTTGAGGGGGATTATATCATATGGTTCAAGAGAAAATAGCCTAATTAATGAAACAAGCATATAATCAACAATGGCATTATTTTCAATTAACTATGCAACTCTTCTAATTATTGACTTTTTCCCACAACTCCCACCAGTTTGGGGCCAAAACATTTACAACGAACACATATTGACATAGTAAAATAAATAGAAGTGTGTAAAAACAATTCATGCTGAAACACCAGTCTCAAGGTCAACAGTGAAGAGGCGACTCCGGGATGCTGACCTTCTAGGCAGAGTAGCAAAGAAAAAGCCATTTCTCAGAATGCCTATCTTAATCTTTCCTTTTTATTGGCCAGTCTGAGATATGGCTTTTTCTTTGCTACTCTGCCTAGAAGGTCAGCATCCCGGAGTCGCCTCTTCACTGTTGACATTGAGACTGGTGTTTTGCACGTACTATTTAATGAAGCTGCCAGTTAAGGACCTGTGAGGTGTCGGTTTCTCAAACTAGACACTCTAATGTATTTATCCTCTTGCTCAGTTGTGCACCGGGGCTTTCCACTCCTCTTTCTATTCTGGTTAGAGCCAGTTTGCGCTGTTCTGTGAAGGGAGTAGTACACAGCATTGTACGAGACCTTCAGTTTCTTGGCAATTTCTCGCATGGAATAGCCTTAATTTCTCAGAACAAGAATAGACTGACGAGTTTCAGAAGAAAGTTCTTTGTTTCTGGACATTTTGAGCCTGTAATCGAACCCACAATTGCTGATGCTCCAGATACTCAACTAGTCTCAAGAAGGCCAGTTGTATTGCTTCTTTAATCAGCACAACAGTTTTCAGCTGTCCTAACATAATAAGGGTTTTCTAATGATCAATTAGCCTTTTAAAATGATAAACTTGGATTAGCAAACACAATGTGCCATTGGAACACAGGACTGATGGTTGCTGATAATGGGCCTCTGTACGCCTATGTAGATATTCCATAAAAAATCAGCCGTTTTCAGCTACAATAGCCATTTACAACATTAACAATGTCTACACTGTATTTCTGATCAATTTTATGTTCTTTTAATGGACAAAACATTTGCTTTTATTTCGAAAACAAGGACATTTCTAAGTGACCCCAAACTTTTGAACGGTAGTGTACATTTGGTAGTTTACTGGTAAACTTAGAAAGTTTCCAGTATACCCTCCCTTTGCAACCCTAGAGATCACACTACAAAAGGTGCACTTGTTTTGCAAGCTGGGATGTTTCAGTGGGGTCGAGTGTGCATATGACTCTGTCAGCTTTACTTCCATGCTGATTCAGTCATTTTTTGTGCATTGTGACAAAACAAGCTCACATGTTTTAAAGGAGTGCCCAGTCTAAAATCAAACCCTATTTCACACATTGCTTATTAATCTACATCTTACACAGCTATCCGATACCTGAAGTATTGCCCTCACAGTGCGCCCATCCAAACTAAATTGTGTCATGTATTTGAACAGTTCTTGCTCGTGTGCTAAAACATTTGATTAAAGCTGAGTCATTCAATAATAAGCCAGATTTTTATACTGTAGTTTTTAAACCCAACTTTCATTTGCTTTACAAAATACACTGAACAAAAATATAAACGCAACATGCAACAATTTCAAAGATTGTACTGAGTTACAGTTCATATAAGGAAATCAGTCAATTGAAATAAATTCATTTGGGCCTAATTTATGGGTTCCACATGACTGGGAATACAGATATGCATCTGTTGGTCATAGATACCTTTAAAGAAAAAGGTAGGGGCGTGGATCAGAAAACCAGTCAGTATCTGGTGTGACCATTATTTGCCTCATGCAGAGCGACACATCTCCTTCACATAAAGTTGATCAGGCTGTTGATTGTGGTCTGTGGAATGTTGTCCCACTTCTCTTCAATGGTTGTGCAAAGTTGCTGGA
The DNA here is from genome assembly GCF_964263955.1 of Coregonus lavaretus. NCBI lineage: Eukaryota > Metazoa > Chordata > Actinopteri > Salmoniformes > Salmonidae > Coregonus > Coregonus lavaretus. Next base: position 22,065,694 of record NC_140010.1, read on the forward strand.
TATTGACGGGAACTGGAACACGCTGTAGTACACATCGATGCAGAGTATCCCAGACATGCTCAATGGGTGACGTCTGGTGAGTATGCAGGCCATGGAAGAACTGGGACATTTTCAGCTTCCAGGAATTGTCAAATCAAATCAAATCAAATTGTATTTGTCACATGCGCCAAATACAACATGTGTAAACCTTACAGTGAAATGCTTACTTACAAGCCCTTAACAACAATGTTTTTTAAAGTAACAAATAATTAAAGTGCAGCAGTAAAATAAAAATAGCGAGGCTATATACAGGGGGTACCGGTACCGAGTCAATGTGCGGGGGCACCGGTTAGTCGAGGTAATTGAGGTAATATGCACATGTAGGTAGAGTTATTAAAGTGACTATGCATAGATAGCAGCAGCGTAAAAAGGGCGGGGGAGCAATGCAAATAGTCTGGGTAGCCATTTGATTAGATGTTCAGGAGTCTTATGGCTTGGGGGTAGAAGCTGTTTAGAAGAATTGTGTACAGATCCTTGTGACATGGGGCCGTGCATTATCATGCTGAAATATGAGGTGATGACGGCGGATGCATGGCACGACAATGGGCCTCAGGATCTCGTCACTGTATCTCTGTGCATTCAAATTGCCATCGATAAAATGCAATTGTGTTTGTTGTCCATACCTTATGCCTGCCCATACACTCTAAAAAGTAAAGGTTCCTGGAGGATCCTTTAGGGGTTCTTCAAATTGAAACCGTGGGGGAACCCCTATAAATTCTTCGAATAACTCTTTAAAAGGTTTCTTCAAATAACCCCTTTTAATGGATCCTCAAATAACCTTTTGAATAACCTTTTGGGGTAAATTTTTTGAACTACCCCCCCCCCCTATTATTATTATTATTATTAGTATTATTAATAATAATACACTTAACAATAACACAATATTTTAGTTGTCAGTCTTTATTATGATTTTAGTGGCAAAGCAGAATAAAAAAATCAAAATATGAGGAAAAGCTCCAAGCAGAGTCCCAAGTCCAATGAGTATATCCTCTGGCATGTTGATGTTAATGTGTTGATGTTCTCCATATCCATAGCCAGAATGATTTTGCAGTGCATGGTGATCGAACAGGTTTCCTGTTATATTCATCAGAGGTGTAGGGAGGGTGAAGTCTCTGAATCCCAAAAATTGTAGTTATACAGACGATTAACAAAACATGCACACAACAGTATTCATACCTTGGTTTTTATGGTAAATGTGAATGAAAGAAACTGTTTTAATAATGGTTTTCATACACACACCTTGTCCATAATGTAGAGGCCTATGTGATATTAATTGAAGAGGTAAGGGAGGAGGATGGTACATCTGATCTGCATAACATACCAATACCAATTGACATACCTTTGTATGCCTCCTCGTCTGTATACCTACAGACACAAAGTGAGCAGTTCAGTAATCTGCACCCAATACAGTTAGCCTTCAACATATTCTTATAGCTTACAGTACATATTCTTACCTCTTTGTTGATTGTTATCCATTGAATTGTCCATTTTCTGTTTTAGAAAGATTTGCACAAATATGAAAAGATGGATAGTGTCATCAGAAAACAATATACATTTAGATCATATAAGGGACAAACCTTACATTAAATCGAGGAGATCTTTACATTTTTCAGTTAAGTGCCTACACCTGCTGTCCTTTCAAATTCAAATCCAAATGTTTCAGTTGGGCAGTTAGGTTCCTGCAAGAACCCCCACCAACTAAGGAGGTTCCTCGATGAACCCCACCTCCTATTGGGTTCTTGGAAGAACCTTTTGTGTGCAATTTTCAGTGCCAAGAATCCTAAGGTTCTTCAAAGAACTTTGAAGATCTTAGAAGAACCCTTGTTGAACCCCTAATTTTTAGAGTGTACCATAACCCCACTGCCACCATGGGGCACTCTGTTCACAACATTGACATCAGCAAACCACTCACCCACACAACGCCATACACGCTGTCTGCCATCTGCCCGGTACAGTTGAAACCGGGATTCCACCATTAAGAGCACACTTCTCCAGCGTGCCAGTGGCCATCGTAGATGAGCATTTGCCCAATGAAGTCGGTCACGACGCCAAACTCCAGTCAGGTCAAGAACCTGATAAGGATGACGAGGACACAGTTGAGCTTCCCTGAGACGGTTTCTGGCAGTTTGCGCAGAAATTATTTGGTAGTTTATTCAGCTGCCCGGGTGGCTGGTCTCAGACGATCCCGCAGGTAAAGAAGTCGGATCTGGAGGTCCTGGGCTGGCATGGTTAGACGTGATCTGCGGAAGTGAGGCCTCTTGGACATACTACCAAATTCTCGAAAACCACGTTGGAGGCTTATGTTCAACAAATTAACATTCAATTCTCTGGCAACAGCTCTGGAGGACACTCCCTCAAAACATCTTTGGCATTGTGTTATGTGACAGAACTGCATATTTTAGTGGGGTTTTGTCCCCAGCACAAGGTGCACCTGTGCAATGATCATGCCGTTTAATCAGGTTCTTTATATGCCACACCTGTCAGGTGGATGGATTATCTTGGCAAAGGAGCTTTTTGTGCACATGAAAAATGTCTGGGATCTTTTATTTCAGCTCATGTAACAGACCAACACTACGTTGCATTTATATTTTTGTTCAGTATAGTTGGGTCTACTGTCTCCATTATCCAATGATCAAGGTGAAACTTCAGGAGGTGTGAGGTTAGTGGTAGTCATCCAACATGTCACCCCTAAAATAGTCAGAATTGAAGGTCAGAATAAAGAACTCCTGTGGCGATCACAAATCTGTGCTGGCTTCTAGATGACCTTGAACAAGTCATAGACATGCCAATGATAAAGGCTGTTCAAGTAGTACAGATGTGAAGTGTTCTGCTCTTCCATGAAGTCTATAATGCAAGGCTATCCATCAAGAATGACATTTTGGGCCTAACAAATGTCTATTACTGATCCAATTTGTAGAGCACTAACCACAGCTTTTATGAAACTGAGGCATCAAACTATTCTTCATGTTGATGAATGTTGCTCTTAATGTAATAAAAAAAAAAACAGGTTTTTAAAGTGCAATGCAAGGATTTTAATGACACAACAACACTGTGCAGACAAGTAGATGTCAGTTTGTCAACATTACACTGCGATGTTTAAAATATCTGCACAATAATAAAACCAGACACATTTAGACAAGCTCTTAGAGCCAACCAATACTTTTTTACATCTCCTCTCCATGCCACTGCATTTCCACTGCTTGATACATCTTATTACCGGAGCTTCATCCTCAGTGAGCGACACTTTGACACTGAAAATAGTTTAAAAGCTGCAGAGTAGACTGAACCTACACCTCCCAGGTCCAGTCTGGTCTGCAGGTCAACATGGGGTTAGCGTCACAGTACAGTCCAGTGAGGCTGCAGCCCAGGCTGTGATTAGGATGAACACACAGCGTCCAACATGGCTACCATCATCGAGCACTGGAAATGCAGGCATCTACTGTGCAGCAAGTTGTTGAACTGCTGCCTTAGATAATTTTTTTAACACTTATACAAACATTACGAGTGTCTATTAATTTATTACAATGTGTTTTGTGTGCATTTCATAGTGCAAGTGAATTTATATATTAGGTAATACATTTAGAAGAAATATATTAGGGCGGTGCAATTCTTAAATAGGCTAATATCTTGTGCCTCTTCTCTTTGTGGTCCCTGAAAAAAAATTGAAAAAAAGGTTAATGTGTGATAATTTTGAAATGTGACAAAAAAGTAGCAGCATCTATAATACTGCAACAACCCTTACCTCTGCCCCTCTGGCAGCGAGAGAACTCTGATTCTTCGTAATCGTCATAGTCAGTCCTTCTGGGCCTCTGCTGAACAAACGGCCTTCTGCGTGGGGGTCTCACTGAAGGATACAGAGAGGGAGGGAAGCACGGGATGGGACGCCAATAATGGCCAGGTCAAACAGTGAATGACTAGTGAAAAGTAGAGAACTGATCAATGCGATGGGTAACTCAGAAGTTTGAAAAGGAAACTCACTTTGTTCTTGTGACCCATTGTACGGTCTCCAAGACTTTGGCTTATATTTGGCACCAGAACTCCCCCAACTATCTTGGTCTGATCCCACAGTGCCCTCTCTCCAAGGTTTCTCTGTGAAACATGACAATTTCACAATCGCAAACTAACATTTGTAATGAATGACATCGGAGGATTAAAAGTAAAACACTATTTAGAAAGGGACATTTTCAGACTATGTCAAGAAATTGAAAGAATCTTACCATTATAAGGCCTACATGGGGCATTTCTTGGTCCTCCTTTCCCTTTATGCTTGTCAGCTTTGACAGTAGCTTTGTGGTCCTCACAGCAGTCAAAACTCCAGAGGTAACCGTGTTCCTGCTCTTCATGACAGATTACTTCATGGTGGTCCTCACAGCAGCCCCTCTTTGGTTTACTGTTAGGAAACTGGCGAGCAGAGGGCTGAGGCACTCTGTTAGGGTGATGTGGTTTCTTCACAGGCACCTGACAGGCGCTCAACAGCTCCCCTCCCTCCTCATTGTAGTCATCTTCCTCCGTTTCCTCCCGCTCCACATAATGGCATGGCCCTTCTGATTTGCCTGGCCTCGACTCTTCCGCCAGGCTCAGGCCACAGCTGAGACAGGTCTTAGAACAAGCTGCAAAACTTTCCTCTACTGGGTTGGATTGAGTTGGTACGTTTTCCTTACCAGAGAGATCAGGTGTGTCGCAGGCTGCCTCGGCTAGCTTGCCGCCTCCCATGTACACGTGACCACCAGAGATCAGGTCAACGTCTTCGACATCAGTGGAGAAGAGCTCGTCTCTGGAGGAGAGCTCGTCTATGGATGGGCTGAGGACACTCTGGCGCTCCTGGGCCACTTGTGGGTAGTAGCTATAGTAGTAGGCACTCCCAAGCGTGGACAGATTGCTTTGTGGTGGAGGCACCAGACTGGATGCAGCAGAGTCAACATACCACAGTGGATCGTCCAGCAGCATGCCTGTTACCTGATCACAGGGCAGCCTGAGGATTCTGTAAGGCAAGTCCTCTGCCTTGGAGGCTAGACTTTCTATAGGGTCCTTCAGCTCAGAGGCCAAGTGGGATGGAATCAGAACCTTGTCACAATCTTGTTCTGGAGCCAGACAGTCAAGTGAGTGGTGGTCATGTGAAGCCCCATTCAGTTCAAGGCTCTGTGTCAAGGCCCCAGAGTCATGTTTTACATCCTCTGGAGGATCAGGATGTTCTCTGGACTGTCCCTCTATCCCAGGTTCTTCAGTATTCAGGCAGAGCTTCTCAGAGTGGTATTGCTGCCTAGACTCCTCCAGACTCTCCTCCTCATGGACAGAAGAGCTGTCAATGGGCAGCACCCCAGAGCCCAGGGACCAGCAATCCTGCTTGGCCAGCTCCTCCAGGCAGCTGTGGCTGGACTCTGCATCATAGACCGCCGCTGTAATAGTAGAGTCACTGAATACGCTGCTGGCCAGAGGAGAGTCCCTCTGCCTCCCCTTACCCTGCTGGGGTTGTCTTTGTGTCAGAGGTCTCGACTCCAGTTCCCTACCCTGCCCACAGAAGTCTTCCACATTCCCAGAGGAAGATATGGTCATCCCACAGGAAGAGATGGTTGTCTCAGAGGTTAGGGACCCTAGGTCAGAGTTAGGGTTTAGCTCACTGTCTTCAGGTGGCTTCTCACTGGTTCTGAGCCTGTCCAGGCTGTCGATCAGCTTGTGGACCGCATCGCTCGGATCGGTTTGAACCTCAGAACAAGCGGTCTCTCGCCGAACGCAGGCCTGTTGCTGGTAGTGGTGGCGGAACTGGACGTCGTAGGTCGCAGAGGAGATGTGGGGGTTAAACACCCTACTGTAATCAACAGGCTGCATCGGAGCCTGTGGAACCACATATCCCGGATACTGCATACCGGTATATGGATATGGAGCCATATATGGACGTCCATAAGGAATAACTGGAAATTCAAAGACAATATTATAAGTTGTATAAGAATTATCATTTTAAATAAACAAATGATTTGATATTTTAAAGATTTTAGAAAAATTTGTGCCATTGTACCTGATGGGGGAAGACCATACTGGCCATATGGATTGATATTCCATTGATACATATTATAATAAGGTTGAGTTGGTGGTTGAACATAGAAAAATGGTCTTGTGTGATTAGTTGGATGGTGCGGTTGCCCAACTCCCATTGAGTGTGAAGGGTTATTCATATCTGAAACAAAGAGAAAATAAATCAGTTGAGATGTTTCAGTTGATCAAAACCAGTAACCTATTAAATAACAATCACCTTCCATTGCTTGGTCAGAGCTGAAAGATACAGCACAGGATATTATACACCGCAATTCTAGTGCAAAGAGGAAACAAAAAGTTAACGTAAACCTACACACATCATTAGATCTCAAATCTGTGTTGAAACTGGTAGTGTGCTGCAGAGGCTATGCCTTCCATTCAAATAAGGCAACGATCTGACTGCATCCATGAACAACAATAAATAAGTATTATGCAATTACATTAGAGTTATACACATGAAAATGATGTGGGCAAAAATGTATAAGGACTTACATGTGACCGTGATGGTCAAAAGAAAACCGTGAGACCGTAGGCGTGCACGAAACGAGCGCAACACAAAACTCTCCCTTTCTTCACCCTCTCCATCAAATTTATCACCTACAGCGCGTGCAACACGCGCGCCCCACACCAATTAGTGTGTAATCAACTGAATATCTTTCAGGTGAGCTGACAGGCAAATTAGGCAATTAGTCATTTTCACCACAAGGTGACACCAAAACCTCACAAATCAATGTACTGCACTGCAGCTTTGCGACGTTTCCTCAGTCCAAGCCATATTGGCTCCCATGATCTCTGTTTGAGAATGAGGTTTTGACACACAATGGCGATGAATGGGGGTTCGTTTCTTTGCGCAAAGCAGAATACGGCATTTTTCTCACGCGGTTGTTTACGTTCATAGCTAGTACTGTAGCTAGATTTTACTACTTGTTTTAGAATTTAAATTGATATAAAAAATAAAAAATACATGTTTTTATCGGACAAATCTGTATTGAGGTGCGTGACATGGTGTTTTGAAAACACCTGCTTTTGAATTAATTGCCATCTCATCGTGATTCAAAGGCTGTCGCTGCAGACAGTTGAACGAAAACACTGGGTAAGCAGATAGCTTATATGACAGTATTTCAACATAGGTAGAGATATAATTTCCACTTCAACTTTTAGTTAACTAGTAATTGTGTTGTTGGAAATATAGAGTACTGCAGATGCAGTAAAAGTATCTGGTGGCTGTGTGTGTCCCTTGATATGACAGCCTTGTGATTGAACAGCCACACACTGTCAGGACTTACAGGTAACCTCTTATGAATGGATGTCAGTAAGGCAAGCATCTTGCCCCTGCTCATCAATGCCTGTGGTGTGGCAGTGCCCTCAATGATTTGCTATCTGATCTGTATGATGATGATGATGATGATGATGATGACTGATGTCTCTTTTCCAGGATGGCTAGTACCCTTTCAGACCAGCTAGAGGACATACGATGCCATGCGGAAGCCTGTCTGTATTCCACTGGCTCAGTGCTGGAGGTCCGTGCAGGAATATCAGCCATGGCCAACATACCCTTACCACCGTCAGTCAAATACTGCTACATTGCTGCTGAGACCATGATAATTGAAAACGGCGTCAATAACAACAGGCAAGAAGTGAGTTAGTTTGCGTGTGCTTGAAACAGTAAACAATGTCCATATCACAATTACATAATCACCTTCACTTAGTCTGCATCTTGGAATACAGAACTCCTTTTTCCTCTCTCTCTCTCTCTCTATGCATTGTGCTCATATTTCTGTTCACTGTCTATTCTTTTCTCAACCTTTCTGTATCAACCCTTTTTGTCTTTGTCCTCTCTCCTGCCAGACCATAGGTTCTCTGCAGAGATTGTCCACAGCACTGAACATTCTGGAGAAGTATGGCTGTAACCTCACCAGCTCCAGTAGGCCCAAGTACTGGCGCACTGTCAAGCACAACAACCCTGTCTTCAGAGCAACAGTAGATGCAATTCAGGTGAGGCTCTTCAATACAGGCAGGTGAGATTCTGGGTGATTATATGTAGTCTACTGTCTTGTCACTATAAACTTATTGGCATTATGTTGATATAGGCCTAGTTCAATATGAGTCTATAGCGTACTACCTTGTTGATCAAGTTAATTGTGGACACACCACAACACTAACGTTATGCCAACAGTATTGCATAAAACCCTCTATCTCCTTTCCTCTCCTCTGTTCTACCCCAGGGAGGAAGGGCAGTGCTCGGTCTCTATGGTTACTCCAATCAGCAGCCAGATGGCCTGAGTTTCCCTGATGAGGTCGTGGAGCCTGACATTGAGAAGGTCGCAGCGGTCACCTTGGAGGTCATGAGTCTACGCATGGAACTGGACATGCTCATCAAGGTCTGGACCAATGGCAGGTATTCTGAAATATTTCAGAGGTTTCTAAAATCAGTTGTACTACTGAGTCGTTGTTGATGTTTTCACAGGAGGCTCACCCCCACCCAGAGTTCTTTGAGAGAATTATCCCATCACTGAACCAAAAGGTATTTTTCCTTTCTCCCATAACCTGTCCTCTTCCTCTCTGCCTTCTCCATGTGTTTTTGTTGTTGTTCACCCTAATTGCCTTTCTCTACTTCAGGCAGTTTTTATATTTGTGTGGTTTTGTGCCTGGTAGTGCCCACCACCATCAGATGACGGAATTCTCAATTATGATTCCAGGATGACTTCGGACCCATTTCTGATGCGGTAGCTATTCCCTCCAGCCTGAGAGAGAGCCAGCCCCTATACATGTCTCTGGCCTCCCTGTCTCAGTCTTCCACTAGTGCCTTTCTTCCAGTACGGACCGCTAACGCCTCAACTTCCACCTCCATCTCTACCAGACACACAGGTTAGGTGTGTGTGTGTGTATTTCTTACATCTGAAACTTGCATTTCAACTTTCCTTGTTTCTCTTCCCCTTTGCAGACAACTGCACTATCTGTGCTATATTTCCAGTGGCTGCCCACTGTAACTCTTGTGTCCAATGGCTGTGTACGGAATGTGATAGACTGTACCACTTTTCTGCAGAACGAGCCAATCACCACAGGACTGTCGTGACATCCTCTAAAATGCGAAAGAACCACAGGTAAGACATGACAAAATAGAAACCGACAGTAAAGGGAGAGAATCTATACATTTTCAAAGGTGGTGATTATTGCTGAAATGCAACTCCCTGTGTGTTGGGCACTAGATTCACTTCCTCTCTCTCTCTCTCCCAGCAGCTCCCTCCCGTCATGGCACTGTACCCATTGCAACAGGGTCAACTCCAACCAGGACATACTGTGTGAAACGTGTGAGAGACCACGCCTGGCCTCCTCTGGTTCTGCTAAGAATGAGTTCCCACAGCCCTCCACCATCACTGGTCAGTATACACACACACCCAACCAACAATGTTTGTTTTAATAGTGGTGGTTTGCCTTTTTTGCAGTCCATCAGTCTCACTCCTCTGTATTTCTTTGTTTACTTGGTATACTTGTTTATTGTCTGAAAATGGAAAGACACTCTTGATATATATAAGCTGTTGTTGAGTTAATATTCACCTCTTCCATAGCCCTGTGTTGAGTGTATTTTCACTATGTACAGTACCAGTCAAAAGTTTTAGAACACCTACTCATTCAAGGGTTATTTTCTAAATTGTAGAGTAATAGTGAATAATGGAATCATGTAGTAACCAAAAAAGTGTTAAACAAATCAAAATATATTTTATTGATTCTTCAAAGTAGCCACCCTTTGCCTTGATGACAGCTTTGCACACTCTTGGCATTCTCTCAACCAGCTTCATGAGGAATGCTTTTCCAACAGTCTTGAAGGAGTTCCCACATATGCTGAGCACTTGTTGGCTACTTTTCCTTCACTCTGTGGTCCAACTCATCCTAAACCATCTCAATTGGGTTAAGGTTGGGTGATTGTGGAGGCCAGGTCATCTGATGCAGCACTCCATCACTATCCTTCTTGGTCAAATAGCCCTTACACAGCCTGTAGGTGTGTTGGGTCTTTGTCCTGTTGAAAAACAAATGATAGTCCCACTAAGCGCAAACCAGATGGGATGGCGTATCGCTGCAGAATGCTGTGGTAGCCATGCTGGTTAAGTGTGCCTTGAATTCTAAATAAATCACAGACAGTGTCACCAGCAAAGCACCCCCACACCATAACACCTCCTTCTCTATGCTTCACGGTGGGAACCACACATGCGGAGATCATCCATTCACCTACTCTGCGTCTCACAAAGACACAGCGGTTTGGACTCATCAGACCAAAGGACAGATTTCCACCGGTCTAATGTCCATTGCTCGTGTTTCTTGGCCCAAGCAAGTCTCCTCTTCTTATTGGTGTCCTTTAGTTGTGGTTTCTTTGCAGCAATTCGACCATGAAGGCCTGACTCACACAGTCCCCTCTAAACAATTGATGTTGAGATGTGTCTGTTACTTGAACTCTGTGACGCATTTATTTGGGCTGCTATCTGAGGTGCAGTTAACTCTAATGAACTTATGCTCTGCAGCAGAGGTAACTCTGGGTCTTCCATTCCTGTGGCGGTCCTCATGAGAGCCAGTTTCATCATAGCGCTTAACGTTTTTTGCGACTGCACTTGAAGAAACTTTCAAAGTTTTAGAAATTTTCCGGATTTACTGACCTTCATGTCTTAAAGTAATGATGGACTGTCGTTTCTCTTTGCTTATTTGAGCTGTTCTTGCCATAATATGGACTTGGTCTTTTACCAAATAGGGCTATCTTCTGTATACCACCCCTACCTTGTCACAAACACAACTGACTGGCTCAAATTCCACAAATTAACTTTTAACAAGGCACACCTGTTAATTGAAATCCATTCCAGGTGACTATCTCCTGAAGCTGGTTGAGAGAATGCCAAGAGTGTGCAAAGCTGTCATCAAGGCAAAGGGTGGCTACTTTGAAGAATCTCAAATATAAAATATGTTTTGATTTGTTTAACACTTTTTTGGTTACCACATGATTCCATATGTGTTATTTCATAGTTTTGATTTCTTCACTATTATTATACAATGTAGAAAATAGTAAAAATAAAGAAAATGAGTAGGTGTGCCCAAACCTTTGACTGGTACTGTATGTCATCAGAGTGGCAGTGTAAAAGCTGTACAGTGGTGAATGCAGGCAGTAGTATCCTGTGTGAGGTGTGTGAGCGCCCCCGCCTGGCCACCAAGCCTCCTGCAACCCCCACACGCCCCCCTCCTACACCCAACCGGCCTTCTGCTCCAGTACTGGGTATGCCAGGAGACCCAGACAGCCAGGTAAACTAAAGTCAATGCAGAAGCAGCACATTTGAGTTGAAATGAAAGTTTCAGATTGTGCCTTTATCACCATGTATTACAGTTGATGTTGTTCCTCTATTCCTCTGAGTCTCTAAGCTCATGCCAATGATCTCTTCTTTTCCTATCCTCTATTGTTTTTTTTGCAGTGGGTGTGTCAGTTCTGTACTTACGTCAATTACACTCCAGCGTCAGTGTGTGAGATGTGTGACCTCCCCCGCCCCGAGCCCGCCAAAATGCGAGTCAAGCTCCACCCTCCGTCCCAGGTCAGAAGGGTCCCTGTGCTGTCCGTCAAACCCAAAGACCCGCCCATGGAGGACCCTGATTTGAGGAGACAGAAACGGATTAGGGAGGAGGGCCTAAAGCTTATCCAGCTTATTAGAGTGAGTGAAGGATTTCTGTTTTATCTATAATATGGTGTGTAATCCCATTACCCCACTACTTGTAATATTACAAGCTATTAGCAAATTTTAAGATTATGATTCAGAAAAGTCTTTATTTGTACCATTGCTGGGCAATTTGGTTGCAGTACTATTAAAACAACAGTCTACAGATTTCAGAAAACAAACGATGTGTGAAAATAAGCTAGCATCCTCTTACTTATTCATACAGTGTGGTGAGTAGCAGCAGCTGAGGCCTAGTGAATATGTATGACAGATTGTTTTCTTTATTTCTCTCTCTTTTCCTGTCTCTGTTAACTCTTTCTCTATCTTCCCCTCTGTCTTTCCACCTCCCTCTTTCTCCCTGTCTCTCTCTCTCTCTCTCTCTCTCTCTCTCTCTCTCTCTCTCTCTCTCTCTCTCTCTCTCTCTCTCTCTCTCTCTCTCTGTCAGGATGGAGAGAAGAAAGGAGTGAGTCCAGAGGAGGTGTACACAGGCATGCGCGTCTCTGGAAATGGAAACACCCTCCCCTGTGATTGGCTCAAAGCGGAGCTACCTCACCTGCTCGATCAGATCTGTGCCACGGCCACTTCGTCTCGAGCAGCACTCCTGAAGACAGGACAGAACCAGAATGGTAGTGGTACTGCAGAGGATACAGGTGTGGAGGAAGAGCAGCCCAGAGGGGGGGGGGTGACCCTGTCCAGGGCTGAGGCCAAGTTGGCCTGGCTGTCTGCAGGGGGAGACACTGAGAGAGCAGCGAGACAGGCTCTCAGAGACAGACACGCTAAGGTGAGAGACAGGTCAGAAAGTCCATTGCCCACTAAGAACTGATCTAAGGTCAGTTGTACAGTCACTTTTGTCCCCTTTGGTGACAGCTATGTGCCGGTTTCCCAGACCTAGATTAAGTCTTGATAAAACACACTTTCAATTAAGATTCTCTATTATGATTCTCTATTATATTATTATTATATTTTGAGTCCCGAATTAGGCTTAATCTTGGTCTGGGAAATTGGCCCTATATGTAGGAGATTAGCCTTTGAACACTCAAAGAAGGGTTTGGTCTCTCATATGCAGGTAAAGGAGCTGTGTTCTCTGGGGTTCACTGACGAGGCGCGGTGTCAGGAGGTTCTGAGGCAGAGCGAGGGAGAGGTGCGGGGGGCTCTGTCTCTGCTGCAGCGACCCCTCATGGAGCCCTTCCACCAACGCATGTGGAGCGACCAACCCGAGCCACCTATCGACATCAACCACCCCGACAAACAGGTGGGACACTGGGGCTCTGAACTGTATTATGTGCTTTATTCTGCCCATACATTTAGCTGAACATAGAATAGCTATATTGATGATAATGTGCTTACAACTACCACCATTAGTAAGGTCCACAGATCACACATGTACTTCAATCATCTGACAATTGCTTGATGTCTCATGTACATTGATGTTTTGCAGGGATAAGCGTTACTTTTGTGTGTGGCATATCTCTCCTTTCCTCATTCCTCTGTATCAGTTTGTCCACTAAACTGGTCTGATCTCTCTCTCCTCTCACTCTAACCCCCCTCCACTCCCTCCCTCTTCCCCCTGGGGCCAGCATTTGTGCCGGAGGCTGCTGGCGGTCTATGACCTACCCAGCTGGGGCCGCTGTGAACTGGCCCTGTCCCTGCTCCAGGAGCGCACCGCCCCCTACTCCCTGGACGACGTGGTACAGGCCGTACGCGAGTCACATGACCGAGACTTCATCCGCCGGGTGCTAGCCAAAGAGTGCCCCATCTGCCTGTCAGACTTTCCCCACAGCAAGGTACTCTCAAGTCAAGTGTGTGTGCGTCTGTGTGCATGTCACAGCACAAGCTTATCTTTGATTTTGCCGTATCTAACCCCCAACTCTCCTACTCCTTTCTCTCTTCTCTCTCCTTCCCTGTTTCAGATGCAGTCTCTGACCTCCTGTCAGTGCTCGGTGTGCTGTGGCTGTTTCCAGCAGCACTTCACTATCGCAGTGAGAGACAAGCACATCAGAGACATGGTGTGTCCCGTCTGCTGGGAGCCTGACATCAACGACCCCGAACACCTCAACAGCTACTTCTCCACCCTGGACATCCAGGTAGTACATCACACAGAGAACAACCTCACACAAAATCTCCCTCAGATTCTCTCTTTGAAGAGAGAAGAAACAGAGAGAAAAGACACTATTCCAGAGGCTTCTCTCCCTTCAAAAAGCAGGTGTTGGTGGTGGTGTCAGAGTAGTCTCACGAGACCATAGATTGGTTTTCTCTGTGTGTGTGATATTGTGTATGATGGTAACACCTGTAATCATATTTTCCTGTGCGTGCAGCTGCGGGAGTGTCTGGAGCCGGAGGTGTATGAACTGTTTCATAAGAAATTGACTGAACAAGCCCTCATCAAGGACCCCAAGTTCCTCTGGTGTAGTCATGTGAGTTCTAATCACATAATATCCTTGAGCGGGTTTTGTAGTTTATATTTCCTATGTGTACAAATACAGTGGGGAGAACAAGTATTTGATACACTGCCGATTTTGCAGGTTTTCCTACTTACAAAGCATGTAGAGGTCTGTAATTTTATCATAGGTACACTTCAACTGTGAGAGACGGAATCTAAAACAAAAATCCAGAAAATCACATTGTATGATTTTTAAGTAATTAATTTGCATTTGATTGCATGACATAAGTATTTGATCACCTACCAACCAGTAAGAATTCCAGCTCTCACAGACCTGTTAGTTTATCTTTAAGAAGCCCTGCTGTTCTCCACTCATTACCTGTATTAACTGCACCTGTTTGAACTCGTTACCTGTATAAAAGACACCTGTCCACACACTCAAACAGACTCCAACCTCTCCACAATGGCCAAGACCAGAGAGCTGTGTAAGGACATCAGGGATAAAATTGTAGACTGCACAAGGCTGGGATGGGCTACAGGACAATAGGCAAGCAGCTTGGTGAGAAGGCAACAACTGTTGGTGCAATTATTAGAAAATGGAAGAAGTTCAAGATGACAGTCAATCACCCTCGGTCTGGGGCTCCATGCAAGATCTCACCTTGTGGGGCATCAATGATCATGAGGAAGGTGAGGGATCAGCCCAGAACTACACGGCAGGACCTGGTCAATGACCTGAAGAGAGCTGGGACCACAGTCTCAAAGAAAACCATTAGTAACACACTACGCCGTCATGGATTAAAATCCTGCAGCGCACGCAAGGTCCCCCTGCTCAAGCCAGCGCATGTCCAGACCCATCTGAAGTTTGCCAATGACCATCTGGATGATCCAGAGGAGTAATGGGAGAAGGTCATGTGGTCTGATGAGACAAAAATAGAGCTTTTTGGTCTAAACGCCACTCGCCGTGTTTGGAGGAAGAAGAAGGTTGAGTACAACCCCAAGAACACCATCCCAACCGTGAAGCATGGAGGTGGAAACATCCTTCTTTGGGGATGCTTTTCTGCAAAGGGAGAGGACGACTGCACCGTATTGAGGGGAGGATGGATGGGGCCATGTATCGCGAGATCTTGGCCAACAACCTCCTTCCCTCAGTAAGAGCATTGAAGATGGGTCGTGGCTGGGTCTTCCAGCATGACAACGACCCGAAACACACAGCCAGGGCAACTAAGGAGTGGCTCCGTAAGAAGCATATCAAGGTCCTGGAGTGGCCTAGCCAGTCTCCAGACCTGAACCCAATAGAAAATCTTTGGAGGGAGCTGAAAGTCTGTATTGCCCAGCGACAGCCCCGAAACCTGAAGGATCTGGAGAAGGTCTGTATGGAGGAGTGGGCCAAAATCCCTGCTGCAGTGTGTGCAAACCTGGTCAAGACCTACAGGAAACGTATGATCTCTGTAATTGCAAACAAAGGTTTCTGTACCAAATATTAAGTTCTGCTTTTCTGATGTATCAAATACTTATGTCATGCAATAAAATGCAAATTAATTACTTAAAAATCATACAATGTGATTTTCTGGATTTTTGTTTTAGATTCCGTCTCTCACAGTTGAAGTGTACCTATGATAAAAATTACAGACCTCTACATGCTTTGTAAGTAGGAAAACCTGCAAAATCAGCAGTGTATCAAATACTTGTTCTCCCCACTGTATGTTATAATATGTTTGTTTCCAGACATAATTTGATAATCCCCATTGAAGCTGTCATAAAAAAATCACAGTAATCACACTTCACTAGCTAAGAAATGGCAGTATACAGTGCATTCGGAAAGTATTCAGACCCCTTCACTTTTTCCACATTTTGTTACGTTACAGCCTTATTCTAAAATGGATTAAATTGTTTTTCCCCTCATCAATCTACACAATACCCCACAATGACGAAGCAAAAACCATTTTTATAAACGTTTGCAAATTTTTTAATAAATAAAAAACGGAAATATTACATTTACATTACTCAGTACTTTCTTGAAGCACCTTTTGGCAGCGATTACAGCCTCAAGTCTTCTTGGGTATGACGCTACAAGCTTGGCACACCTGTATTTGGGGAGTTCCTCCCATTCTTCTCTGCAGATCCTCTCAAGCTCTCTCAGGTTGGATGCGGAGCGTCACTGCACAGCTATTTTCAGGTCTCTCCAGAGATGTTCGATCGGGTTCAAGTCCGGGCTCTGGCTGGGCCACTCGAAGACACTCAGAGACTTGTCCCGAAGCCACTCCTGCGTTGTCTTGGCTGTGTGCTTAGGGTCGGTGACCTGTTGGAACGTGAACCTGTGTTGTTGGAGACCTCCAATGCTGCAGTAATTTTTTGGTACCCTTCCCCAGATCTGTGCTTCGACACAATCCTGTCTCGGAGCTCTACGTACAATTCCTTCGACCTCATGGCTTGGTTTTTGCTCTGACATGCACTGTCAACTGTGGGACCTTATATAGACAGGTATGTGCCTTTCCAAATCATGTCCAATCAATTGAATTTACCACAGGTGGACTCCAATTAAGTTGTAGAAACATCTCAAGGATGATCAATGGAAACAGGATGCACCTGAGCTCAATTTCGATTCTGATAGCAAAGGGTCTGAATATTTACATAAGTAAGGTATTTCTGTTTTTATTTTTAATAAATTTGCCAAAACCTGTTTTTGCTTTGTCATTATGTGGTGTTGTGTGTAGATTGATGAGGATTTTTTTTTATTAAATACATTTTAGAATAAGGCTGTAACGTAACAAAATGTGGAAAAAGTGAAGGGGTCTGAGTACTTTCCGAATGCACTGTATAATCTAAAACAGTTCATGAACTATTCCTCCCCTCCCCTTCCTACTGTCAGTGCTCCTATGGGTTCATCTATGATGGAGACCAACTGAAGGTCACCTGTTTCCAGTGCAGGAACAGCTTCTGTGCACAATGCAAGAAACCTGTAAGTAACAAACATCCACTCTGTTCATGTGTGAGAGAGGGTGACAGAAGAGCATTTGGGTTTGGAGTGAAGCTGGAGCCTAATCTGTCTATTGTCCTCTCTTGTCTCTGTCGCCGTGTGTTCTCTAGTGGGAGTCTCAGCACGGTGGTGTGTCGTGTGAACGGTACCAGTCCTGGAAGAGACAGAATGACCCAGAGTACCAGAGGCAAGGCCTGGCCGGATACCTGCGTGACAACGGCATCAGTGAGTCACACACACACCTTCTTAAACACCTCCTCCATTGAGAGCTACTGTAGCGTTTAACCAGGAAAGACAGGTACTTGCAGAGGTGTGAACGGCCAGACACTTTACTAGGTGTTGGGCTGAGAGAGATCAAATTGGTCTTACTCATAGTTCCTCTTCCAAACCAGCACAGTTCATTAGCATCATGAACAGCACTCCCAAAGAGGTACTGTAGGCCTTCTGCATGAACTAAGCCAGAAGAATAAGGACAAACCGGACTGTGCCGACGAACAGTTAAAAGCAGCAGGTGGTCCTCCTATCGCCTCTGACCGCACAGAACATTGTCCGTCATTTTCTGTTCATTTCTCGACAATTCATGTTGAATTGCCACCGTTCATCGACACTCAGCAGGTGTTCTACTGCACACGTCCCAATTTCATTATGGTGTGTATTTTCCTTTAGACCCTGTTTTACCAAGTCAGAGCAAGTTAGACCCTTTACATTAAGTATTTACAGTCTCTTCCATGACCTTCATTTGTGGAAATTATTAAAACTTGTTTAGCTTCTTTCCCTGATGCATTCTCATGTGTACTCTCCCAATACCCGGGATTCATTTCCCTGAATGTACTTACTCTTTCCCTCAGCATGTCCAAACTGCAGGTTCCAGTATGCCCTGTCCAAAGGAGGCTGTATGCACTTCAGCTGCTCCCAGTGCAGGTACCAGTTCTGCAGCGGATGCAACAACCCCTTCCACACTGTAAGTCCCTTCTTAAATGGCTTGGTGTGTTTGTGTTGTTCATTTGTACGTCATCGATTGTGCTAGTTCCTGGCAAGGTTTTTCTTATGGGAATTGGCTTGAATGTCGCTTTAATGTAGGTGTTTGTTTTTCCTTCTCTCTGCCACTCTCTCCCTCTCCTCCTCTCCCACCATTTCTCTCTTTCTTTTCTCGGTCTCACTCACTCTTTCTCTCTCTGTCTCTCCTTCCTTTTTTCCCTCTCCTCTCTCCCTCCCTCTTCTGTAGACTTGTGCAGTGATCCATTGTAGTGTGACAGGCCTGCATGCCCATCACCCTCGAGACTGTCTGTTCTACCTGAGGGACTGGGAGCCTGGCAGACTGCAAGCCCTGCTGCAGGTAGAGACGCACACTACACACACACACACACGGATGCTCACACACCATTACAATCACCATAACCACGTTATAGCACCCTGACTCACATTCACAGTTATAACTGATTTTATTGTACGAATATCTGTAGCTGGATCGCATTAAATGATTGTTTATTGTTATTGTCTGTTTGCAGAACAAGAATGTTGAGTTCAATACTGACACCCCTCCAGGAACTCAAGCAGGTAAGATTCTATCTGTTCTTTCCTTTTTACTTAGAAAAACTGAAAACTGAGAAATACTAAGATATTATTTTCTCTCTCTCTCAGGGCTGTGCGGAGTGATAGAGCAGAAGGATGAGGGTGGGCAGCAGATGGACTCGGCCTGTGGGGCTCAAACTCAGCCTGGCCATGCAGGACTCTGCGAGTATGTCACCTCTCACTGCCACCACCAGCGTTTTTCAAGGACTCAAAGGCGCTTTAGAGAACAACAGAGTGCTCCCATGATAAACATGAAAACATGCATAGGTGTAACTAACTGGTTTTTGCCTAATCTATTCCAGGAAACACTACAGAGAGTACTTGGTGAGCCTCATCAACGGCCATTCCATCGACCCGGCCCCTCTCTTCAATGCCAACGAGCTGGTTCTGGCCTGTCGGAGATACCAAGTGGATGACGCCCGGGGGGAGATGGAGGACGACATGACGTACTATACTCGAATACTGGAGGTAAGCTTTGATGGTCCTTGTGGAGGGATTTGTGGCTTTTTCCAAATATTTAGTCACATGGTTTATCATTTCTAATCTTATTTCAGAAACTTATTGATGAAGTACCACTTGGAGACAAGGTTCCACGGAAGAAATGAAAACTGCTTGTTTGTTCGTTTAAGTGTTTTTAGTATTGGGTGTTGGGATTTTGACTCAAAAGGCCATCAAATGTGTTTGTGTCAATGTGACTTACACCACACAGCAGAAAGCTATGCTTATATCCCCATTGATGTGCTACAGTTATTTATGAATCTATATTTGGGCTAAATGCTCAGTTGCACATTAATTTAAAACAGAGAAGTATGAGAGTGGGTGTGTGGCTCTGTGGGTGGGCGCATAACATTTCAAGACTGTGATAACAGGGTTCCAGCTTCTATTTAGGCATCACTTCATTGCACACAGTCTGTAGGTGCATGCTCTTAACTGTATCCTTTTGACTGACGAAAAAGACTTTAGACAGTCAATAAACCAGTAGGTTTTCACACCAACCCTAGTCTAGCACACCTGATTCTAATAATTAGCTAAAACCTACAGGAGGGTAGCTCTCCAGGAACGGGGTTGAAGAGCCCTGCAATAAACCAATCAAAAGGTCAATCATCCACCTTGGTTCTCAGTCATGCTCTTTATCCTAAATGTTCCTGGTATGCTTGCTGTAAGGGAGGTAGTTGTGTCCTCAGAGTAACTGCAGGGTTGACATAGTTACTGGAATTTTGGGGGGGATTAGATCAGCACAGCCCCTGGAGATAGGATTCCGCTTCAAGGCGGGACATTTCGAAACTGGAGATTGTTTCCCCTCCAAGTATCATTGTGAAGTATTTCTACAGTAAATGAATCATACACAATCATTAACAATAAACTTCAGATTTTACTTGAGATATTCATTGTTTTCCCTTAATTGCTGTTTATTATGACTGAATATATCTTTGTGTTAATTGGCTATGACTAATGTGGGATAATAAAGGATGTGGCCCACTGTGTGTTGCAGCCCCAAGCTTAATGATTAGCAGCCACTGTTGTTCACTGTTCAGACTATAAAAAACACACAGAGCAAGAACTTTACAGTGTAACTCAGACCTTTGAAATTGCATTTATTCTACACCAGGTTTCAATGCGCTTATTGATTGACTTAAATGTTCTCACTATATTGTTTGCATAAAAGCATGTTTATTAAAAAAGGAGCAGCCTTGACATTTTATGGTCAGAGTATTTCAAAACATCTGAGCTTAAGTAAGCCTATTTGTTGACAGCTCAAATATAAATAATCATACGTGTATTGCTGTTTTCACTCCTCCCATACTAAGTCAGATCTGTCAGCTGCTGACATGGCTGCTAATGTCTTGTGACAGATTAACTCTCTTGTCTCTGGGATGTTTTGGGAAGCAAAGCAGCCCTTCTCTGAGATAGATATGGGTACAGCATCAGGGTCAGAGACGAGTGGGGAGGGGGCAGGGAGAGCCTGCAGGTTTATGGGTACTGCTGTGATGGTGTCCCCATGCCACAGGGAAGGTGTTGGAACAGAGCAAGGCACACTGCCAAAAGACAAAACTCGTATTTGTACCCCCTGCTTAGGCCAACCATCCAGTGAGTGCCCTGAAGATACGGGTGTTCCTGATGAAATGAAACACACTATACGGCAACACGTTTTCCTGACATATAACACACACCCTCAGGTCGTGGTATTTAGGTTAACCTAAGCCAGAATTGTTGTCATGACATAGAATGTTTATTTCAAGCTCAGCCAAGCTAGATACATTTTTGCATTGCTCTATCTACTCTGGAATTGACCTCTGGGGCAGTTTGACTGGGGTTGGCATCTCAGTTGATGGTGAGGAAGGGAACAGCTTTTTAACATGCACCACAACACTTGTTTGACCTTCATTATCCACAGCCAGATACATTTGCTTTGCAGGGCTGCTATCTGTGGAATGTTTATCAGCCAGCTGTGTCAAACTAAATTGGCTCCATCAGATAAATTAAAATGAGAACATTCAGTGTGTCAAGGGGCAAAAACTGAAGGATGACAAGTGAACTTGAAAAACACCAATATCATCAAGGGGGGGAAATTGTAAACATTAAGCGCTTGAGACCATTGAATACACGTAGTGGTAGGTTACTCCACTGGCTTCCAGTTGAAGCTCGCATCCGCTACAAGACCATGGTGCTTGCCTATGGAGCAGTGAGGGGAACGGCACCTCTGTACCTTCGGGCTCTGATCAGTCCCTACACCCAAACGAGGGCATTGCGTTCATCCACCTCTGGCCTGCTGGCTCCCCTTCCTCTGCGGAAGCATAGTTCCCGCTCAGCCCAGT
Organism: Coregonus lavaretus; assembly: GCF_964263955.1. Classification (NCBI taxonomy): domain Eukaryota; kingdom Metazoa; phylum Chordata; class Actinopteri; order Salmoniformes; family Salmonidae; genus Coregonus; species Coregonus lavaretus. The sequence goes on from NC_140010.1 coordinate 22,087,195, forward strand.
CAAAACTGTTCGCTGCTCTGGCACCCCAATGGTGGAACAAGCTCCCTCACGACGCCAGGACAGCGGAGTCACTCACCACCTTCCGGAGACATTTGAAACCCCACCTCTTTAAGGAATACCTGGGATAGGATAAAGTAATCCTTCTACCCCCCCCCCCCCCCCCCCCAAAAAAAAATTGTAAAGTGATTATCCCACTGGCTATAGGGTGAACGCACCAATTGGTGAGTCGCTCTGGATAAGAGCGTCTGCTAAATGACGTAAATGTGCCCTTGAGCAAGGCACTTAACCCTAATTGCTCCTGTAAGTCGCTCTGGATAAGAGCGTCTGCTAAATGACTAAAATGTAAATGTAAATGTAAAATGTTATGTTTGTTTACCACAACACTATTGTTCACACTGATGCAGGTTGTGATAGCGTTAGAAGCCATCATTTTTTGCTGCATAATAGGCCTACAGTACAAGTCAAATGGACTATCAAGTGCTTCATACTGGATGGATTTTTGATTGGCATGGACTGACATATAAAACAAGTTTTCTGTTTCTGTTATTTTCTGAGTCTGACAAAATGGTTTGCGATTTTACATTTTCATACCATCACTATTAACAGTCAAGTCTTGTCCTCAGGCTTGCTGAAATGGAATCTACCAATCAGGTTGTAAGATTGGGGGAAGCTACAGTAAAAACGAAGTGCTATATGTCTAGATTGGTTAAAACCATGAGCAGCTGAAGGGACATCCTTATGAAATCAGTAGGTTTATGTACCATTGATAAACTATGCATATTTGTTGTACTTTACTGTCAACACTGAATGACTTAAAAGCAAAAATATTGACTGTTGTTTAATTTAATGTATCAAGCAGGTTAGGTGTCATCAGTACTTACTCGCCAATCTTACCATTGTAAGAGATAGCTAACTTGTTCAAGTGAGAGATTCAAGTACAAACTGGAGAGCGAGGGAGTAGTCTATGTTGTGATGTGGCTGATGCGTGATTGTCCACAGAAATAGCCTATCTGCAGCATTGAGGGAGGCAGCGAGGCCAGCTTGACTCCTCCCATCTCTTCGCCTGAACTCTGGTTTTACCCTGAGGGTCTGGGCACCGCCACCCAGGCATGTCACTCCCTCTTTCTCACTCCTCTACAGATCATCCTGCTGGATAGAGACAGGGCCAAGGCAGGGGACGGGGTCAGCATCCCTCTCCAAATAGACCTTTAGATTAGAACACTCATGGGCTCCATGCAATGTCAACACAGAGCTTTTGCTGTTGAATTTTATTTAATTGAAGCAGCGCTTGAGTTATTGCATTTCTTTCTTGGTCGTTTTCATGGTGAAGTATGAAAAATGTATGCACTCACTAACTGTAAGTCGCTCTGGATGAGAGCGTCTGCTAAATGACTCAAATGTAAATGTTTCTACGAAATGAGTGCCTTTTGCGTCCCTTTGATATTTTAAGTAGAAATTGTGCACAAATATTGAATTAGAAAAATCTGTTATTAAATTAGGTGCCCTTTTAATATAGACCACATGGAAAATGCAATATGCAAACATGTCCCTCTGTGCATCCTATGTCTCTATAGTCAAATCATAGTGTAAAAGCATGTAGGTGAGCTGGTTCTACTCTTTTTGGACAATTTCTGGTGTTTTGTGGTGGAAAACTGAGCGGGTCGAGCATAATAAGTCAACTCTGTTACCTATAGATATACAGGCTAGAACTGTTATGCACACAACAAGCTTCCATTCCGCCTGTCACAAGGGATTTTTGGCTGATTTAAGATGAAATCGTCAACACTGTTACCATCAACCCTGTTACTTTATTTGGCAATTAATAGGCACTTACTATAGTCATTTTATTTATTTAACCTCTTGAGATGGGAAAATGTTTGTGCAATTACACTACTCAAAAGGCACCTAATTAGTGAAATGACACATCTGTATTACCAAGATATTGCCAAAAGCCCTCTGTTGGCTACTCTGAGGACAACATATTATGTTGTGGTTGTTATTACTTTGGCCCTGTTTCTATACAGCACAATCTAGCACAAGTCAGCGCGTAAGTAGCTGCTTTTTCATAAATGTCAGCGATACATGCATCATTCTGTGTTTACCAATGAAAACATCTCATTTGAAATGTCATGGCAATTAAGTCTGAGCTAATTAATTCTGTTGCCCTCCTGTTTCCTCTAGCCGAGCCAGCCCCCCTAGTAGACCGTGGATCACAAGCACCCTCCCACTGAGCACACACTGGCTGAATCAACGTTGTTTCCACGTCATTTCAACGAAATGATGTGGAACCAACATGGAATAGACGTTGAATTGTCATCTGTGTCCAGTTAGCTGGTCTCATACCCGGGGGCCAGAAAGACAGTACCCAGACAAGATCTCTCAGAAGGGCTAGGTCAGACAGGCACAGTGTTCCCCTGCCAGTGGGATTTACACAGTGGAACGAGTGACAGATTGACAGAGAAATAATTAGAATATTGAACTCAGCCCATTGGCTGAGTTGACAGGTGACAGCAGGTCTTTGATTTTGTTGTTGTTGTCTGCTGCTTCTCTCTCCCTCACTCTCGCTCAGAATGACAAATAAAAGGAGAAATCAAAGAATTAAGCAAATGAAAATGAACCTTTATTGGTTGGTTAGTGACTTGTTACACTCCAAAAGTTTGGGCATTTCAAACCCATTTCCACTGACTATTTTGTCAACATTAACTGTACCATAGCTTATTAATGTTTTGACATTTGCCATTTTCTATTCTAGTACAGTGCCTTCTGAAAGTATTCACACCCATTGACTTTTTCCACTTTTTGTTGTGTTACAGCCTGAATTTAAAATGAATTAAATTGAGATTCTGTGTCACTGACCTACACACAATACCCCATAATGTCAAAGTGGAATTATGTTTTTAGAAATGTTTGCAAATTCATTAAAAATGAAAAGCTGAAATGTTGTGAAACCCATTTCTTATGGCAAGCCTAAATAGGAGTAAAAATGTGTTTTAACAAGTCATAAGTTGCATGGACTCACTCTGTGTGCACTAATAGTGTTTAACATGATTGTGTAATGACTACCTCATCTCTGTACCTCACACATACAATTATCTGTAAGGTCCCTCAGTCGAGCAGTGAATTTCAAATACAGATTCAACCACAAAGACCAGGGAAGTTTTCGATTGCCTCGCAAAGAAGGGCACATATCGGTAGATAGGTGTAAAATAAAAAAAAGCAGACATTGAATATCCCTTTGAGCATGGTGAAGTTATTAATTACACTTTTGATGGTGTATAAATACACCCAATCACTACAAAGATACAGGCGTCCTTCCTAACTCAGTTGCCGGAGAGGAAGGAAACCGCTCAGGGATTTCACCATGAGGCCAATGGTGACCTTAAAACAGTTACAGAGTTTAATGGCTGTGATAAGAGAAAATTGAGGATGGATCAACAACATTGTAGTTATTTCACAATAATAACCTAAATGACAGAGTGAAAAGAAGGAAGCCTGTACAGAATGAAAATATTCCAAAACATGCATCCTGTTTGCAATAAGGCGCTAAAGGAAAACTGCAAAAAATGTGGCAAAGAAATGAACTCCATGTCCTGAATACAAAGTGTTATGTTTGGGGAAAATCTAACAAAAACATCACTGAGTACCACTATTCATATTTTCAAGCATGGTGGTGGCTGCTTCATGTTATGGGTATGCTTGTCATCGGTAACGACTAGGGAGATTTTTGGGATAAAAATAAATAGAATAGAGCTAAACACAGTCAAAATCCTAGAGGAAAACCTGGTTCAGTCTGCTTTCCAACAGACACTGGGAGACAAATTCATCTTTCAGCAGGACAATAACCTAAAACACAACGCCAAATATACTCTGGAGTTGCTTATCAAGGCAACATTGAATATTCCTGAGTGGCCTTAAATTGGCTTGAACATCTATGGCAAGACTTGAAAATTGCTGTCTAGCAATGATCAATAACCAACTTGACAGCTTGAAGAATTTAAAAAAGAATAATGTGCAAATATTTTACAATCCAGGTGTGCAAAGCTCTTAGAGACTGTAGTATCTTAAACAGTCTAGAAATGCTGATTGTTGCAGAAAGTGTGATAGAGGGAACTTGGCCCTAAGATTTTGCTGATGTGGCAAAATGGTGTAATAGATGACCTTTACTCTACTTTGCTGAAAACATCTGGAAAGCATTACTAATGTTCATGGAAAGATGATATGGGGAGAGACGTGAAAAAGACTAGGGATTGGTGTGTTGGAATCACGTCATGCTCTGTCATGTATGATATAAATGCCATGTCTTGGACAATAGGGGAAGAATAGCTAATCAGATTGGCTCGGGCTGTTTTCCAGACATCTGCAGGTGTCTGTCAAATTCTGATGCTGGAACCTTTGTTATAATAAACCTTTGAAAACAGAGTACAGTGTCGGCGGATCTTCTTATCATCACAAGCATGGACCAGCAAAAGTGTTTCTTTTAGTAACCACATTTAATGGCGACGAGGTAGTTTTATTTTATTTTTTATTCTTTTTGGGGCGTGTTACGTCTTTTCTTTGCATTCCACTCCTGGGCTACAAAGTGACTCCCGCTCAAAGAAGCCGGCTAAAAAAGGTGAGATTTTTCACTAATATTGGGCGTTGGCCGTTTTGTGAGTCCAGAGTGTGTGCGTTCAAGATGTACCGTTAAATTACTTATGCGTGCATTTTGCTGGTTCTTTTTGCTGTGTGATAGGAATTCCGTTCTAAATTTTCTAAATTAGTTTGCGTTGAGAACAACGCAGAAAGGGGGGAGAGTCTATAGACATTATTGACACTGGGCACACATATTTTGGCTTGGGAAAAAAAAAGTGTGTGAGAGAGTGTCCAGGAACATTATGAAGAAATAAGGCCAGGAATAAGTAAATGAGTATACTTTTAGGGCGCCGTTAATTTAAGGAAGCCCTCAAACGAGGCGATCATTAGAGATGGGCCATAAATCTTGATAGTTATTAGATTGACTCTCAAGTCAGTTCTCGGAACTGCTGGTTTAAGACAATATATTCAATTGTAAGTTTACCGCTCTGAATTTGTTTGACGAAACATCTGTCTGAAGTAATCCTCTCTTTTGAATGTCTAAAAAACCTGAAGGTAGCAGAAATTTAGCAAATGGAATATAAAGAAATAGGAACGGCGGTAGATGGATCCAATTTCTCTCTGTGTGTGTGTCTGAAAGGAGGAAAAGCGCATTTCTCTGTCAGCGTGTGTGAGTGAGTGTGGCTGCGTGCTTGATGAGTTCCAGATGTGTGTCGACTAAGGCTTTGACCAGAGTTTTTTAGTCTCTTGTAAATAAATGTCTTAGGTATTTATGTTTTCAAATGTTAAGCCCCTAGAGTAAAAAGTTAAAACCCCTACAACACAGTTAAGGTTAAATATCTTATGAGTCTCTGTTTGTGAGAACGTTTGTAATTCTTAAACTATATAAACTATGAGCCCCCTGGAAGGACTATAAGTTTAAAGATCTTATGAGTCGCTATAAAAAGAGAACGTTTACTAACGAATCATGAGCCTACAGGGAGGACTTTCTAAGAATGTATAGAGATGTTTTATATTTGATAACATCATTACTATAAATCTGCAGATAAGTGATAACAAACTTCGAAGTTGGATATGTCTTGTATGTTCTATGTGTTCAGTTTGTGAGCTCTGTTAATGTCTTAAGTCTTATTGTATGTCTTGTATGTTCTATGTGTTCAGTTTGTGAGCTCTGTTAAAGTCTTAAGTGTTATTGTCTATGGGAGGAGAGAACGGAGCAACAGTCTGCTCTGTTCGCTCCTTCCACTCTGAAATCACATCGGTGACTGAACTGCGCACGCGTAGGATTTATGACTTTAGCCACTCCCCTGCACTGAACTGATTGGGAGAGTCCACTTCAGTGCAGCCAAAAAAGAAACGGGAGGGGGAATTTGGCACACAAGTGAAATGTTCTCTTGAATTAACTATTGCTTGACTGTAAAACTGTTTGGTTGATAATCGGTTGAGTTGGTGAATGAGAGATATATTGACGGATTAAAAATAATAATACTAAAATAAATGAATAAAATAAAATGTTATTGAGCTATTTATAATATTCCTGAGTTAAGCTGTTTGCTTATTTCTTAGCGTGAATGTGGAAAAAGTATAAACTAAACTCTTCTTTGTCCTTTTGTCCTTCTGTCATACGAGAGACGAGAAGGAGGAGACAGAGAGAGAGAGAGAGAGAGAGGAGGGGCTGACATCAACTGACATCAGAGACGGCAACCCAGTCCAAATTAAGGCCAGTGCTGTTATTATTCACAAATCTACTTTCCCTCACAGGATATAATTGATACATTGTGTTTACATAGAATATTTCATGTTGTGACCATTTCGCAAGAGCTTGGCAACAGACTGATGAATTTATGTAATTGATAATTGCACATTACAGTTTTTGTCAATGACTTGTTTTGATTAGAGTTGTGTTGGAATTCCAGCATTGAAATTATTCTGTAAAATTAAGGTAATTAATTGCTTATTAAGCAATTGGGTAGTGTTGCTGGTACAGGTATTTTATTTTTGAATTGCTCTGGAGTTGACTACTTTCCTTTACTCTTCCTCATCGGATGTGGTAAGATTGCCACTAATCAATAATTTGGTAAAATAAAATTCACAGAATAATTAGTAGTTGATTTATTTGATTGATTAGTAATTCATTGATTGATTTGATTGATTGGTAATCCATTCATTTGATTTGATTTAGTTAGTTCATTGGTTGGATTAATTGATTGATTGATTTCATTGGTAATTGATTGATTGATTGATTGATTGATTGGTTCATTAGTTGATTGATTGATTAATTTGATTTATTGATTGATTGATTTAGTTAGTTCATTGGTTGGATTAATTGATTGATTGATTTCATTAGTGATTGATTGACTGATTGATTTGATTTCATTGATTGATTGAATTTATTGATTGATTGATTGATTGATTGAATTGGTTGATTGATGTATTGATTTGAATTGGTTAATTGATTGATTGGATTAATTGATTAATTATTTTTTAATAAATAAAAAAAATAAAAAAAAAATAAAAAAAAAATAAATAAAAAAAAGGGGAAAACTAGAGGGTAACACATAACAAGTGCATTACAATGGGGAAAAAGGACATCAAAACTACAAAAGCAATTACTCCTCTTCATGTAGTACAGAATAGTAATCCACTAGTTAATGGTATAGCAAAATTATCTGAAAAATGGAATAAACGTTGGCCTGACATTGAACAACCATGGCCATTGGAAGGCACGCTTAATCCAGACGTCATCAAGATAATGCAAGTGCTTGTATCCACGTATAAGACAGATCAAAAGAAGGGGAAGAAAGGAAAACTTCGTAAAGAAAAAAGACAAAGAGAGCTGGGTGTTCTTAAGCTTTTTGAAAATGAAGGACAAAAACTGATAAAAGACACAAAAGATAAGAGAGACAGAGGTGCAGAGAAAATGGCAAAAGAGGTGAAGGTGACAGAAAAACTGATTGCAGAAGTCAATACACCTTTCTCATATATGGATTCAGCAAAAACACCCCCACCTTATGAGAAAGAAGCCAAGTTTAAGGACGTTTATCCTCAGCTTCCAGTGATCATTCAGGAAGGTGATTATTGCATCAGAGATGAGGATGAACGAATAATAGAGAGGGGACAAGCAGAAACGACCATAAAGATGAATCCAAACTCCAAAGGCAGGAAGACAACGAGACGTCTGGAGACTAAGGGTAGAGTGAGATCAAGGAGGATGGAACCTGATGATGATGATGATGATGATGATGATGATGATCAGAGTGATTCAGAAGAGATCATGGGTGGATATGACCCTGTCATCAGACAGAGGTTGGCCAGAGCGGAAAGAAGGGGTGATGGAAGTTGGAAAAAGAAGAATACAAGCGATTCAAGCCCTGGTGAAAATGAAGATGGAGACAGCGATGAAGATTTGGAGACTAAAGGTGCTTCATGTTCAAGAGGATTTTATCCTCCAATGACTAACACAGAAGAAATAGAAAGTGATATAGACCGATGCGTATCATACCTGTATAAGGCCAATGATTTAGAAGAAGTAAAAGAACTGGAAGACCGACTCAAGAAGCTGCTGAGAAAAGAATCCCAAGAATCTGAAAAGAGATATACATTGAGGCCAAGGAAAGATGGCACTAGTAAGAAAATTATGCCGGTGATCATTCGAGGACAAAACCTAGAATATAAGCCTTTGCAGAATACCGATATGTCAGATATACTTGAGAAGCTGCCTACTCTTCAAGATGGAGCATATCCTTGGATTTCAAAGTTGGAAGAAATTACGGTGGGAACACAGTCTGCCATAGGAGACATTAAGAGACTTTTGGCTAATCTCCTTGGGATTCCAGGCATGGAAGAAATTTTTCAGAGAGCTGGACTTCATAGATACGTGGGAACTGCTGTGAATGATCCTGAATTGTTGGCTGCAAGCAGGAATCGGCTGTGGAGAGCACTGAAGGATACGTTTCCAACAAATGTGCATCCTGACAACATTCTGATTGACCCACTAGGACAACAAGAAAATCCGAGAGCCTACGTGTCAAGAGTTCATCAAGTGTGGAGAAATATTACCGGAAATGATCCAGATGTGAGTCAAATTGAGCAGTCAATCTTGAGAGCTAAACTACAGATGGGACTGCCCTTACCGGTAAGGAGCAAACTGGCAGAAGTGGTTGGACTTGGAAGCATGACAAAAGGCGTCTATACAGATCATATAGCCCATCAAGTGGATCTGTACCGGAAAAAGGAACACAACCAGAAAGAACAGGACCAAGAAACTCTCAGAAAACTCAATCAAATACAACTGGTGGAGAATAAGAAGGAGAAAAAACAAGCTCTGGTTATGCAGAACCAGGGTAAACCAAATCAACAATCACTGCCACAGCTTCAACCAAACCAGTTCCAACCACAATTGTACCAGACACCAATAGCGGTACCAGTTGTTTCATATCCACAGCCAGTTTCTGGACAGAGACAGAATTGGAGAGGAAGAGGACGAGAAGGTTCAGGAAGAGGAAGAGGAGGAAGATTCAAGCCACACTTCTTGCAATCTTCAGAAGTGTGTTATAATTGTGGACAGGTTGGTCATTTTGCCCGTGAGTGTAATGGGCCAGAAGGTAACACCAGAGGGAATTTCAGAGGAAGATACAGGAGCCAGTCAAGATCATCTGGAGGACCGGTGAACCCTTATAGGGGCCCGGAGCAAGGATTCTAGAGGTGCCCAGAAGATCCGAAAGGGGGGTGTCAGCTGGTAGCATCAGGACCGGAAAAAGATCCAACAATTGAGGTAAAAGTAAACAAACGACCATTGGAAGTGATGGCGGATAGCGGAGCTGCTTTTACCTGTGTTCGGCCTGAAGATGCTACACATCTCCCTATGTCCAATCAACTAATTAGGACAATCGGATTTGAGGGAGTGAAACAGCTGATTCCTCTTACGGAACCAATTGAGCTCTGCTATGAAAATCAGAAAATTACAATACCCATACTAGTATCAGAACATACACCTATTGCATTGTTGGGAAGAGATGCATTGTGTAAGTTGAACTGTACAATAAAATGTACACCAGACGGCTGTCTGGTAGAGATGCCAAAGGAAAATGTTTACCAATTGTCAATGACAACTGAGATGGATTCTTCTTCAGTATTCTGGATTGGAAATCTCAGTGAAGATTTTTTGAAGCAGGCTAAGATATGGGAGAAATTCATTGTGACAAACATGCCAGATGCGAGGCTTCCGGAATATCCATCTCATTGTACGCTCAAGTATTTCAAGAATGCTGCCCAATCGGACTCAGAGGAATGGCTGAGTCGTCAACCAAAGAAAGTTCAACTTACCTCATGTTGCATAATTTTAGGACCACAAGGAGCAGCTATGAAGATAAACACAGACGATTATCTGGATAAAGAATTTGAGATTGAGAAGAGTGTGCCACATGTGACCTTGTTGGTTTCTGAAGGCTATGAGCAGAAGCAAATAGGAGAAATGATGACAGAAGCAGAGAAACCTGTTTTCATACCGATGAAAGAGAATTTGGCGATCTGGAGGACTGAAGATCATCGATTTCTCAAAATCATGATTTCGGCTCAAGGACAAGGAGAGCCACAAGCTGTACGGATAACACACGAATCTATTTGCAGCGTGAAGATGGATTCAGACCCTATGAAAGAGGAGATGTTGCAACAAGTTCCAGAATTTCTGTGGTCTCAACACAGTACCGATATTGGACTTGTGAAATCAGCCCAACCGGTGAAAGTTGAACTTCGACCAGGAGCCAGACCTCCTTGGAAGAATCAGTATCCATTGAAAGATGAAGCAATCCAAGGGATCGAACCACAAATTGAAGGACTTTCGAAAGCAACTGTTTTAAGGACAACAAAAAATCCTCAGAGTAACACACCTTTGTTACCTGTGAAAAAACCAGATGGAACTTATCGTGTGGTTCATGACTTGAGAGCAGTGAATGAGGTAGTAACTGACTTTCCAGCGGAAGTGCCAGACCCGCATACTTTGTTAGCCCAAATTCCTCCTGATGCGACACATTTTACGGTGTTAGACTTATGTGGTGCATTTTTTAGTGTTCCACTTAGTGTAGAGAGTCAGGGTTTATTTGGGTTCACATATAAGGGACAGTTCTATGAGTACAATCGTTTACCACAGGGTTTTCGGCACAGCCCGCACATCTTCAATAAAGTATTGAAGGAAGATCTGGTAGGGATAGATCAGATATTGCAAAGCACTGTCATTCAGTATGTAGATGATATAATTATCTGCTCACAGGATAAGGAAACATGTCATAGAGACTCAATTAAACTGCTACAGGTATTGGCAGAAAAGGGACATAAGGTTTCACAGAAAAAGTTGCAATATTGCCAGGAGAAGGTTGTCTATTTGGGTCAGACAATAACGCACGGAAATCGAAGCATTTCGGATAGTCAATTGGAAGCTATTCGTAAGGCTCCGAAGCCTAGAACTGTCAGAGAGATGATGACATTTCTTGGTATTGCTGGATATTCTTCAGCTTGGGTTGAGAGCTATGCTAGTTTGACAGGACCTTTGAGAGCTATGGTAAAGGATACTGGAAATGGTCAACTCCATAGCAATCTTTCCTGGACACAGGAAGGCCTTGTGGCATTTGAAACGATCAAACAGAGGTTGCAGGAGGCACCTGCACTCACATTACCAGACTACTCTAAGAATTTTCTGCTATATGTGTCTACTTCTACTGGAGGCAAATATGCATGTGCAGTTCTTTGTCAGCCGACAGGCACAGGGACGAATCCTCAGCCTATTTCCTACTACTCTACTGCCTATTCAGAAGTAGAACTAGGACTACCACTGTGCTACAGAGCAATGGTGGGAGTATATTCAATGTATAACAAAGCATCATCCGTTACAATGGGTTACCCAGTAACAATTCTTACCCATCATAGTCTCAGAAATCTTCTGAACTTTGGGAAATATACATTGACTATGCCTAGGCTCAGAGACTATCACAGGCTCTTAGAGCAGGAAGATGTCACCCTAGTAAGGTGTGATACGGTGAATCCAGCCGAGAATTTGCCAACTTCAGAGGATGGTGAACCACATGATTGTGTCCAGGAAGCAGAGAAATACTCAAGGCTTCGATCAGATTTGCAAGCCTTTCCATTACGTGAAGCAGACCTGGAGTATTGGACTGATGGGTCTTGTTATCGTGTGGGAGACAAGTTGTGCGCTGGCTATGCAGTAGTCAAAGCCCAAGGAACTGGATTTGTCGTCGAGAAGGCTGAAGTAATACCACAGCCTGCGTCTGCACAACTTGCTGAACTTGTGGGGCTAACAGAAGCATGTTTGTTAGCAGAAGGAAAGCGAGTGACGATATACACTGATTCAGCATATGCACATAGTGTATGTCATCTGTTCGGAGCAGTGTGGAAAGGTCGAGGGTTTAAGAAAACGGATGGTTCTCCGATACAACATCATGCGCAAATAATGAAACTGTTACACGCTATGATGAAGCCTACAGAGATAGCGATAGCTAAGTGTGCAGCTCATAGGACAGATGTGTCGAAAGTTACACAAGGGAACAAAGCTGCTGATGAAGCTGCAAAAGCCGTCACAGGAGCGGACAAATTGGGCAAAGTTTTTCTGGTCACTCATGCAGTGGACTTGGAAGACAAAATGACGCTTAAGGATGTGATTTTGATGCAGGAAGCTGCTTCTACGATCGACAAACAGTTATGGCTTGACCGAGGTGCCGTCAAAGATGCTACTGGTCTGTGGAGAAACCATGAGGGGTTGATAGTAGCGCCTCCAGACCTATTAGGTCTGATGATTCAGGAAGCACATGGGTTAGCTCATGTTGCAAGGGGGGAGGTTAAAAGAAAGATCACAAAGGAGTATGGTTGTTGGGCACCATATTTGCTTGAACAAATTGACCATGTCATAGGCAGGTGCACAATTTGTCTGAAAAACAATGTTCGCCGGGGTGTGACTGTTCTTCCTGGCCACATTCCTACACCGAGAGGTCCTATGCGTGAGTTGGTTATCGACTTTGTTGATATGATAAAACCAGTTGATGGGAAAAGGTACATGTTGGTGGTTGTTGACAGATTTTCACGATGGCCGGAGGCCTGTCCAACCAAGCGAAAGGATGCTCAGTCGGTTGCTAAGTTCTTGTGCAAAGAAGTCATAAGCAGGTGGGGATTTCCCGACCGAATATCCTCAGACAATGGGAAAGAATTTGTGGATAAATCAGTGAAATTGACGTTGCAAAAATTGGGAATTAAGCAACGTCTAGGAGCAGTTCATCACCCACAAAGTCAAGGGATTTGTGAAAGAATGAACGGTGTCTTGAAAAATCGCATTATCAAAATTTGCCAGCATACGGGTCTAAACTGGATAGCGGCGCTTCCTTTAGCATTAATGGTGTGTCGCTCAAGTGAGTTGCGTGATCTACGTATGACACCCCATGAACTGGTCACAGGAAGAAGGATGCCTACGCCTTGTTTGCGAACAAGCGGAAAGGGTCCAAGCTTGGCTCTCCTGGAAGATGAAATGAGAGCATACGTTACATATATGGCCAATTTTCATAAAAAGCTGTCCACGTATGTTTCTGACAGGCAAAGAAAAGAAGAGGTGCAGGAGAAGCTTGATGAGCAAAAAAGGAGTACAGTGCAACCGGGGGACAAGGTGTTCGTGAAGGTATTTAGAAGGAAGTGGTATAACGAACGCCGTGAGGGACCATTTGAGGTTGTTCGTAGTACTGGAACAGCTGTGCAGGTTAAAGGATCTCCAACGTGGTATCATTTGTCACATTGCGTTAAAGCACCTGGAGAAGTGGTGCCACGCATAGAGAGAGAGGATGTTGAAGGCTCAAGAGAGCAGGATGACGATAGGGAAGAACAGGTGGAAGGCAAGATGCCTGACAATATCCAGAGTCAACACCCGGAAGGAGAGATTGTTCATGTTATGGACAACATTGATGATAATGTGTACACTTCTGATGATGCCAGAGATGACTCTGCAATGGATGGGAAGGAAAAGAGATTTGGGGACATTGACTTTCAATACGTCCCAGACACAACAGGGAATACGTCAGTGGACTGTGAAACCACGGAGATCACCAAGGGCAACTCTGTTACAGGAGAAGCTGATGATTCAGTTAGACAAAGTAGGCCCAGACCAGTTAGGAGAAAAGTCAGACCAAAACGTTACGAAAACTAGGGTAGAAGTAACCCTAGGAAAGTCAGCTCAGCTTCCATGCCAGTGCACGAGAGAGAACAGTGGTGAAGGGAAATTTAGAGTTCAGTGGGAAGACAACCATGGCAGGAGTTTAGATCTATTAGGAGCAGTTGCATTGAGAAAGTATGCGTTGCTGAATGATAAGAGAAGAATGAAGATTGAGGGTGATTGTACTCTCTATGTGTACAATTCCCAGCAGGAGGATCAAGGCGATTATAAATGTATTTTTTATAATCCACAGTTTGAAAGTGAGGGATTAGAGTCGGGACTAAGAGTTAATGTAGTGACACTAGTGGTGATAGATGGAAGTATAAGTAAAGAGCTCCAAGGTATAGGGAAAATAGATGAATCCACAACTATTACATCAACACTCCAACCTAATGCAACAACAGTAAGAAGCAATTCAACTCTTTCAACATTGACAGCTGTTAAAGCTATAAATGTATCACATTTCATTACAATGGCGCCTCAGAAACTCGTTCCAACACCAATTTTAGACAAAAATATTGTCATTAGGGCTAGGATGGGTGGTACAGCTCATCTTCCTTGTAGATGTGAGAGACGGAGTGGGGGTGGTGATATTCCTCCCACGTGGAGAGATAATTATGGAGAAGAATTGTTGTTATCAGGACTAGAAGTAGAAGCTGTGCCACCTAGCCAAAGGAAGTATATTTTGTACAACGATATGAAATGGAAAAGGGTTATGAGTGATTGCTCACTCATTTTGCGTAATATTACATGGGAAGATCAGGGAGAATATACTTGTACTTATTTAGAGCCAGCATTCAAATTTGTTCCGGTTAAGAATTACTGGTTAGAAGGCTATGTAACCCGGAAGGTGACGCTTATGATAGAAACTTTAAAGTCTGTTGAAGTTTCCACAGCTACCAAAGGAGTTCAGGAGCAGCATACTACAGTAGCTACTCCAACAATAAATAATACACAGAAGACATCTGTAACTTTGCCACTAGACCTAATCAAAAGTGTTAATACATCAACTAAAGCCACTATTTTAACAATAACTTTGGAAGAAATGAATGTTACAACAGCGATAACAAGCCCCGGAAATGTGACACAGACACCAATAACAACTTTCCTGAAACTAAAGGATGTAGTAAACGTGACTCAGAAGTCTGTGATACAGATGGAGAGTGCTGTAAATGGTAGTAAGGATAGTGTTGAAACAGGAGAACAGATGGTAGCAGTGAATCATGTACATTCATCTGAAATAGTGGAGAATACTATCCCGGGGGTACAGAATGAGTTCTTGGATTTTGATGGAAGACAAGAACATATATCTGATCAATACCGCTCGTTAGGGAAGAGAGAAACTAAATGGAAAGCATATGGATTTGACTCTTCTGTTTTGCAAATTAAAGATGGATGGGCAGGTAGGAATCTATGGTTCCAGCAGTTAACTCATTCTATAAGATCAGTGAGGAATCTTGAGGGTCCATGTCTGCTGAGAATTCCATCACCAGGTACGTGGGGTTCAATCTTAGAGACAGTGGCTCAACCTCTATCAACCGCGTGTCAATCTTATGCTTTATCATGGTTGTTGTATCAGCAACAATCAGTAACAGATATGATGATGTCATTGTCAAGACATTTGTTTAGGCCTAAGTTTAATTGCTCTTGGTTAAATGAATTACCCTATGTCAATTTGTTAGATCAGAATGAAAATCAGTTAACAGCGATTCCTGAAGCATTGGAGGTAAAACCAATAAGGGCTAGAAGCTGCTTTTGTTCAAATAAAACATATGATGGACCAGGTATGTTTATGGGTATATCAGATTGTGATGAGTATATGATGACTTTGGATAAGCATGAACGTAAGGTTAGTGGTGAGACATATAAAGTAACTTTTCATGTTCCATCTAGTAAGAATAGAAGGACTTTGATGGTAAAAGATCAGCTTTTGCCTGGAAATGTGACTATTGGGAATTTTCGAGATATTTGGTGGGTTTGTGGTGATAAAGCATATATATTCTTACCCTATGGATGGACAGGATGTTGTTACATGTCGACGTTGAAACTTCCATATGAGGTCTATACTATCCAAAAGGGAAAGGCATCGGACACTGCTAAATCTGATTCTAGGTCTGGAAATAGGGTGAAAAGGGAAATGGCACAATTTAATAAGTTGGAGTCCTACCATTGGAGGATAAGTCTAGGAGAGAAGTGGGGACTTGGACTTTTTCCATGGTATGGTGTAACATTTTTGGCAGATCACATTGATAATATTACCTATACTTTGCAGGGTTTTGCAAATGAAACAATACGAGGGTTTGATCTTCTGTCAAATACTCAGAGAAGTCACAGACTGACGTTGTTGAAACATGACATGGCTCTTGACTATATTTTAGCCAAACAAGGTGGCTTATGTGTGGCTATGAATCTGACGGGAGATGATTGTTATACTTTGATCCCCGATAGTTCCGATAATATCACTAGTGTTATAGATGCATTGAAGAGTATAAGGGATGCGTTTGGTCAGTCAGAAGGAGCTGGATGGTCAGCGAAGGCTTGGTTGCAAGATCAGTTGGGCCCAGTGGGAGCAGTGATAGTTCAGATTTTGGTAGCAGCTCTTATAGCGCTGTGTGTTATGTTTTGTTTTTGTACTCTGTTGTTGACTTTTGCGAAGGCTATGATATTGAGATGGGTTGGAGTTGTGATGCCTGGGACAACACTCAGATGCCGTTGTTAGCTGTTACTGAACTGGATGGAGATAAACAAGTAGAGCTAGATGGAGTATTGATGGATAGATATCCATTTTAAATATCCGATCATTTTTCACGTCTTTACATATTATTGTGATATTTAGTGTTTTGATATGAATCAAAGGGGGAAATGGAATATCATTCATTTTATATCTAATTTTATATATCAATTTTTGTTGACATTGATATTTTAATTTGCATGTGTTGTTTTGCAAAAGATACTGTTTGGTATTTTCTTTTCTTCCAGAAGCATATGGGGGAATATGTAGAGGGACTCAAATACTCAAACATGGACAATATGAATGGACTGGAGGAAGTGGAACAAGGAAGGAGTGGAAATGTTCCGATTCCATCATCAACGTCGCATTGAAAGACGACACTGTGGAGGAGATGAAGTGTAGTGGACTACATTCCAGTGTTATATTCTTTCTGTATTAATTTTTGAACAATTATGTTTTCTGTGTTGGGTACATGTGGGGACCTCAGATGTTTTTGTTTATTTCGTTGAAGTTTAGGGATATGGGGTCTAGGCAAGGACAGAGAGAATCCACAGGAGGGTCCGATGGGTCGACCAGCCTGAATGTGGACATTTTGATTGTATTTTGTTTGCTGGGGTTTTTCATATGTATTCAATTGCATCATAGCTTAAAATGTATTCATGAAGATGTGTGAATTGATCTGGAGTACTTAGGTGGTCGCCTAGGGCAGAGGGGCCGTGAGAGAATTTTCCTGTCTTGACTGACTGATGGATATTTGGAATGAAAGCTGCCAGACAGGTTTTTCGCTCTTACACTCCATGACAATTCACTTACACTCCATGACAATTCATTTACACTCCATAACAATTTATTTACACTCCATAATAATGTATTTACACTACATACAAAAATGTGTCTATATAAACATGTGTTTAATCTCCATTAATTTTGGTTTATTGTTAAAGTTACTCAAGAGCAAGAATTGTTATTTGTCATAATCCTATTCTTTTTGTTTTCGAGACTTAATTAGTCTCGAAGGGGGGAATATGTAGTATCTTAAACAGTCTAGAAATGCTGATTGTTGCAGAAAGTGTGATAGAGGGAACTTGGCCCTAAGATTTTGCTGATGTGGCAAAATGGTGTAATAGATGACCTTTACTCTACTTTGCTGAAAACATCTGGAAAGCATTACTAATGTTCATGGAAAGATGATATGGGGAGAGACGTGAAAAAGACTAGGGATTGGTGTGTTGGAATCACGTCATGCTCTGTCATGTATGATATAAATGCCATGTCTTGGACAATAGGGGAAGAATAGCTAATCAGATTGGCTCGGGCTGTTTTCCAGACATCTGCAGGTGTCTGTCAAATTCTGATGCTGGAACCTTTGTTATAATAAACCTTTGAAAACAGAGTACAGTGTCGGCGGATCTTCTTATCATCACAAGCATTGACCAGCAAAAGTGTTTCTTTTAGTAACCACAAGACTTACCCAAAAAGACCCACAGCTGTAATCGCTGCCAAAGAAGATTCTAACATGAATTGACTCAGGAGTGTGAATACTTATGTAAATGAGATATGTACAGTGGGGAAAAAAAGTATTTAGTCAGCCACCAATTGTGCAAGTTCTCCCACTTAAAAAGATGAGAGAGGCCTGTAATTTTCATCATAGGTGCACGTCAACTATGACAGACAAATTGAGGAAATAAAATCCAGAAAATCACATTGTAGGATTTTTAATGAATTTATTTGCAAATTATGGTGGAAAATAAGTATTTGGTCACCTACAAACAAGCAAGATTTCTGGCTCTCACAGACCTGTAACTTCTTCTTTAAGAGGCTCCTCTGTCCTCCACTCGTTACCTGTATTAATGGCACCTGTTTGAACTTATTATCAGTATAAAAGACACCTGTCCACAACCTCAAACAGTCACACTCCAAACTCCACTATGGCTAAGACCAAAGAGCTGTCAAAGGACACCAGAAACAAAATTGTAGACCTGCACCAGGCTGGGAAGACTGAATCTGCAATAGGTAAGCAGCTTGGTTTGAAGAAATCAACTGTGGGAGCAATTATTAGGAAATGGAAGACATACAAGACCACTGATAATCTCCCTCAATCTGGGGCTCCACGCAAGATCTCACCCCGTGGGGTCAAAATGATCACAAGAACGGTGAGCAAAAATCCCAGAACCACACGGGGGGACCTAGTGAATGATCTGCAGAGAGCTGGGACCAAAGTAACAAAGCCTACCATCAGTAACACACTACGCCGCCAGGGACTCAAATCCTGCAGTGCTAGAAGTGTCCCCCTGCTTAAGACAGTACATGTCCAGGCCCGTCTGAAGTTTGCTAGAGTGCATTTGGATGATCCAGAAGAGGATTGGGAGAATGTCAGATGAAACCAAAATATAACTTTTTGGTAAAAACTCAACTCGTCGTGTTTGGAGGACAAAGAATGCTGAGTTGCATACAAAGAACACCATACCTACTGTGAAGCATGGAGGTGGAAACATCATGCTTTGGGGCTGTTTTTCTGCAAAGGGACCAGGACGACTGATCCGTGTAAAGGAAAGAATGAATGGGGCCATGTATCGTGAGATTTTGAGTGAAAACCTCCTTCCATCAGTAATGGCATTGAAGATGAAACGTGGCTGGGTCTTTCAGCATGACAATGATCCCAAACACACCGCCCGGGCAACAAAGGAGTGGCTTCGTAAGAAGCATTTCAAGGTCCTGGAGTGGCCTAGCCAGTCTCCAGATCTCAACCCCATAGAAAATCTTTGGAGGGAGTTGAAAGTCTGTGTTGCCCAGCGACAGCCCCAAAACATCACTGCTCTAGAGGAGATCTGCATGGAGGAATGGGCCCAAATACCAGCAACAGTGTGTGAAAACCTTGTGAAGACTTACAGAAAACGTTTGACCTGTGTCATTGCCAACAAAGGGTATATAACAAAGTATTGAGAAACTTTTGTTATTGACCAAATACTTATTTTCCACCATCATTTGCAAATAAATTCATTAAAAATCCTTCAATGTGATTTTCTGGATTTTTTTTTCTCATTTTGTCTGTCATAGTTGACGTGTACCTATGATGAAAATTACAGGCCTCTCTCATCTTTTTAAGTGGGAGAACTTGCACAATTGGTGGCTGACTAAATACTTTTTTTCCCCACTGTATTTTATTTTCAATACATTTGAAAACATTTCTAAAAACATGTTTTCACTTTGTCATTATGGGGTATTGTGTGTAGATGAGTGAAAGAAAAAAATCAACTTAATCAATTTTGAATTCAGGCTATATGTCACGGTTTCGGCCGAGGCTGCCTCTCTCCCTTGTTCGGGCAGGCTTCGGCGTTCGTCGTCTCCGGAATTCTAGCTGCCACCGATTTATGTTTTCATGTTCGTTTGCTTTTGTCTGTTTGTGTCACACCTGTTTCTGTTTTATGTGATTAGTGTCCTATAAGTTTCTCGTTGTGTTTGTCTTGTGTTGTGTGTGATTGTTTTCGTCAGTGTTGTGTTTGCTCGGTTGAGCATATTTCTCTCCACTGCGCTGGAGCTCGTTTGCACTTGTTTCGTGCACTACATATTTTGTCGCACCTGTTTGTGCGCATTTTGCCTACACGCCTTGGGCGTAGTTTAGCTGTTGGGTTTTGTTGCCCTGTTGCCTGTGTTTGGGTCGGAATACAGCTTTTGGAACCTACCGTCTGCGTCCTGCATCTGATTTCCTACACCACACCTACACACGCCCTGACAGAATCACACACCACCCATGGAATCAGCAGGAGCAGAAGCAGCCCAGACAAGACTGGAAGCCCAGGTTCGGGATCAGCAGGAGCAACTCCTGCAGATGGGGAACGCCCTGCAGGAGGTTATTTCCACACTCCGAGGCTGGGGTTCGCCTCCACCACCGCCCGCCCAGCCAGCACCATCGGCCAGCCCGCCCGTTCCAGCACCGGAACATCGAGGAGTCCGACTATCTCTCCCGAGGGCTTACGACGGGACAGCGGCTGGGTGTCAGGGGTTCTTGCTCCAGGTCGAGCTGTACCTGGCCACAGTCCATCCGGCACCTTCAGGGCATGAGAGCGTGTCCGCCCTAATCTCCTGCCTGGCCGGTAAAGCGTTGGAGTGGGCCAACGCGGAGTGGAGGAAGATCGACGCCACGACCATTACCTACACCGAGTTCTCCCGCCGCTTTAGGGCGGTGTTCGACCATCCCCCGGAGGGGAAAGCGGCGGGGGAGCGTCTGGTCTTCCTTAGGCAGGGGAGGAGGAGTGCCCAGGAATTCGCACTCGAATTCCGTACTCTAGCGGCAGATGCAGGGTGGAATGATCGGGCCCTCATCGATCTCTACCGATGTAGCCTCAGAGAGGACGTCCGTCGGGAGCTGGCCTGTCGGGACGCCAGTCTCACTTTCGACCAGCTGGTCGACATGTCAATTAGGTTGGATAACCTATTGGCTACCCGCGGACGTCCTGAGGGGGGTCCGTCCATTCCATCCTCCAGCGCACCCGAGCCGTGTCCTATGGAGCTCGGGGGCGCTGGCGCTAGAGGTAGGAGGAGTCGGCAGAGTGGGGGGTCCATCCACTGCACCAACTGTGGTCGGGGAGGACACACCGCGGCTAGGTGCTGGGGATGGCCTCCTCGGGGAGATGACGACAGGTCCCGCACTGGGGATTCCCTCCAGGTGAGTAGGCGCCCCACTCACCCAGAGCTCACTGTTGCCCATTTTTGTATGCCTGTGTGTTTTCCGCAGGTGGCACCTCATTCCCAGTGTAAGGCGCTGGTAGATTCAGGCGCGGCTGGGAATTTCATTGATAAGAAGTTTTGTTTAGAGTTAGGGTTTCCCCTTCTCCCTGTGGAAGTTCCTTTTCCCGTTCACGCCCTAGATAGTCGTCCGTTGGGTACGGGCTTAATCAGGGAGGTCACGGCGCCACTTAGGATGTGTGCGCAGGGGAGTCATCAGGAGATAATACAACTGTTTCTGATTGACTCTCCTGCGTATCCGGTGGTGCTGGGCATGCCCTGGTTAAGTACCCATAACCCCGTTATTTCGTGGCAGGAGAGGGCTCTGAAGGAGTGGTCTGCTCAGTGTGTGGGTAGATGTTTGGGCGTTTCCTTAGGGGCTACCTCGGTGGAAAGTCCAAACCAGGTGCCCGCATTGCACATTCCACCTGAGTATGGGGATCTGGCTATCGCGTTTAGTAAGGCGAGGGCGACGCGATTGCCACCCCATAGGCAGGGGGATTGTGCGATAGACCTTCAGGCAGGAGCTGCGCTCCCACGGAGTCATGTGTATCCTCTGTCTCAGGAGGAGAGGAAAGCTATGGAGGTTTACATAGACGAATCACTGAGACAAGGATACATACGGCCGTCCACTTCCCCCGCGTCCTCGAGTTTCTTTTTCGTGAAGAAGAAGGATGGGGGGTTGCGTCCGTGCATCGACTACCGTGGTCTCAATCAGATTACGGTGAAGTATAGTTATCCACTCCCGCTGATTGCGACCATGACTGAGTCGTTGCATGGGGCGCGTTTCTTCACGAAATTAGATCTCAGGAGCGCGTACAACTTGGTGCGCATCAGGAAGGATGATGAATGGAAAACAGCCTTTAGTACCACCTCGGGCCATTACGAGTATCTCGTCATGCCATACGGGTTGATGAATGCTCCGTCAGTTTTCCAATCATTCGTGGATGAGATCTTCAGGGACATGCAGGGACAGGGAGTGGTGGTGTACATAGATGACATCCTCGTGTACTCACCTACCCGTGTCGAGCATGTGGCCCTGGTGCGCAGAGTGTTGCGGAGGCTGGTGGAGCACGACCTGTATGTGAAGGCAGAGAAGTGTCTGTTTTTCCAGGAGTCGATTTCCTTCTTGGGGTATCAGTTGTCTGCGTCAGGGGTGAAGATGGAGGTAGACCGAGTGTCAGCCGTGAGTAATTGGCAAACACCAACCACTGTGAAAGAGGTGCAGCAGTTTTTGGGGTTTGCGAATTACTACCGGAGGTTTATCCGGGGTTTTGGGCAGGTGGCAGCTCCCATCACGTCTCTCTTAAAGGGGGGCCCGGTGCGTCTGCAGTGGTCAGTCGAGGCGGACAGGGCTTTTAAGAAGCTGAAGGACCTGTTCACCTCGGCTCCGGTGCTGGCGCATCCGGATCCCTCTTTACCATTTCAGGTAGAGGTGGACGCGTCTGAAGCCGGTATTGGCGCCGTGCTGTCCCAACGGTCAGGCGCGCCACCTAAACTCCGCCCCGTTGCCTTCTATTCCAAGAAGCTCAGCCCGGCGGAGCGAAATTATGACGTAGGGGACAGGGAGCTGTTAGCTGTGGTCCAAGCCCTTAAGGTGTGGAGGCACTGGCTTGAGGGGGCTCAACACCCTTTCCTCATTTTGACGGACCACCGTAACCTGGAGTACATCCGGGCAGCGAGGAGGCTGAACCCTCGACAGGCTAGATGGAGTATGTTTTTGACCCGTTTCTCTTTTAAGATCACCTACATCCCTGGGTCACAAAACGGTAAGGCAGATGCACTGTCTCGGCGGTATGACGGGGAGGAGAGGTCCGTGGAGCCCACTCCCATACTGCCGGAGTCGTGTCTAGTGGCACCGGTGGTGTGGGAGCTCGATTCTGAGCTCGAGCGGGCATTACGCACCGACCCTAGTCCACCACAATGCCCGGAGGGTCGGAAGTATGTTCCGCTCGAGTGTCGGGATCGATTGATCTATTGGGCTCACACGTCACCCTCCTCTGGACATCCGGGTATCGGCCGGACAGTGCACTGTCTTAGTGCCAAATATTGGTGGCCTACGTTGGCCAGGGATGTGAGGGTTTATGTTTCCTCCTGCTCGGTGTGCGCCCAGTGTAAGGCGCCTAGACATCTGCCTAGGGGTAAGTTACTACCCCTGCCCGTTCCACAACGACCATGGTCCCACCTCTCGGTGGATTTTATAACTGACCTTCCCCTCTCTCAAGGGAATACTACACTCCTGGTCGTTGTGGATCGGTTCTCTAAGGCCTGTCGTTTGCTCCCCATGCCGGGTCTTCCTACTGCCCTACAAACCGCCGAAGCACTATTCACTCATGTGTTCCGGCACTACGGGGTGCCCGAGGACATTGTGGCTGACCGGGGTCCCCAATTCACCTCCAGAGTCTGGAGAGCTTTTATGGAGCGGTTGGGGGTCTCGGTGAGTCTCACCTCGGGTTACCACCCGGAGAGTAATGGGCAGGTGGAACGCGTAAACCAGGATGTGGGCAGGTTTCTCAGAACATACTGCCGGGACCGGCCGGAGGAGTGGGCGAGATATGTGCCCTGGGCTGAGATGGCACAGAACTCTCTTCGCCACTCCTCCACCCAACTAACCCCTTTTCAGTGTGTTTTAGGGTACCAGCCGGTTCTGGCACCATGGCATGAGAGCCAGATCGAGGCCCCCGCTGTGGATGAGTGGGTGCGGCGCTCGGAGGAGACGTGGAACGCTGCACACGTCCATCTGCAGCGTGCCATACGTCGACAGAAGACGAGCGCCGACCTACACCGCAGTGAGGGGCCTGTGTACGCACCTGGAGATCGAGTCTGGCTCTCTGCCAGAAACCTGCCCCTCCGCCTGCCCTGTCGGAAACTGGGTCGGCGGTTTGTAGGGCCATTTAAAGTCCTGAGAAGGTTGAACGAGGTTTGTTATAGATTACAGTTGCCAGTGGAGTATAAATGTATTAACCCCTCGTTCCATGTGTCCCTTCTCAGGCCGGTGGTAGCAGGCCCGCTCCAAGAACATGAGATCTTGGAGACCCCCCTGCCCCCGTTGGACATCGAGGGGGCACCGGCGTACACCGTGAGATCCATCTTGGATTCTAGACGTCGGAGAGGGGGTCTTCAGTATCTAGTGGAGTGGGAGGGGTACGGTCCGGAGGAGCGGTGCTGGGTGCCGAGGAGAGACATCTTGGACCCGTCGCTCCTGACGGAATTCCATCGGGGGTATCCGACGCGCCCTGCGCCGCGGCCTCCGGGTCGTCCCCAAGGCCGGAGTCGGCGCGCGTCTGGAGCCGCGCGTCAAGGGGGGGGTACTGTCACGGTTTCGGCCGAGGCTGCCTCTCTCCCTTGTTCGGGCAGGCTTCGGCGTTCGTCGTCTCCGGAATTCTAGCTGCCACCGATTTATGTTTTCATGTTCGTTTGCTTTTGTCTGTTTGTGTCACACCTGTTTCTGTTTTACGTGATTAGTGTCCTATAAGTTTCTCGTTGTGTTTGTCTTGTGTTGTGTGTGATTGTTTTCGTCAGTGTTGTGTTTGCTCGGTTGAGCATATTTCTCTCCACTGCGCTGGAGCTCGTTTGCACTTGTTTCGTGCACTACATATTTTGTCGCACCTGTTTGTGCGCATTTTGCCTACACGCCTTGGGCGTAGTTTAGCTGTTGGGTTTTGTTGCCCTGTTGCCTGTGTTTGGGTCGGAATACAGCTTTTGGAACCTACCGTCTGCGTCCTGCATCTGATTTCCTACACCACACCTACACACGCCCTGACACTATAACAATGTGGAATAAGTCAAGGGGTATGAATAATTTCTGAAGGCACTGTAAATCCAAGACGTCTAACCCAGTTTGATAAAGTTTCAGACGAAGCCTCTTCTCATGACAAGCCTTGTTTGGTTCAGTGGACAAGCCTCCCTGTGTCACCATCTTTACAGATAGATGCCAGTCTGAGAGAGAGTGGCTCTAGATAGCAAAGGCTACTGTCCCACTTTTAGCATGGCAGCTCTCTTACTATTCACACCGAACTGTCACAATGGCATGTTGTCTCACCGCAGGTCCTCACTCAATCTGTTTGAAATGTTGGGGTTTGTTGCTCAGCAACTACGGCTGTCATTAATAACAAAGGAAGAAGATTATTCGCTTGACAAACAGATCACATTTCATTCAAATTCAGAATGATGAGCATGTTTTCAACCAGACCTGCTGATCGATATATATTTTTTTCAATATTCATCACCTCTGAATTCTGCATCTGTGTATGTCTTACATATCCAGGCTCTGTCGTAGCCAGCCGCGACCGGGAGACTCATGGGGCGGCGCACAATTGGCCCAGCGTCGTCCAGGGGAGGGGAGGGAATGGCCGGCAGGGATGTAGCTCAGTTGGTAGAGCATGGCGTTTGCAACGCCAGGGTTGTGGGTTCGATTCCCAAGGGGGGCCAGTATGAAAAAAATATAAAAAATAAAAAAATTATGTATGCACTCACTAACTGTAAGTCGTTCTGGATAAGAGCGTCTGCTAAATGACTATTAAAAAAAAAGAAAAAAAATATATCTAATCATTGCAGATAGCAAGCATGAAATGAACCCAAACCCTTCTGACAGAAAGGTCAGACTGATCTGAAACTCAGTTTATGTATATGTTTGTTACAGGATGGTATATTCTAGAATAGGATATGTCTGTAGAATATACACTACCAGTCAAAAGTTTGGACACACCTACTCATTCAAGGGTTTTTCTTTATTTTTACTATTTTTTACATTGTAGAATAATAGTGAAGTCAACAAAACTATGAAATAACACATATGGAATCATGTAGTAACCAAAAAAGTGTTAAACAAATCAAATTATATTTTATATTTGAGATTTGTTCAAATAACCACCCTTTGCCTTGATGACATCTTTGCACACTCTTGGCATTCTCTCAACCAGCTTCATGAGGTAGTTACCTGGAATGCATTTCAATTAACAGGTGTGCCTTCTTAACAGTTCATTTGTGGAATTTCTTTCCTTCTTAATGCGTTTGAGCCAATCAGTTGTGTTGTGTCAAGGTAGGGGGGATATACAGAAGATGGCCCTATTTGGTAAAAGAGC
Source organism: Coregonus lavaretus (assembly GCF_964263955.1). Taxonomy (NCBI): domain Eukaryota; kingdom Metazoa; phylum Chordata; class Actinopteri; order Salmoniformes; family Salmonidae; genus Coregonus; species Coregonus lavaretus. The sequence continues at coordinate 22,113,509 of NC_140010.1, forward strand.
AAGTCCATATTATGGCAAGAACAGCTCAAATAAGCAAAGAGAAACGACAGTCCATCATTACTTTAAGACATGAAGGTCAGTCAATACAGAACATTTCAAGAACTTTGAAAGTTTCTTCAAGTGCAGTCGCAAAAACCATAAAGCGCTATGATGAAACTGGCTCTCATGAGGACCACCACAGGAATGGAAGACCCAGAGTTACCTCTGCTGCAGAGTATGTTCATTAGAGTTACCAGCCTCAGATTGCAGCCCAAATAAATGCTTCACAGAGTTCAAGTCACAGACACATCTCAACATCAACTGTTCAGAGGGGACTGTGTGAATCAGGCCTTCATGGTCGAATTGCTGCAAAGAAACCACTACTAAAGGACACCAATAAGAAGAAGAGACTTGCTTGTCCAAATTTGCGATTTTTGGTTCCAACCGCCGTGTCTTTGTGAGACTTGGTGTGGGTGAACGGATGATCTCCGCATGTGTAGTTACCATAAAGCATGGAGGAGGAGGTGTTATGGTGTGGGGGTGCTTTGCTGGTGACAATGTCTGTGATTTATTTAGAATTCAAGGCACTCTTAACCAGCATGGCTACCACAGCATTCTGCAGCGATACACCATCCCATCCTGTTTGGGCTTAGTGGGAATATCATTTGTTTTTCAACAGGACAATGACCCGATACACCTCCAGGCTGTGTAAGGGCTATTTTACCAAGAAGGAGAGTGATGGAGTGCGGCATCAGATGATCTGGCCTCCACAATCCCCCGACCTCAACCCAATTGAGATGGTTTGGGATGAGTCGGACGGCAGAGTGAAGGAAAAGCAGCCAACAAGTGCTAAGCATATATGGGAACTTCTTCAAGACTGTTGGAAAAGCATTCCAGCTGAAGCTGGTTGAGAGAATGCCAAGAGTGCAAAGCTGTCATCAAGGCAAAGGGTGGCTATTTGAAGAATCTCAAATTTGAAATATATTTTGATTTGTTTTAAAACTTTTTGGTTACTAAATGATTCCATGTGTTATTTCATAGTTTTGATGTCTTCACTATTAAATAAAAAAATAAAAAATAAAGAAAGAAAAACCCTTGAATGAGTAGGTGTGTCCAAACCTTTGACTGGTAGTGTACATATAGTAATTCTAGTATAGTATGTGAATCCATTACAGTAAATAGACTGTATCCATTGAATTATCATGTGTTTTAGGAGAGGATCACAGCAGCCTGCCTGGTTCTGATGACGTATGATGCTGAGGGCTGCTCTATTAATATTTCAGACTGTAGATATGGCCCAGATAGTTGATGCAACACTGGGCTTTGAATAGACAATGTCATCTGTATCTTTTAAAATACAGTACAAATTTATATTTAACGACTGCTTTCTTTTATGATAAAGAAATGATCTACGTTTTAAACATCTTTTCAATAAAAAAGACTAGTGAGTTTGTATTGTGTCCAGTACTTAACAGTAAGGGACAATACATTCAGATGAGTATTTGCTGGTTGTCACTGATACAACTGATTCAAGAGGACAGTGGAGTTGTATGATTGCTCCTGTCATAAAAAATGAACCTTGTAAATCATTAGGAGGAATTCATTATGGGATTCAGAGCTAGGCATAGCTATCCCTTTGACAGAGTGCCTGTTCAAATCAATAAGAGTAGACAGCAGTAATTAAATTGTGGTTGCATAGGGAGGGATGTCTCCTCCACAGAGCAGTGGTCTCTCTTGAATAACTAATATGCTTACTGCTGAAATATTTTAATAGGGATCTATGGTGGAGTAATTGAAAGTGAGAATTCCACATGATAAACATGAATATGTGTGAGACATCATTGCTGCAGACAGTTATGAATAATGTACCTATTCAGTTACTTCAAATCAAGAGCTGAGGGGTAAAGGTAGGAAGCGCAGCTATAAAACATGGGTGAGATAATGTGGGTGCTGTGCCTGGTGCTGTGAGGGAGCCCTTATTTCAACCAGGCAAAACCTAAACAGCTAACAGCAGCCCTGCTCTTTAATGAGTTCCATCTAATGAGAATAAATAGATTTTTGAGGTTCTCCACTACAGTAGCGTTGGTACCAGGGACCAGAAATCGGCCCGGGCATTGCAAACACACCGGCCCATTTTTTTCCTCGAGGCCACCACACAGGCCATTTTTTTCTTGAGGCCCCCGTTGTTATCCAAAGAATCATTATGCGCAAAAACCTGCAATTCAGACAGGCCCACTGGGCAAAAGATGGACCATCTGACATTTGCCCAAACTGCCTTTAGGACATTCTGTTTCTGGTTGGTACGGAGTGAGCCATTCCTCCACAGTGTGTTGTGTTTATGATGTGACAGGTGAGCTAGGAGAAGATCCAGCACCAGGTGACAGCTAGCCTGACAACTCACACTAAATTATTCCGCTACTTTGTCGTTCGTTACATACTTTAGTCTGAGACTGCCATCATTGAAGTTGTTTGTGGTAGCGAGGGGCACGAGGGGCATTGTCAGCGATTGGATCGTCTTTAACCAATCAGAGTATCAAAGCCAATGACACATTTTCTAACCCAATGTAGCAGGCTTGAAAAGAAACACCTAAAACTAGTTTCCCTACATACTGGTCTTGACAAAAAAAACTGCCAGGGGAGGTTCTCTTCTGCACTGTTCAACCAATCCAGTAAATGTGGAGGAGGAGTTAAGATGGAGTGTTGCCTTCTTAATGTCCAAAAGTGTAAGCCACACCACAGGCTCTCTTTCTATTTCCCCTGAAAACCGGAACATCCAGTTGTTGTGTACTTGGCAGAGGCTACGAATTTTCAAACCGCTGCTTTACCCTCTTGTGTTCTGGCTCTGGCCCAACCCATCGGTTTCTGGACCAATCAGACGATCCCGAATGTGTTCACATTCGGTGAAGGGTGGGGGAGGTACTCAGATCCAGACTCATTGCAGAGAAGAAACTAACGTCCGTGGGCGTGGCGTAGCGTTTGGCCAGAGCAAGGAGTCTGGGTAGCCAGGCAAGATGACAGCACCATCATTCTGGCCTACTCACACATAGATGGTGTGGCAGTCAGAGAGAGACAGAGAGATGGCCACAGGTAGAGCAGCACAGCACAGCACTGGCCAGTGGTGGAAGAAGATGTGTGACACCCATCTTCACGTCAGTGGGGCTTGAAATGGGATCTGCCAAACACTGGCAGTGCAAGTCACGCCAAGGGATTTACCTCCCCTGCACCACTAATGACAGATGGTCACATCTTCGAAGCTTTACCATGCGTCGCAGATTATATAGTGGCACTGCTGCCTGGAAGGGAGGCTAAGGTTGTCAGGCATGGCCCCTAGGGGCCGCAGTGCCACTATATAAGCCATGATTGGTGTGTTATAGTGTTTAGGAATATAGAGCTATAGAGTTGTCCTCATTCTCGTGCCTCTGTAGCATCACCTGTCTGTCAATCAGTCATGGGGCATGGATTTATTTTTCTTTGTGACGTCCATTTTTAGATCTGGATGCTCTCTATCGCTCACACATGCATACACACAATTCATTACTAACTATTTTCCTCATTTTGGACAGTTTACATTTACATTTACATTTTAGTCATTTAGCAGACGCTCTTATCCAGAGCGACTTACAGTTAGTGAATACATTTTTTTATACTGGCCCCCCGTGGGAATCGAACCCACAACCCTGGCGTTGCAAACGCCATGCTCTATCAACTGAGCTACATCCCTGCCGGCCATTCCCTCCCCTACCCTGGACGACGCTGGGCCAATTGTGCGCCGCCCATGAGTCTCCCGGTCGCGGCCGGCTGCGACAGAGCCTGGATTCGAACCAGGATCTCTAGTGGCACAGTTAGCACTGCGATGCAGTGCCTTAGACCACTGCGCCACTCAGGAGCACAGTTAATACAAGCAATCTCTCAGTTTTAAATCTCAAATAATCACATTTTAGTATCAGTGTTCAGCATTTCAACGAAATACCATTGAAGCAAGGCTGTGGTCATGTTTTGTGGTTGTGCAGTTATATAGCGTGGTCGTCCTCCGGCCATGCGTGCAGCCAGGCTGCGAGGAGGGCGTGTCAAAATCACAGCGGTTGTGCGGCTGTGCTTCAAATAGCCTATGGTGCGGTCAAGGCATAGCCTATTATAACTGCGGAGATCATTCAATACAATCACAGTCAATGACTGTGTCGGGACCCTCTAGTGATAACCGAGGGGACTTGATTACTTACCGGCTCATTCTTTATGAGGGTAGCAGTAGGCTACAGTATGAAAGAGAGTTGACGCGGGAGCTGTCCATGGTGCTGAACCGTTGTACGCACTTTACCAGGATACTCAGATGAGAAATAGGCTATATATGTGAATAGTGGGATAATTTACTACTTAACCACAAATCAACATGTGCTAGTGGGTGCGTGCGTCACCGCTCCAGTTATTTATAGCGATTGTATTATTTCATTGTGGCAGCACGAGAGCCCTATTCCCTCCCCACTGGGCATAGACGTCAGTTCAACGTCTAGTTTTGATTTACATTTGGTTGAGTTGTCAACTAACGTGAATTCAACGTGATTTAGGTTAAAAGTTGGATGAAAAAAAGACAATTCCCTTACGTTGATGACTTTTTGCTAACCTAATCAGTTTTCCACGTTGATTCAATGTCATCACATTGCATATTTGGGTTGAAATGATGTGGAAACAACGTTGATTCAACCAGTTTTTGCCCAGTGGGTCTGGATTAGGCTAATAGCCTCATGTATTTTGCTCATCGTTGGTTAAGTATAACCTACCTGAAATATTGGCCAGGCCTTCGATTCATTTTATTGCAGTCCTTTGGAATAATTTTTTTTCCTGAACCTTTTTACAATAGGTCAGTAAAAAGGTTGATTTTTGTAATTTTTTATTAAATTAGCCTATACATCTGGTTTAATTAGGCCTATCAGGGTGAATTGCAATATGCTGTAGCTCTATTGTGGCTATTGAGGAGAACTGTGAGGTGAGGAGCGACTGAGGAAGAGTTGCAAAGCAATGATGTCATAGTTTCAAGTATGTGCAATGGGAGAGCATATGGTTCGTACCCGCTGCCGAGCGGCAGTGTTGCTTTGTTATGAACAGGCGGCGCTGTAGCTGGCGGAAGAGGAGGTCGCCCAGCCCAGTATCTCTTCGCCTGGAACACAGAAGCCGAGGGGGAGACGAGAAAACGGGAGGAGAAAGAAAAAGCTAAGATAATGGCCGCTAAATCGGATGGGGTATTGAAAATGAAAAAGAGCGATGTAGCGTTCACGCCTTTGCAGAATTCGGACCACTCGGGCTCAGTACAAGGACTGGTTCCAGGATCGCAGCCGGATTCGGGAACCGGGGATGGGGAATTCGTGAATGGGGAATCGCGGTGCTGTGGTTCTAATTCGAAATGTCTTCGCCTTGGCAGAGAGCAACACACAAAATACACGATATGGGACTGTCTATGGATTATCGCTGCAGTGGCGGTGTATTTCGCCGATGTAGGCACCGACATTTGGCTTTCTGTCGACTATTACCTCCGTCGCGACTACTGGTGGTTCGGGCTCACGCTATTTTTTGTGGTGCTAGGGTCGTTCTCCGTCCAAGTCTTCAGTTTCCGATGGTTCGTCCACGATTTCAGCAGCGACGAGAGCTCCAATGCCGCCGGTGCGGCAAACTGCTCATCCCACATGGACGGGAAGCTGCTGAGCGGTTCTGCTTCACATGGAGATGTGGGCGCCCACCCGTCCACACCTCAAAGACAGGCATCCACCGCGAGCAAGAGCAACACCACAACCAACAGTAACAGCAGCACGGCAACCCGGACTAATAAGAAAAGGTCGGCGTCCTGTTCAGTCTTCATCTGGTCCGCGCAATCCGTCACCCATATCTTGCAGCTTGGACAGATTTGGAGGTAAGCATTTGATATGCTCTTTCGAATCAATAGAGTAGCAGCACATTAGCCTACGTGTGTTAACTTCTGACTGCACCTCCCACATAGCCTACACTTACATTTACATTTTACATTTTAGTCATTTAGCAGACGCTCTTATCCAGAGCGACTTACAGTTAGTGAGTGCATACATTTTCATACACTAAGCTCCCATCATGTCCAAGAGAGTCTACTGTTATTAATTATTAGGCACCAACTGCCATAGAACGTATGGCATTTCAGGTTTTACGCGCACTGCAAAGCATTTTGAGTAGCATACCCTGAGTAGCCTCTTGGTGGGTGATAGGTGTTATGTCTTGAATAAACAATAATTGGGAGAGAAAATAGTCTGTCGTAAAACAAAATGGTATCATGTTTCATGATGTGATATCCTTGTGAATGTGTTTGGTCCAATGGCGAGCTCAAAGTTGTGCATGTTCAATTTAATTCCTCACACCATACAGTATAGGGCTAGATGTGTGTAGCCCAGCTTAGTATACAAATGGGGTACTCATTACAACTAGGCCTGTTATTTACAAACAGGTACATTGTGTGTGAGGAAAGAAACAGTAATCAAGCACATCTCCCAAAATTAAGAATATATCAAATATGTATTTGAGACATTTGGTTCTGAACATTGAGGGTGAGGGTATGTTGTGTGTTTATAGTGTGTGTGTGGACCACAGCACATGAGGATAGGACATCAATACACACTCTTTTGCAAAAAGCACATAATGTCAGAAGAAATTGATTGTAAATTCACCCACATCAAGTTCAAAATCTATTGATAGAAACAGATATTGAGGTGTGATATTGAATACATCCACATTGTAAATCCATTATTAATGAGATTGAGCTTTAACTTGAAGAATTTCCTTAATTAAATACAGGGGGCGTAACAAGCTATTAGTGGATATTACTTCCATTCTCAATTCAATTTTTCTCTTGTGGCATCCTATTTTGTGTATCCATTCTGTTCCAGTCACACACAGCCTAGAGTAGGCCACATGTTATCTGTGATTGGGCTAATCTTGTGTGTGTGTGTGTTCGCATATGCGTTATTATGTGCATGTGATATTATGTTGTATTAATTTTGTGCCATAGCCTGCATAATAAGGGCATCACATCCTCTACAATAATGTACATTTTATGGGGGCTTGCACACTTGACTCCTTTTGTGACTCCTTGCACCCTTGATTCCTTTTGTGACTCCTTGCACCCTTGACTCCTGCACTTTCCTGCTCACCTCCATACTTTAGCACTGTAGATTGAGCACACTTTTGTATTTAGTTTCATCATTCTCATGTCACATTGTCTGGTGCATTGAGAATACTGTAGATCTGACTCCACCAGGGTGTGTGTATCCTCAGAGAGTAGACATGGTATTGTTGAGACACGGCAGTGAGCACAGTAGTCTGGGGAAATCAGGCAAAGTTGAAGGTTGCATCCCAAATGGCACCCTATTCTTTATGTTGTGCATCCCAAATGGCACCCTATTCTTTATGTAGTGCACTACTTTTGACCAGAAGCCCTGGTCAAAAGTAGTGCAGTATATAGTGAATAGGGTGCCATTTGAGACACAGCCAAGGTTTTATAAATAGCTGTGTGTTAATGAAGTTCATCAGACCCAGCGTGAGCCACGTTGGTTCCTGACAACGGTTATGACATGACATCATCACCATGTGTATTATTAGCATGATGACTCTGCCATTGTTTGTCCAAACAGGTTTCCATCAGATATTTCTCCAAACACTCCCGTTGGAAATTATTTATGGTTTTAATAATTCAGTTATTTCTGAATTATGAGTAACTTTTTTTCAAATGCATTTTCTGTATTAGTTTACTCTTGTTTCACACATATAATGTAATATTGCTTTTCAGTAAGGTTTGCCCTTTTCAATTGCAGCTGTGTGGTTAATAATATGGTTGTCAAAACCTCCTCATACAGTAGTCCAGATGTGTGTTGTATACGTCACATCTTTGGATTGACACTTATCTCACAATGGTATTCACACGATTGCATTTCAAATGAGCAGCCAGCAGCCTCAGTGTATACAGTATATACCTTGCAATCTACACCAGGTGTTGCATACATGCCTGCATATGGGTTTAAATAAAGTCTGAAGTATTTGCACAACCGCAGCTGGGAATGCACAGCAGCTGGGCAAATAATTGTAATTCATACTGCTGACAAACACTGTCTAAGAGTGTGCACTCAGTGAACTGTAGATACCTCAGACACACATTCAGTGTGATTATGGTTAGTCATGAATGCCATAGTGCATTAGTTATATGAATGGTACTAATGGTTCTCAGATATGACAAACACTGAGTGAACAAAACATTAGGAACACCTTTCCTAATATGAAGTTGCACCCCCTTTTGCCCTCAGAACAGCCTCAATTCGTCTGGACATGAACTCTACAAGGTGTTGAAAGCGTTCCACACGGATGCCAATGACTCCAATGCTTCCCACAGTTGTGTCAAGTTGGCTGGTAGTGGATCTGAAAGCTCATTCCATCTCATCCCACAGATGCTGAATTGGATTGAGATCTGGTGACTGGGCAGGCCACTGCATTAAGCTGAATTTACCGTCATGTTCATGGAACCATTCATGGACAGTCCTAGCCTTATGGCATGGGGCATTATCCTGCTGAAAAAATATATTTGCAGATGGATACACTGCTGCCATGAAGGGATGCACCTGATTGGCAATGATGTTCAGATATCCTGTGGCATTCAAACGTTGCTCACCTTTATCAAGGAGCCCAATGTGTGCCATGAAAACACACCCCACACCATCACACCACCACCACCAGCCTGCAATGTTGACACGCAGCATGCTGGATGCATGTACTCGTGGTTTTCTCCATAATCTAGTCCTCCCATCAGTGTGAAACAGCAGGAACTGGGATTCGGTTTTCAGTGTCCAGTGTTTTCGTTTCTTAGCCCACTGCAATCGCACTTTCTTGTTTTTTGCTGAAAGAAGTGGAACTCTGTAAAGTCGTCGGCTGCCATACCCCATTCGTGTCAAGGTATGATGAGTTGTGCATTTTTTTATGGGTCTTTGGGCACCAATGTTGTGCTGGACTGTCAGTTGACTAACTGCAGTCCGTCTGTTGCTCTGCACAATTTGTGTCAGCGTCCTTTGTCCTCTTTCATCAATGACCCGTTTTCGACCACTCCTCAGACAAAATGAGAATTTTTTTTCCAGAAAATCACATTGTAGGATTTTTTATGAATTTATTTGCAAATTATGGTGGAAAATAAGTATTTGGTCAATAACAAACGTTTCTCAATACTTTGTTATATACCCTTTGTTGGCAATGACACAGGTCAAACGTTTTCTGTAAGTCTTCACAAGGTTTTCACACACTGTTGCTGGTATTTTGGCCCATTCCTCCATGCAGATCTCCTCTAGAGCAGTGATGTTTTGGGGCTGTCTCTGGGCAACACAGACTTTCAACTCCCTCCAAAGATTTTCTATGGGGTTGAGATCTGGAGACTGGCTAGGCCAATCCAGGACCTTGAAATGCTTCTTACGAAGCCACTCCTTCGTTGCCCGGGCGGTGTGTTTGGGATCATTGTCATGCTGAAAGACCCAGCCACGTTTCATCTTCAATGCCCTTGCTGATGGAAGGAGGTTTTCACTCAAAATCTCACGATACATGGCCCCATTAATTCTTTCCTTTACACGGATCAGTCGTCCTGGTCCCTTTGCAGAAAAACAGCCCCAAAGCATGATGTTTCCACCCCCATGCTTCACAGTAGGTATGGTGTTCTTTGGATGCAACTCAGCATTCTTTGTCCTCCAAACACGACGAGTTGAGTTTTTACCAAAAAGTTATATTTTGGTTTCATCTGACCATATGACATTCTCCCAATCCTCTTCTGGATCATCCAAATGCACTCTATCAAACTTCAGACGGGCCTGGACATGTACTGGCTTAAGCAGGGGGACACGTCTGGCACTGCAGGATTTGAGTCCCTGGCGGCGTAGTGTGTTACTGATGGTAGGCTTTGTTACTTTGGTCCCAGCTCTCTGCAGGTCATTCACTAGGTCCCCCCGTGTGGTTCTGGGATTTTTGCTCACCGTTCTTGTGATCATTTTGACCCCACAGGGTGAGATCTTGCGTGGAGCCCCAGATCGAGGGAGATTATCAGTGGTCTTGTATGTCTTCCATTTCCTAATAATTGCTCCCACAGTTGATTTCTTCAAACCAAGCTGCTTACCTATTGCAGATTCAGTCTTCCCAGCCTGGTGCAGGTCTACAATTTTGTTTCTGGTGTCCTTTGACAGCTCTTTGGTCTTGGCCATAGTGGAGTTTGGAGTGTGACTGTTTTGAGGTTGTGGACAGGTGTCTTTTATACTGATAGCAAGTTCAAACAGGTGCCATTAATACAGGTAACGAGTGGAGGACAGAGGAGCCTCTTAAAGAAGAAGTTACAGGTCTGTGAGAGCCAGAAATCTTGCTTGTTTGTAGGTGATCAAATACTTATTTTTCACCATAATTTGCAAATCAATTCATAAAAAATCCTACAATGTGATTTTCTGGATTTTCTTTTCTCAATTTGTCTGTCATAGTTGACGTGTACCTATGATGAACATTACAGGCCTCTCTCATCTTTTTAAGTGGGAGAACTTGCACAATTGGTGGCTGACTAAATACTTTTTTCCCCCACTGTATGTCACGGAAAGAGCAATTCCTAATGTTTTGTACACTCAGTGTATATGCCACAGTCTATATACAACATCATTAGTAATTACTATATATGTATAATGTAATATACTAAGTAATGATCTGTTTATTGGATGAAAGTAGACCGATAACTGTAAATGGATCAACCAAATAGGACAACAGTGTTGATATATATATATATATATATATCTCAATAGATAGAACATAACAATGCATTCAGTATTGTTTTGCAACAGTGAATCACCACCAGATATGTTTTCCATGTTGATCTAGTCCAGTGAGTGCAATTTATGCATCATGGTGATGTGAATACAGTCTACCAGCAGTGGTGTAAAGTACTTAAGTAAAAATACTTGAAAGTACCACATACAGTGCATTTGGAAAGTATTCAGACCCCTTGACTTTTTCCACATCTTATTACGTTATAGCATTATTCTAAATTAATGTTTTTCCTCATCAATCTACACACAATACCCCATAATGACAAAGCAAAAACAACTGATTGGACATGATTTGGAAAGTTACATACCTGTCTATATAAGGTCCCACAGGTGACAATGCATGTCAGAGCAAAAACCAAGTCATGAGGTCGAAGGAATTGTCCATGGAGCTCTGAGACAGGATTGTGTCGAGGCACATATCTGGGGAAGGGTACCAAAACATTTCTGCAGCTTTAAAGGTCCCCAAGAACACAGTGGCCTCCATCATTCTTAAATGGAAGAAGTTTGGAACCACCAAGACTCTTCCTAGAGCTGGCGGCCCGGCCAAACTGAGCAATCGGGGGAGAAGGGCCTTGGTCAGGGAGGTGACCAAGAACCCGATGGTCACTCTGACAGAGCTCCAGAGTTCCTCTGTGGAGATGGGAGAATCTTCCAGAAGGACAACCATTTCTGCAGCACTCCACCAATCAGGCCTTTATGGTAGAGTGGCCAGACGGAAGCCACTCCTCAGTAAAAGGCACATGACAGCCCGCTTGGAGTATGCCAAAAGTCCCCTAAAGACTCTCAGAGCATGAGAAAAAATATGATCTGGTCTGATGAAACCAAGAAACCAACTCTTTGGCCTGAATGGCAAGCGTCACATCTGGAGGAAACCTGTCACCATCCCTACGGTGAAGCACGGTTGTGGCAGCATCATGCTGTGGGGATGTTTTTCAGCGGCAGGGACTGGGAGACAAGTCAGGATCGAGGGAAAGATGAACTGAGCAAAGTACAGCGAGATACTTGATGAAAACCTGCTCCAGAGCGCTCAGGACCTCAGACTAGGGTGAAGGTTCCCCTTCCAACAGTACAACGACCCTAAGCGCACAGCCAAGACAACGCAGGAATGGCTTCGGGACAAGTCTCTGAATGTCCTTGAGTGGCCCAGCCAGAGCCCGGAATTAAACTCGATCGAACATCTCTAGAGAGACCTGAAAATAGCTGTGCAGCGACGCTCCCCATCTAACCTGACAGAGCTTGAGAAAATCTGCAGAGAAGAATGAGAGAAACTCTCCAAATACAGGTGTGCCAAGCTTGTAGCGTCATATCCAAGAAGACTCGAGGCTGTAATTGCTACCAAAGGTGCTTCAACAAAGTACTGAGAAAAGGGTCTGAATACTTATGTAAATATGATATTTCAGTTTTTTATTTTGTATTAATTATCAAACATTTCTAAAAACCTGTTTTTGCTTTGTCATTATGGGGTATTGTGTGTAGATTGATATGGAATAAAAACAATTGAATCCATTTTAGAATAAGGCTGTAACGTAACAAAATGTGGAAAAGTGAAGGGGTCTGAATACTTTACAAATGCAATGTAAGTCATTTTTTAGGGTATCTGTACTTTACTCTACTATTTATATTTTTGACGACTTTTACTTTTACTCCACTACATTCCTATTGAAAATAATGTACTTTTTACGCCATACATTTTCCCTGACACCCAAAAGTACTCGTTACATTTCGAATGCTTAGCAGGACAGGAAAATAGTCCAATTCATACACATGTCAAGAGAACATCCCTGGTCATCTCTACTGCCTCTGATCTGGTGAACTCACTAAACACAAATGCTTCTTTTGTAAATTATTTTCTAAGTGTTATCCTTAAATCAAAACAACGAGAAGATCGTGGCGTCTGGTTTGCTTATTATAAGGAATGTGAAATTATTTATACTTTTACTTTTACTTTTGATACTGAAGTATATTTTAGCAATTATATTTACTTTTGATACTTAAGTATATTTAAAACCAAATACTTTTGACTTTTACTCAAGTAGCATTTTATTGGGTGACTTTTACTTTAGTCATTTTCTGTTAAGGTATCTTTACTTTTACTCAAGTATGACAATTGGGTAATTTTTCCACCACTGTCCACCAGCTGGACCAAACTGTTGAGTTTTTGCTCCAGATCCTCTTGTGCCACCACTCACATTTTCTACAATAGCTCACTGGCAATTGGATTTGGAACACAGAATTAAGCACATATTTCACTGGCGTTGGAAGAAAACATCTAGAGTTCTGCTTTCTGGTCACGCCCAGTGTCCATGTTATCTCTCACTACTGTAGAAATACACTATCTCTGAAAGATTGATCATCATCAGAGTGAGGATATGACAGAGCCGAGAGACTTGGTGGAAAGAGAAAAAAGGAGAGGACCTAGAATCGAGCCCTGGGGGACACCAGTAGTGACAGCACATGATGCAGACTCAGATCCTCTCCACGCCACCTGGTAGGAGCGACCTGCCAGGTAGGATGCAATCCAGGAGTGAGCAGAGCCTGAGACACTCAACTCTGAGAGGGTGGAGAGGAGGATCTGATCGTTCACGGTGTTGAAGGCAGTAGATAGATCTAGGAGGATGAGAACAGAGGAGCGAGAGTCAGCTTTGGCAGAACGGAGAGCCTCTGTGACACAGAGGAGAGCGGTCTCAGTTGAGTGAGCCGCCTTGAAACCTGACTGGTTAGGGTCAAGAAGATCATTTTGAGAGCGATAACGAGACAGTTGTTCAGCGACAGCAGGCTCAAGTGTTTTGGAAAGGCAATAAATAAGGGATACCGGTCTGTAGTTTATTTTGGTGTATTTTACCCCCTTTTTCTCCCCAATTTCGATCTTGTCTCATTGCTGCAACTTCCCAATGGGCTCGGGAGACGAAGGTCAAGTCATGCGTCCTCCAAACATGACCCGCCAAACCGCGCTTCTTAACACCCGCCCGCTTAACCCAGAAGCCAGCCGCACCAATGTGTCAGAGGAAACACTGTTCACCTGACGACTGAGGTCATTCTGCAGGCTCCCAGCCTAACACAAGGAGTCGGTAGAGCGCGATGAGCCAAGTAAAGCCCCCCCTAACCCGGACAACGCTGGGCCAATTGTGTGCTGCCCTATGGGACTCCCGATCATGTCCGGTTGTGACACAGCCCGGGATCGAACCCGGGTCTGTAGTGATGCCTCTAGCACTGCAATGCAGTGACTTAGACCGCTGCGCCACTCGGGAGGCCACCGGTCTGTAGTTTTTGACTTCAGAGGGGTCAAGTGTTGGTTTCTTGAGGAGGGGAGCGACTCTGGCCATCTTGAAGTCAGAGGGGACGCAGCCTGTGGTCAGGGATGAGTTGATGAGGGAAGTGAGGAATGGGAGAAGGTCTCCAGAGATTGTTTGGAGATGGAAGGAGAGGATGGGGTCAAGTGGGTAGGTTGTTGGGCAGCCGGACATCACTAGTCGCAGGATTTAATCTGTCGAAGAAAGGGGAGAAAGAGGTAAAGGCGTAGGGTAGTTCTGTGTGAGTGGGATCAGTGGGCTCAGTAGGCTGAGTGAATGAGGAGAGGATGCCAACAACCTTTTTTTCAAATCAAATCAAATTTTATTTGCCACATGCGCTGAATACAACAGGTGTAGACATTACAGTGAAATGCTTACTTACCAACAATGCAGTTTAAGATTTAAAAAAAAAGTAAATAATTAAAGAGCAGCAGTAAAATAAAATAACAGTAGGGAGGTTATATACAAGGGGGTACCGGTACAGAGTCAATGTGCGGGGGCACCGGTTAGTCAAGGTAATTGAGGTAATATGTACATGTGGGTAGAGTTAGTGACTATGCATAAATAATAAACAGAGTAGCAGCAGCGTAAAATAGGGGGTTGGTGTGGGGTGGGGTGGGGGAGCAATGCAAATAGTCTGGGTAGCCATGATTAGCTGTTCAGGAGTCTTATGGCTTGGGGGTAGAAGCTGTTAAGAAGCCTTTTGGACCTAGACTTGGCGCTCCGGTACCGCTTGCCGTGCGGTAGCAGAGAGAACAGTCTATGGCTAGGGTGGCTGGAGTCTTTGATCATTTTTAGGGCCTTCCTCTGACACCGCCTGGAATAGAGGTCCTGGATGGCAGGAAGCTTGGCCCCAGTGATGTACTGTGCCGTACGCACTACCCTCTGTAGTGCCTTGCAGTCGGAGGCCGAGCAGTTGCCATAGAAGGCGGTGATGCAACCAGTCAGGATGCTCTCGATGGTGCAGCTGTATAACATTTTGAGGATCTGAGGACCCATGCCAAATCTTTTCAGTCTCCTGAGGGGGAATAGGCTTTGTCGTGTCCTCTTCACGACAGTCTTGGTGTGTTTGGACCATGATAGTTTGTTGGTAATGTGGACACCAAGGAACTTGAAGCTCTCAACCTATTCCACTACAGCCCCGTCGATGAGAATGGGGGCATGCTCAGTCCTCTTTTTTTTCCTGTAGTCCACAATCATCTCCTTTGTCTTGATCACGTTGAGGGAGAGGTTGTTATCCTGGCACCACACGGCCAGATCTCTGACCTCCTCCCTATAGGCTGTCTCATCGTTGTCAGTGATCAGGCCTACCACTGTTGTGTCGTCGGCAAACTTAATGATGGTGTTGGAATCATGCCTGGCCATGCAGTCATGGGTGAATAGGGAGTACAGGAGGGGACTGAGCACGCACCCCTGAGGGGCCCCAGTGTTGAGGATCAGCATGGTAGATGTGTTGTTACCTACCCTTACCACCTGGGGGCGGCCCGTCAGGAAATCCAGGATCCAGTTGCAGAGGGAGGTGTTTAGTCCCAGGGTCCTTAGCTTGGTGATGAGCTTTGAGGGCACTATGGTGTTGAACGCTGAACTGTAGTCAATGAATAGCATTCTCACGTAGGTGTTCTTCTTGTCCAGGTGGGAAAGGGCAGTGTGGAGTGCAATAGAGATTGCATCATCTGTGGATCTGTTGGGGCGGTATGCAAATTGGAGTGGGTCTAGGGTTTCTGGGATAATGGTGTTGATGTGAGCCATGACCAGCCTTTCAAAGCACTTCATGGCTACAGATGTGAGTGCTACGGGTCGGTAGTCATTTAGGCAGGTTATCTTAGTGTTCTTGGGCACAGGGAATATGGTGGTCTGCTTGAAACATGTTGGTATTACAGACTCAGTCAGGGACATGTTGAAAATGTCAGTGAAGACACTTGCCAGTTGGTCAGCGCATTCTCGGAGTACACGTCCTGGTAATCCGTCTGGCCCTGCGGCCTTGTGAATGTTGACCAGCTTAAGTCTTACTCACATCAGCTATAGAGAGCTTGATCACATAGTCATCCGGAACAGCTAATGCTCTCATGCATGCTTCAGTGTTGCTTGCCTCGAAGCGAGCATAGAAGTGAATTAGCTCGTCTGGTAGGCTTGTGTCACTGTGCAGCTCGCGGCTGTGCTTCCCTTTGTAGTCTGTAATAGTTTTCAAGCACTGCCACATCCGACGAGCGTCAGAACTGGTGTAGTACGATTCAATCTTAGTCCTGTATTGACTCTTTGCCTGTTTGATGGTTCGTCGGAGGGCATAGCGGAATTTCTTATAAGCGTCCGGGTTAGATTCCTGCTCCTTGACAGCGGCAGCTCTACCCTTTAGCTCAGTGCAGATGTTGCCTGTAATCCATGGCTTCTGGTTGGGGTATGTACGTACAGTCACTGTGGGGACGACGTCATCGATGCACTTATTGATGAAGCCAGTGACTGATGTGGTGTACCAAAGTGGTTGACAAAGTCGTCCGCAGACAGTGAGGAGGGAGGGGGAGGAGGTAGAGGATTAAGGAGGGAGGAGAAAGTGGAGAAGAGTTTCCCAGGGAAATTTAGAGTGATAGAAAGTGGCTTTAGCAGCGGATATAGAGAAGGAGAAGGTAGAGAGGAGGGATTGGAAGGATGATAGGTCTTCCAGAAATTTAGTTGTCTGCAAAGCTGCCAGCATCGCTGTTCTGTTAGCACGCAGTGAGTCACTTGGCCACAGAGCGGGAGGGGAAGGTTGAGCCGGCCAGGAGGAAAGGGGACAGTGAGATGCGGAAAGGGAGGAGAGTAGGGTCAAAGAGGCAGAGTCAGGAGACAGGAGGGAGAAGGATTTATCAGAGAGAGGATAGAATAGAAGAGGAGAGAGTAGTGGGAGAGAGAAAGCGAAGATTGCAGCGGCGCATGACCATCTGGGTAGGGGCTGAGTGGGTAGAGTTAGAGGAGTGATGGAGAGAAAAGGAAACAAAAGTAGTGATCAGAGACATGGAGGGGGGTTGCAGTGAGATTAGTAGGCGAACAGCCTCTAGTGAAGATGAGGTCAAGCGTATTGCCTGCCTTGTGAGTGTGAGGTGACTGGGAAAGAGTGAGGTCAAATGCCGAAAGGAGTGGAAAGAAAGAGGTGGAAAGAAACTAATTTAAGTCAGGCATTGTTAGGTTAAAGTCACCTAGTACGATGAGCAGTGAGCCATCATTGGGAAATGAGCTTATCAAGGTGTCAAGCTCATTGAGAAAATCTCCAAGGGCACCTGGTGGGCGATAGATGACAACAATGTTAGGCTTGAGTGACAGTGACAGCATGAAATTCAAATGAGGAGAGAAAATATCCACTTAGCAGAAATAAGTAGCCCGGTGCCACCACCGCGATGACCAGATGCTCTCGGACTATGAGAGAACACATCGTCAGATGACGAGATAGCAGCTGGAGTAGCAGTGTTCTCTGGGGTGATCCATGTCTCCGTCAGGGCCAAAAGGTGTAGGGTCTGAAGGGCAATATAGGCTGAGATGAACTCCACTTTATTGAACGCAGATTGGCAGTTCCAAATGCTGTCGGAGATTAGGAAATCCACATGGGTTGTGCACACAGGGTCGTGAGCATCTGTAAAACCTACAGGGAGAGGAGCGAACTGGGATAGAAATCACACACATACTTGCCAAAGCTACAAAAGAGCTAAATGAGATCATCAGAAAATAACTAGGTAAGATACTCAAGTGAGAGAGTGGTGTGGAGCCTTCTTCTCTTTACTTCCTCAAACAACTCGGCAGAACAACTCGGAAGAACGTCTTTGTTTCGGCGACAACACTGCCGCTTGACAATACCGCTGTTTACAGCTGCCGCTGAAAAAACAGGGGAGACTGAAGTACTAACACGAATTGCCTAGCAGAGGTGAAAGACATACCTCCCAGCACTGATGCTGATTGCCTGGTAGAGGTGAAGAAAACACCCCCTAACTTACAACGCACCCAAAAATTAGCAAGACTGTTAGACAAATAGGCCTGAAACTAGTCCACAACACAGTCACAAGTACTGAGCAATCAGATAATTCAAACAGCAATGATTAAGTAGACTACTAGGTAAAAGACAGCAATTAAATGTAATTGCCCTAGCAAAACAATACCAACAGCTACTTATTGAATCATATGATGCTACTTAAGCTACTTATTTAATCATATGGTCATATGATGCCCTCCCACATACTGAAGTATACCTAAAGGTGCACAAACAGTTTTTTGTGTAAAATACAGTGTTGTCATGACTTGCCCTCATGGTTTGAGGATCAAACATGCCGGCTAGGCAAAGGTTTGAACACCCCCTTTCCTGGGGGCCAGTTTTATGACCTGTCGTAAATACCGTGCAGACTTTCTCTTCCTTGCCATGAAGTATTGGGAGAAAGGACCCCTTTGTTAACAAAGGAAGTCTTTCCGCCAAGACTCCAACATCAAAAGATTGGACATTGGAACATTATTCCTGACCTCCAAGTGTTTGGAATGGTCAGTGGGGATCTAAAGAATAATCATGTTATATTGTTTATTATTTTGTGATGTCATTAAGGATGGTATCAAGTAATAACTGTAACTCGGAAAGTGTACATATTCTATCTATGAAGTTTACATCTAAATGTTGTATATGTTGGGCCCCATGTAGCTCAGTTGGTAGAGCATGGCGCTTGCAACGCCAGGGTTGTGGGTTCGTTTCCCACGCGGGGCCAGTATGAAAATGTATGCTCTCACTAACTGTAAGTCGCTCTGGATAAGAGCGTCTGCTAAATGACTAAAATGTAAATGTATAAAATATATGATTAAGTATGAGATTATTTTGGTGAAGATAGGAATGTGATTTTAGTATTCTAATGAGATAATAGTTTTTCATATAAAGTATGCACAGTGACTAGCCATGCCCCGAGTGACATAAGAGTTTGTGTCATCACGATGTAACGCCCCTTTTACCCAGAGGGCATAAAAAGCCTTGAAAAACAAATCAACCTTTAGACCAGCAGACGTGAAGCATGAGCTAAACGTTGCAAATGGTTGAATTTCTACCAGACCAGGAAGACCAGAAAACGTGAGACGTTAGTCCACACGTTTGAAATGGAGAAACTCTCAACCTCTACACGAGGTGAAGAAGAAGACAATGCATTAGACCTTATCATTTCAGTCTGCAGCTGGCATGTATAGTCGTCTAGAGAACTTTCACTAAAGACACGAAGTGGGAAGGACAATCCCTCTCCGACAACCGCTGGTACATCTGAAGTATCCATTCTAACCACTACTACGGCCAGAAACTCTACCAAGGACATTGGGATCTACATCATCATCTCAACCAACAAGGATAGCTACAAGTAAATACATGTTGCATTTCTAATCCGAATGAGCGTTTAGTGGGGTTTTAAGCATTTGTATTTCCGTGAGCATAGTTTCCAAAGTAACCACGATAGTTTGAATCTCTGTCTCTCCCTTCCACTCTGACCCTCCTTCTACCCAAGCAGTCATGTTATTGTTAGTCCAATCCGCTATGGACCTGTTTTCATTGTATTACGTTAGTAATCAATAACCTGTGTGTGTGTGTGTGTGTGTGTGTGTTTGTATTGTGTTATTATTTAGTTAGTTAGTAAATAAATAATTAAGCCAATTTGTGTGTTGCTGATTCATCAATAAGGTTAGGGTTCTTGCAGGTTCAAGGATTATGCGACGTTCAGAATGAGACTGATAAGAGGTAATTATTTAATAAGTGACTGTTATCGATATACAGTTGAAGTCGGAAGTTTACATACACCTTAGCCAAATACATTTAAACTCAGTTTTTCACAATTCCTGACATTTAATCCTAGTACAAATTCCCTGTCTGAAGTCAGTTAGGATTACCACTTTATTTTAAGAATGTGAAATGTCAGAATAATAGTAGAGAGAATGATCTATTTCAGCTTTTATTTCTTTCATCACATTCCCAGTGGGTCAGAACTTTACATACACTCAATTAGTATTTGGTAGCATTGCCTTTAAATTGTTTAACTTGGGTCAAATGTTTCAGGTAGCCTTCCACAAGCTTCCCACAATAAATTGGGTGAATTTTGGCCCATTCCTCCTGACAGAGCTGGTGTAAATGAGTCAGGTTTGTAGGCCCCCTTGCTCGCACACGCTTTTTCTGTTCTGCCAACACATTTTCTATAGGATTGAGGTCAGGGCTTTGTGATGGCCACTCCAATACCTTGACTTTGTTGTCCTTAAGCCATTTTGCCACAACTTTGGAAGTATGCTTGGGGTCATTGTCCATTTGGAAGACCCATTTGCAACCAAGCTTTAATTTCCTGACTGATGTCTTGAGATGTTACTTCAATATATCCACATAATTTTCCTTCCTCATGATGCCATCTATTTTTTGAAGTGCACCAGGCCCTCCTGCAGCAAAGCACCCCACAGCATGATGCTGCCACCCCTGTGCTTCACGGTTGGGATGGTGTTCTTCGGCTTGCAAGCCTTCCCCTTTTTCCTCCAAACATAACGATGGTCATTAAGGCCAAACAGTTCTATTTTTGTTTCATCAGACCAGAGGACATTTCTCCAAAAAGTACGATCTTTGTCCCCATGTGCAGTTGCAAACCGTAGTCTGGCTTTTTTATGGCGGTTTTGGAGCAGTGGCTTCTTCCATGCTGAGCGGCCTTTCAGGTTATGTCTATATACGACGTGTTTTACTGTGGATATAGATAGTTTTGTACGTGTTTCCTCTAGCATCTTCACAAGGTCCTTTGCTGTTGTTCCGGGATTGATTTGCACTTTTCGCACCAAAGTACGTTCATCTCTAGGAGACAGAACGCGTCTCCTTCCTGAGCGGTATGACAGCTGCGTGGTCCCATGGTGTTTATACTTGCGTACGATTGTTTGTACAGATGAACGTGGTACCTTCAGGCATTTGGAAATTGCTCCCAAGGATGAACCAGACTTGTGGAGGTCTACAATTCTTTTTCTGAGGTCTTGGCTGATTTCTTTTGATTTTCCCATGATGTCAAGCAAAGAGGCACTGAGTTTGAAGGTAGGCCTTGAAATACATCCACAGGTACACCTCCAATTGACTCAAATGATGTCAATTAGCCTATCAGAAGCTTCTAAAGCCATGACATCATTTTCTGGAATTTTCCAAGCTGTTTAAAGGCACAGTCAACTTAGTGTATGTAAACTTCTGACCCACTGGAATTGTGATACAGTGAATTATAAGTGAAATAATCTGTCTATAAACAATTGTTGGAAAAATTACTTGTGTCATGCACAAAGTAGATGTCCTAACCGACTTGCCAAAACTATAGTTTGTTACCAAGAAATGTGTGGAGTGGTTGAAAAACGAGTTTTAATGACTCCAAACTAAGTGTATGTAAACTTCCGACTTCAATTGTATATATAACATATATCTTCTAAGAGTTTAATTCGGGAGATGGTATCTCGTTAAACAACTTATTCCATGGCCCTCCAAATTCCTAATGAGTTAATTGTTACATTATTAATTTAATCGAGTGACAATTAAACATAGGTGATTCGATAAATAACAGTCATACATTAAAGTAAGTCACGTCATGACAGTGTGTACTCTGTCAAACCTACTTCCTCTCACTTACACATTGCAGTATATCAGTACATTCCCACTCAATCCCAGTAGACCATGTATTTATTTACCTAGTGTGGGACAAGCTGTAGCTATAACATCATAACACCATTCTAGTGGATAACTTGCTGTTGAGGCAGCTGAAAATAAACCACAGCAATTAGTCTTTCAATTAGTAGTTTTCCGATTAGGCCATACTATGCTTACACCTGTCAAATGCTTACCTGTCGACACCTGCTGGCTAGTTAGTCTGGATGAGTAGACTGCCTACCTGTATTGTGGTGTGATGTTGGATGATGCTGGGAGGAGAGAGAGGGGGGAGAGAGGGAGAGAGAGACCGCACACACCAGATGGGCTCATAGTGCCCACCCAGAATCAGGAAACAAAAACCCAAACAACTGGTGTCGCTCTCTCCTAATTGCCCCATAGTGAATCAGATTGTTTCCGCTCCCTTCCAGCACTGCAGTTTGAGTGCCTTTCTTTTAATTAATGTTGCAACATACAATTATAGATGGAGATCATGCCTCATTTAACAAACAAACAAACATCTTCAAAGTTAATCAGTGCTGTGATGGTGCGCTGTGTACATAATAATGTGTATTTATTCACTGCATCCTTCCAAAAGGAAGTCTTACCAGGAAACATTTTTTTTTTTTTACAGTTTCCTGCATGTACAGTGGGGGAAAAAAGTATTTAGTCAGCCACCAATTGTGCAAGTTCTCCCACTTAAAAATATGAGAGAGGCCTGTAATTTTCATCATAGGTACACGTCAACTATGACAGACAAAATGAGAAAAAGAAATCCAGAAAATCACATTGTAGGATTTTTTATGAATTTATTTGCAAATTATGGTGAAAAATAAGTATTTGGTCAATAACAAAAGTTTCTCAATACTTTGTTAAATACCCTTTGTTGGCAATGACACAGGTCAAACGTTTTCTGTAAGTCTTCACAAGGTTTTCACACACTGTTGCTGGTATTTTGGCCCATTCCTCCATGCAGATCTCCTCTAGAGCAGTGATGTTTTGGGGCTGTCGCTGGGCAACACAGACTTTCAACTCCCTCCAAAGATTTTCTATGGGGTTGAGATCTGGAGACTGGCTAGGCCACTCCAGGACCTTGAAATGCTTCTTACGAAGCCACTCCTTCGTTGCCCGGGAGGTGTGTTTGGGATCATTGTCATGCTGAAAGACCCAGCCACGTTTCATCTTCAATGCCCTTGCTGATGGAAGGAGGTTTTCACTCAAAATCTCACGATACATGGCCCCATTTATTCTTTCCTTTACACGGATCAGTCGTCCTGGTCCCTTTGCAGAAAAACAGCCCCAAAGCATGATGTTTCCACCCCCATGCTTCACAGTAGGTATGGTGTTCTTTGGATGCAACTCAGCATTCTTTGTCCTCCAAACACGACGAGTTGAGTTTTTACCAAAAAGTTATATTTTGGTTTCATCTGACCATATGACATTCTCCCAATCCTCTTCTGGATCATCCAAATGCACTCTAGCAAACTTCAGACGGGCCTGGACATGTACTGGCTTAAGCAGGGGGACACGTCGGGCACTGCAGGATTTGAGTCCCTGGCGGCGTAGTGTGTTACTGATGGTAGGCTTTGTTACTTTGGTCCCAGCTCTCTGCAGGTCATTCACTAGGTCCCCCCGTGTGGATCTGGGATTTTTGCTCACCGTTCTTGTGATCATTTTAACCCCACGGGGTGAGATCTTGCGTGGAGCCCCAGATCGAGGGAGATTATCAGTGGTCTTGTATGTCTTCCATTTCCTAATAATTGCTCCCACAGTTGATTTCTTCAAACCAAGCTGCTTACCTATTGCAGATTCAGTCTTCCCAGCCTGGTGCAGGTCTACAATTTTGTTTCTGGTGTCCTTTGACAGCTCTTTGGTCTTGGCCATAGTGGAGTTTGGAGTGTGACTGTTTTGAGGTTGTGGACAGGTGTCTTTTATACTGATAGCAAGTTCAAACAGGTGCCATTAATACAGGTAACGAGTGGAGGACAGAGGAGCCTCTTAAAGAAGAAGTTACAGGTCTGTGAGAGCCAGAAATCTTGCTTGTTTGTAGGTGACCAAATACTTATTTTCCACCATAATTTGCAAATAAATTCATAAAAAATCCTACAATGTGATTTTCTGGATTTTCTTTTCTCAATTTGTCTGTCATAGTTGACCTATGATGAAAATTACAGGCCTCTCTCATCTTTTTAAGTGGGAGAACTTGCACAATTGGTGGCTGACTAAATACTTTTTTTCCCCACTGTATGTCCTGTCTGCTTTGGGATGGTCAGCCTTTGGACAAAACAATGATGACAAATCTACTTAGCTACCACTTGTTTATTGTATTCAGTTATATCCCTGTCTCTGCTCCACACTGTGAGGTTAATACATTTAAAGACCTAGTGGGGGCAACATAATAACACAGCAGGCTAACCCTGTGCATTCCATATTGATCTTCATTAAGAATCTCTACTTAAAAAGCAACTTGGTCCTGAATGTTTGTGATGCATTACAGCCCTCTTTAGTGGGTCCTGATACTCCTGATGGTTTATTGGCAGTTTAATATTTCATTTCAGTATGGCTTGATTGCGCCTGACATGTGTACAAGGTGGACTATAAGGTATGATTGCTCGATTGACCGTTACTTCCCCTGTGAGAGTCGTCAAACCTTAGATGGTGTAGAAATTGAGCAGATAATGGTTATTTTGTATAATGCAGTTGTAAGTGAACTGTGGGAAATAGTGAAAACAATATTACCTCTCCGACTCAATTTCCAAAATAAGGTAGTAATGAGGTGTGACAAATTAAACCTCTCTGTTTTTAACCATATTTGTTTGAATATGGTGTATTGAATATTAACTTGTGGAATTACAAAGCAAATGGAAGCGCTACATACATCACAGAGGAAAGCTGTTTCCTTAAACAGCCATATTTCAGAGAGACTGCTTCTTATACCAGTGAATGGCCCAACAAGTAAGCCTCCTAAATGTATTGCTGTTGTCATGAGTGGAGCAGCTTGCTTCCATTGAGCTCCTCCATTATGGAGAAGGCATTCTTTAGGCTTTAGCAGCATGGGGGACTTAAAGCTGATACATACTCCCAATTCAAGGAGTAGAAGGATTGTATAGGATTGGAACCCACTGCTCCAGTCAATAAAGAGCGGTAGCAGGCAGCACACTCCAAGTCCCATGATGCACAAGGCTCCCAGTGGGATACCTGACTGGAGTGTGCCATCAACAACACTTCTTCTCCAATACCTCCTCTGCCACTTTCATCCATGTCAGCTTTTTAAATAATCTCCCCAGCAGCCAATGACACACAGGGTTACATAAAGACTATGACCTGTCTGCTTCTTTTCCCTCTATTTCCTATAATCAGAACACACATGACTGAGTCAAAGGGAGAATGGAGGATGGAGGAAGCATTTATTTGGTCATGCTCTTCCACTAATGACATAACACACCACTTCTTGTTCCTGAAGGAGTCACAGAGAGAGTAGTGGAGAGGAGTGTCTCCATCAGGGAGGGACGTCCACCTTGGATGAACATTTAACCAGATAGCGTGCTGCTGTGTCTGTGCTGCCAGAGACCTTCCTTCCTCCTCCTTTATTATTCAGTGATCTGCGTGTGTGTGTGTGTGTGTGTGTGTGTGTGTGTGTGTGTGTGTGTGTGTGTGTGTGTGTGTGTGTGTGTGTGTGTGTGTGTGTGTGTGTGTGTGTGTGTGTGTGTGTGTGTGTGTGTGTGTGTGTGTGTGTGTGTGTGTGTGTGTGTGTGTGTGTGTGTGTGTGTGCATGCGAGGGTCTTCAATGGCTATCATGTTCACACCGTACACCATCTGACAACACCAGGAACAATGGTCTGGATGGAGGATCTTCTGCTCAGGCTTTTCACTCCTTAAACTAGAGGGTTTCTGGGGTAATCTTATTGGCTTGGCTGCTAAAGCAGGTAGCCCCACACTGCTAACGCCAGGCAGGGTCCATAATGCTGTGGGAGTGGAGTGGAGATGCACTTCTTGCTCATCCTATCGAGCAGGAGTTTATTTTTTCTCTCTCTCCGTCTCTCTTTCTCTCTTAGTTTTCCCCCTCAAACCACCCCTTCAGTTCTGGATGGACCTGTCACTGTCCATTTTTGTATTCTGGATTAAAATGAAGACCCTTACTCCATAAAGTACTCCCCCCCAGTGGAGGCGCTGCGCAGTGAGGCCCATCCGTGCTGCTAGCTAAGTGCTAACGCTGGACATCTGGAGGTCTATGAAGCCCAGAGGGGGCTGCTTCTGCTCCAGGCGGCTCCAACGCTGTCTAGCTTCCAGACCCTCCATTTACCATCCCCATTATATACAGAAACTACTACAGCTACTTCTCCGAAATGGCCTCCCAGAGTAGAGCCAATAATAGAGCAGTCATGGTGTCAAAAAGCTCTTCAGGTTGGCCAGCAGGTTGCACCTCTCCCATTTGAAAACATCTGGCTCACCTGTGTGTGTGTGTGATAGAATTATAGGATCTCTATGGTGTGTGAGGCCTTGGCATCGGCCAGCGTGCCAGGCAGTCCTGGGTCCATGCCTCTACAATCTGCCCACCATGTGGGGGGACGTTAGGATCTTTCTCCACCACCTGGATGTTGAATACACCCCAGGCTTAAAGCTGACACAAGATAGTCAGGATGACGTGTTTCAGGAGCTTCATTATCTATAAATAAATGCAGTAACTTCTGATAATCGGCCTATACAGAATACATCCACTACATATTACATTAACCCTTGCATTATACTCACAGTTTACGAATGTAGTGATGATACAGTGTGCTTTACAAAAAATCTGACTGACTTAAATATGTCAAACACATGAATGACTTCAGAATCATATCACATTACGATGAACTGCCTGCATTAAGACTTCAGATCTCTATATAAAAGAGGAATTTTTATTACAAGAACTGAGGTGCTCATATGTGCGGTTGGCAGGCTTCGCTTCTGCGCATCTCAGATTATGGTCTTTAACATAGGCTCCTGCCGAGTTGATTGGTTTCCATGGCAATGAAGGTAGAGAATAATGCCTATGCCTTTTCTTTGTCCTTCTTTCATTTATGATGTTTTTGAGAAATGAACCTGGCAGTGAACAGCAACCTGTCTGTCTGTCTGTCTGTCTGTCTGTCTGTCTGTCTGTCTGTCTGTCTGTCTGTCTGTCTGTCTGTCTGTCTGTCTGTCTGTCTGTCTGTCTGTCTGTCTGTCTGTCTGTCTGTCTGTCTGTCTGTCTGTCTGTCTGTCTGTCTGTCTGTCTGTCTGTCTGTCTGTCTGTCTGTCTGCCTGCCTGCCTGCCTGCCTGCCTGTGTCTATCTGTCTGCCTGTCTGTCTGTCTGTGTCTCTGTCTGCCTGTCTGTCTGTCTGTGTCTCTGTCTGCCTGCCTGTCTGCCTGCCTGTCTGTCTGTGTCTCTGTCTGTGTCTCTGTCTGTCTGTCTGTCTATCTATCTATCTATCTATCTATCTATCTATCTATCTATCTATCTATCTGCCTGCCTGCCTGTCTGTCTGTCTGTCTGTCTGTCTGTCTGTCTGTCTGTCTGTCTGTCTGTCTGTCTGTCTGTCTGTCTGTCTGTCTGTCTGTCTGTCTGTCTGTCTGTCTGTCTGTCTGTCTGTCTGTCTGTCTGTCTGTCTGTGTCTCTGTCTGCCTGCCTGCCTGTCTGTCTGTCTGTGTCTCTGTCTGCCTGCCTGTCTGTCTGTGTCTCTGTCTGCCTGCCTGCCTGTCTGTCTCTGTCTGCCTGTCTGCCTGCCTGTCTGCCTGTCTGCCTGTCTGTCTGTCTGTCTGTCTGTCTGTCTGTCTGTCTGTCTGTCTGTCTGTCTGTCTGTCTGTCTGTCTGTCTGTCTGTCTGTCTGTCTGTCTGTCTGTCTGTCTGTCTGTCTGTCTGTCTGTCTGTCTGTGTCTCAGTCTGTCTGCCTGCCTGTCTGTCTGTCTGTCTGTCTGTCTGTCTGTCTGTCTGTCTGTCTGTCTGTCTGTCTGTCTGTCTGTCTGTCTGTCTGCCTGCCTGTCTGCCTGTGTCTCTGTCTGTGTCTCTGTCTGCCTGCCTGTCTGTCTGCCTGTCTGCCTGTCTGTCTGTCTGTCTCTGTCTGTCTGTCTGTCTGTCTGTCTGTCTGTCTGTCTGTCTGCCTGCCTGCCTGCCTGTGTCTCTCTGATGCAAAAATGTACTTTCTATGCCTGTGATATGTGGTTGTCCCACCTAGCTATCTTAAGATGAATGCACTAACTGTAAGTCGCTCTGGTAAGAGCGTCTGCTAAATGACTAAAATGTAAAAATGATGGCCAATATGTAAGCATGTGCTTCATTAACAGTATTTTGTTGGCGATAGAATTACATCAGCAGTGATTGTCGTCACACACTGTCTGCTGTTTGATGGTGACTGGCAGAAATTGGAGGAAAATGGTTTTCACAGAAGTATACATATTGTTATCAGATGGCCACACTCCTTTCAAGCTCACAATATTAATAAGGCTCTTCCTCTGATATATGAATCGGCCTAAAGCGAAGCAGTTGTTGTATTGCATGTTTTACATATTCAATTTTGTATTAAAAATAGATACTAGATTTTATATGGCCACTTCATAAGCAGACACGCTTTCTGTCATTCCATCCTTTAGCTGTACTAATGTATGAGGTGTTTGTGCATGTGCATATGTGCATGTTTGCATGTGCCATGTTTCTGTATGTGTGACAGAGATGCTCTCTAAAAGAGGCCCTGTGCTATATGCGTTTTGAAGATTGTCACTCCCTGACTCCTCAGTCAGAGCAAGGCTGCTGTGTGTGTGACTATGGCTGTGTGCTGGCAAGGCCAGGGAACAGTGCATTGTCAGCAGGACAGCAGCAGCATGAGCCATAATGGGCAAGCAGTCAGTTCTCTCCTCAGATCCAGGATACTGCTGCCTGCTGCTGTCCAATCACAGGGCCTGGGGGGCCATTGTAGTGTCAGGGGTCCCGGCCCCTTAGGCTCACTGGACAACCCTACGCTCACAGGACACCATCCCCCGGACCTTGTGTTGTGTTGTGTGTGTGACCTTGGATGCACATTTTTCAAATATATCAACCTGTTAAATACAAAATAGTTCACATTTCTAAAAATAGAAATGTAAGATTGGACCAATGTAAAGAAAGAAACTAGCACACCACACTTATTCTATTATCAACCAATAGCAGGCGAGTGACAGGGGCTCTATCACTGCTGCAGTAGTCTAGTTTGCTGCTGTCACTTCTCGTTGATTGTGTTCTCTGAGTTTGTCTCCAGGCGGTGTAGAGGCATGCCAAATCTCACTATGACAGTTCTACAGAGGTAACTCTGGGTTTGATTATTCAGGCCAAGGCTCTGATGTTGATACATTCACTTCCCGCTAATCCTACTGCTGCAGTCCCCACTGTCAAGTCAAACCATTCTGACCTCATCATGCCTGCCTTAAAACCACTCACCCCTACTCTCACAGTAAATATTACTAAGAACATGCGCATGAAGTAAATCGAAAGGCCCTTGTGTTTATTTGATGGATGACGAAGAGTTCTCATTGTGAACATGGTGCTACACACACCAAACATTTTTTTATTTGGCTTGTAACCATAGCGGATCCCATAGCGGATCCCTTTTTGGTGCTATATACAGTATATATTCAGACCCCTTCCCTTTTTCCTCATTTTGTTACGTTACAGCCTTATTCTAAAATGGATTAAATTAAATAAAATCCTCATCAATCTACACACAACATCACATAATTTTTAGATATATTTGCACAAGAAAATAAATAAACACCTTATTTACGTAAGTATTCAGACCCTTTGCTATGAGACTCGAAATTGAGCTGAGGTCCATCCTGTTTCCATTGATCATCCTTGAGATGTTTCTACAACTTGATTGAAGTCCACCTGTGGTAAATTCAATTGATTGGACATGATTTGGAAAGGCACACACCTGTCTATATAAGGTCCCACAGTTGACAGTGCATGTCGGAGCAAAAACTAAGCCATGAGGTTGAAGGAATTGTCCGTAGAGCTCAGAGACAGGATTGTGTCGAGGCAAATGTCTGCAGCATTGAAGGTCCCCAACAACACAGTGGCCTCCATCATTCTTAAATGGAAGAAGTTTGGAACCACCAAGACTCTTCCTAGAGCTGGCCGCCCGGCCAAACTGAGCAATCAGGGAAGAAGGGCCTTGGTCAGGGAGGTGACGAAGAACCCGATGGTCACTCTGACAGAGCTCCAGAGTTCATCTGTGGAGATGGGAGAACCTTCCAGAAGGACAACCATCTCTGCAGCACTCCACCAATCAGGCCTTTATGGTAGAGCGGCCAGACGGAAGCCACTCCTCAGTAAAAGGCACATGACAGCCCGCTTGGAGTTTGCCAAAAGGCACCTAAAGGACTCTCAGACCATGAGAAACAAGATTCTCTGATCTGATGAAACCAACCACTAATCAGGATCGAGGGAAAGATGAACGGAGCAAAGTACAGAGAGATCCTTGATGAAAACCTGCTCCAGAGCGCTCAGGACCTCAGACTGAGCGAAGGTTCACCTTCCAACAGGACAACGACCCTAAGTGCACAGCCATGACAACGCAGGAGTGGCTTTGGGACAAGTCTCTGAATGTCCTTGAGTGGCCCAGCCAGAGCCCGGACTTGAACCCGATCTAACATCTCTGGAGAGACCTGAAAATAGCTGTGCAGCGACGCTCCTCATCCAACCTGACAGAGCTTGAGAGGATCTGCAGAGAAGAATGGGAGAAACTCCCCAAATACGGTTACATGGTTACAAACCTTTTTCTTTATATAACCTTTATGGGGAATGGTTCTATAAAGAACCTTTCTCAATCTCAAAGGTTCAACAAAGAACCTTTTGAAGAACCATACAGGGATTTTTACTCTGGTTAGCCATATTATATTGTTGAAATTACATAGGTGTTATTATTGTGTTAAAGTAACTGCCCAGTGTTTCCAGATTTCTATGAAATGCGACCTATAATTACTTACAATATGAGTGAAATAGTTTTCCTTCCAAAAAATGGTAATTAACTATGTTAAAAAGCAGCTTTTCTGTGTTGGAATGGTGTGCACGTACCCCAACAACAGAATGGTGTGGGTGTGTAGCGGTCATTAAAAATATTCATGCAAGTAGACCGCTGATTGGCCAGCTCATCCTCCTCTAGAACGCTGATTGGCCAGCTCCTCAGGGAGATGACATCATGTTCTATAAGGAAATAGCAAGCATTTTTTAAACGGTCTGTTTGAGATACAAGTTTGACATGGGGTTTTTGAAGTGTTTTTACTCCAATTTATGCTTTGGCCACATACAAGTATAAGACAAGTCAATAACATCATTTGGATATGAGTTGAAGGGAATCTCCTGTACTTTTGTATACTTTTTAGCCAGTAGTTCTGAAAGTAACATTCACTAGCCAAAAGTAGTCCCCGGAAATTGCGTACTACATCACATATGTGCAGATATGTGCACCACGTAATAGCTCTCTCAAATCAAATCAATCAAATCAAATGTTATTTGTCACATACACGTGTTTAGCAGATGTTATAGCGGGTGTAGCGAAATGCTTGCGCTTATAGCTCCTACAGTGCAGTAATATCTAACAAGTAATATCTAACCATTTCACAACATATACCCAATACACACAAAATTAGTAAGGAATGGGATTTAAGAATATATACATATATGGACAAGCAATGACCGAGCGGCATGGACTAAATTACAGTAGAATATTATAGAATAGAATGCAGTATATACATATGAGATGAGTAGTGCAAGATATGTAAACATTATTAAAGTGACTAGTGTTCCATTTCTTAAAGTGGCCAGTGATTTCAATAGGCAGCAGCAGCCTCTAATGTGCTAGTGATGGCTATTTAACAGTCTGATGGCCTTGAGATAGAAGCTGTTTTTCATTCTCTCAGTACCAGCTTTGATGCACATGTACTGACCTCGCCTTCTGGATGATAGCGGGGGGAACAGGCAGTGACTCGGGTGGTTGATGTCCTTGATTATCTTTTTGGCCTTCCTGTGACATCAGGTGCTGTATGTGTCTTGGAGGGCGGGTAGTTTGCCCCCGGTAATGCGTTCGGCAGACCGCACCACACTCTGGAGAGCCCTGCGGTTGCGAGCGGTGCAGTTGCCATACCAGGCAGTGATACAACCCGACAGGATGCTCTCAATTGTGCATCTGCTAAGCCGAATTTCTTCAGCGTCCTGAGGTTGAAGAGGCTCTGTTGCGCCTTCTTCACCACACTGTCTGCGTGTATGCCAAGGAACTTGAAGCTTTCCACCTTCTCCACTGCGGTCCCATCAATGTGGATAGGGGGGTGCACCCTCTGCTGTTTCCTGAAGTCCACGATCATCTCCTTTGTTTTGTTGATGTTGAGTGAGAGGTTATTTTCCTGGCACCACACTCCCAGAGCCCTCACCTCCTCCCTGTAGGCGGTCTCGTCATTGTTGGTAATCAAGCCTACTACTGTTGTGTCGTCTGCAAACTTGATGATTGAGTTGAAGGCATGCTTGGCCACACAGTCATGGGTGAACAGGGAGTACAGGAAGGGGCTGAGCACGCACACTTGTGGGGCCCCAGTGTTGAGGATCAGCGAAGGGGAAATGTTGTTTCCTACCTTCACCACCTGGGGGCAGCCCGGGGTTCAGACCCAGGGCCTCGAGCTTAATGATGAGCTTGGAGGGTACTATGGTGTTGAATGCTGAGCTATAGTCAATGAACAGCATTCTTACATAGGTATTCCTCTTGTCCAGATGGGATAGGGCAGTGTGCAGTGTGATGGCGATTGCATCGTCTGTGGATCTATTGGGGCGGTAAGCAAATTGAAGTGGGTCTAGGGTGACAGGTAAGGTAGAGATGATATGGGGCGGCAGGTAGCTTAGTGGTTAAGAGCGTTGTGCCAGTAACCGAAAGGTCGCTGGTTCTAATCGCCGACTAGGTCTGTCGATGTGCCCTTGAGCAAGGCACTTAACCCTAATTGCTCCTGTAAGTCGCTCTGGATAAGAGCGTCTGCTAAATGACTAAAATGTAAAATGTAATGATATGATCCTTGACTAGTCTCTCAAAGCACTTCATGATGACAGAGGTGAGTGCTACAGGGCAATAGTGATTTAGTTCAGTTGCCTTTGCTTTCTTGGGTACAGGAACAATGGTGGCCATCTTGAAGCATGTGGGAACAGCAGTCTGGGAAAGGGAGAGATTGAATATGTCCATAAACACACCAGCTAGCTGGTCTGCGCATGCTCCGAGGACGCGGCTAGGGATGCCGTCTGGGCCGGCAGCCTTGCGGGGGTTAACATGCTTAAATGTCTTAATCACGTCGGCCATGGAGAAGGAGAGGGCACAGTCCTTGGTAGTGGGCCTCGTCAGTGGCACTGTGTTAACCTCAATGCGGGCGAAGAAGGTGTTTAGCTCTCTCTCTTGCTTCTGTGTGTGAATGATGTGCATCTTGCTAACTGTCACTCGTATGGTGAGGTGCTGAAGCTCATTGGTTGAACTCAAATTGCTATGGGGCTGGACCACGTGGGGGAAAATGTAAGGAAAAGGGCGCAGCACATTTTCCAGAAAAATCTTTGCTTTCAAACTAGTGATTTCATGGCTAATTGAGGTAAGACAGTAATTCTGCTCATAGATGATGCATGTATGAACTACACATTGACACATCCAGCCCAAAGTGAGAGGTTTAAAAAAATACTTAGTAGTCGCCAAAGTTCCGGAGCATGTCTTTCACAGAATATATATATATATATTTTTTTACATTTACATTTTAGTCATTTAGCAGACGCTCTTATCCAGAGCGACTTACAGTTAGTGAATACATATATATATTTTTTATACTGGCCCCCGTGGGAATCGAACCCACAACCCTGGCGTTGCAAACGCCATGCTCTATCAACTGAGCTACATCCCTGCCGGGCATTCCCTCCCCTACCCTGGACGACGCTGGGCCAATTGTGCGCCGCCCATGAGTCTCCCGGTCGCGGCCGGCTGCGACAGAGCCTGGATTCGAACCAGGATCTCTAGTGGCACAGTTAGCACTGCGATACAGTGCCTTAGACCACTGCGCCACTCAGGAGTATATATATATATATATATACACAGTGGGGAGAACAAGTATTTGATACACTGCCGATTTTGCAGGTTTTCCTACTTACAAAGCATGTAGAGGTTTGTAATTTTTATCATAGGTACACTTCAACTGTGAGAGACGGAATCTAAAACAAAAATCCAGAAAATCACATTGTATGATTTTTAAGTAATTCATTTGCATTTTATTGCATGACATAAGTATTTGATACATCAGAAAAGCAGAACTTAATATTTGGTACAGAAACCTTTGTTTGCAATTACAGAGATCATACGTTTCCTGTAGGTCTTGACCAGGTTTGCACACACTGCAGCAGGGATTTTGGCACACTCCTCCCTACAGACCTTCTCCAGATCCTTCAGGTTTCGGGGCTGTCGCTGGGCAATACAGACTTTCAGCTCCTTCCAAAGATTTTCTATTGGGTTCAGGTCTGGAGACTGGCTAGGCCACTCCAGGACCTTGAGATGCTTCTTACGGAGCCACTCCTTAGTTGCCCTGGCTGTGTGTTTCGGGTCGTTGTCATGCTGGAAGACCCAGCCACGACCCATCTTCAATGCTCTTACTGAGGGAAGGAGGTTGTTGGCCAAGATCTCGCGATACATGGCCCCATCCATCCTCCCCTCAATACGGTGCAGTCGTCCTGTCCCCTTTGCAGAAAAGCATCCCCAAAGAATGATGTTTCCACCTCCATGCTTCACGGTTGGGATGGTGTTCTTGTGGTTGTACTCATCCTTCTTCTTCCTCCAAACACGGCGAGTGGAGTTTAGACCAAAAAGCTCTATTTTTGGATCATCCAGATGGTCATTGGCAAACTTCAGACGGGCCTGGACATGCGCTGGCTTGAGCAGGGGGACCTTGCGTGCGCTGCAGGATTTTAATCCATGACGGCGTAGTGTGTTACTAATGGTTTTCTTTGAGACTGTGGTCCCAGCTCTCTTCAGGTCATTGACCAGGTCCTGCCGTGTAGTTCTGGGCTGATCCCTCACCTTCCTCATGATCATTGATGCCCCACGAGGTGAGATCTTGCATGGAGCCCCAGACCGAGGGTGATTGACCGTCATCTTGAACTTCTTCCATTTTCTAATAATTGCGCCAACAGTTGTTGCCTTCTCACCAAGCTGCTTGCCGATTGCAGTTAATACAGGTAATGAGTGGAGAACAGGAGGGCTTCTTAAAGAAAAACTAACAGGTCTGTGAGAGCCGAAATACTTACTGGTTGGTAGGTGATCAAATACTTATGTCATGCAATAAAATGCAAATAAATTCATTAAAAATCATACAATGTGATTTTCTGGATTTTTGTTTTCGATTCCATCTCTCACAGTTGAAGCGTACCTATGATAAAAATTACAGACCTCTACATGCTTTGTAAGTAGGAAAACCTGCAAAATCGGCAGTGTATCAAATACTTGTTCTCCCCACTGTATGTATATATATATATATATATATATACATACAATGGGGGAAAAAGTATTTAGTCAGCCACCAATTGTGCAAGTTCTCCCACTTAAAAAGATGAGAGAGGCCTGTAATTTTCATCATAGGTACACGTCAACTATGACAGACAAAATGAGAAAGAAAAATCCAGAAAATCACATTGTAGGATTTTTAATGAATTTATTTGCAAATTATGGTGGAAAATAAGTATTTGGTCAAAAACAAAAGTTTCTCAATACTTTGTTATATACCCTTTGTTGGCAATGACACAGGTCAAACGTTTTCTGTAAGTCTTCACAAGGTTTTCACACACTGTTGCTGGTATTTTGGCCCATTCCTCCATGCTGATCTCCTCTAGAGCAGTGATGTTTTGGGGCTGTCGCTGGGCAACACGGACTTTCAACTCCCTCCAAAGATTTTCTATGGGGTTGAGATCTGGAGACTGGCTAGGCCACTCCAGGACCTTGAAATGCTTCTTACGAAGCCACTCCTTCGTTGCCCGGGCGGTGTGTTTGGGATCATTGTCATGCTGAAAGACCCAGCCACGTTTCATCTTCAATGCCCTTGCTGATGGAAGGAGGTTTTCACTCAAAATCTCACGATACATGGCCCCATTCATTCTTTCCTTTACACGGATCAGTCGTCCTGGTCCCTTTGCAGAAAAACAGCCCCAAAGCATGATGTTTCCACCCCCATGCTTCACAGTAGGTATGGTGTTCTTTGGATGCAACTCAGCATTCTTTGTCCTCCAAACACAACGAGTTGAGTTTTTACCAAAAAGTTATATTTTGGTTTCATCTGACCATATGACATTCTCCCAATCCTCTTCTGGATCATCCAAATGCACTCTAGCAAACTGCAGACGGGCCTGGACATGTACTGTCTTAAGCAGGTTGACACGTCTGTCACTGCAGGATTTGAGTCCCTGGCGGCGTAGTGTGTTACTGATGGTAGGCTTTGTTACTTTGGTCCCAGCTCTCTGCAGGTCATTCACTAGGTCCCCCCGTGTGGTTCTGGGATTTTTGCTCACCGTTCTTGTGATCATTTTGACCCCACGGGGTGAGATCTTGCGTGGAGCCCCAGATCGAGGGAGATTATCAGTGGTCTTGTATGTCTTCCATTTCCTAATAATTGCTCCCACAGTTGATTTCTTCAAACCAAGCTGCTTACCTATTGCAGATTCAGTCTTCCCAGCAAACAGGTGCCATTAATACAGGAAACGAGTGGAGGACAGAGGAGCCTCTTAAAGAAGAAGTTACAGGTCTGTGAGAGCCAGAAATCTTGCTTGTTTGTAGGTGACCAAATACTTATTTTCCACCATAATTTGCAAATAAATTCATAAAAAATCCTACAATGTGATTTGTCTGTCATAGTTGACGTGTACCTATGATGAATTACAGGCCTCTCTCATCTTTTTAAGTGGGAGAACTTGCACAATTGGTGGCTGACTAAATACTTTTTTTCCCCCACTGTACATATACAGTGAGGGAAAAAAGTATTTGATCCCCTGCTGATTTTGTACGTTTGCCCACTGACAAAGAAATGATCAGTCTATAATTCTAATGGTAGGTTTATTTGAACAGTGAGAGACAGAATAACAACAAAAAAATCCAGATAAACGCATGTCAAAAATGTTATAAATTGATTTGCATTTTAATGAGGGAAATAAGTATTTGACCCCCTCTCAATCAGAAAGATTTCTGGGTCCCAGGTGTCTTTTATACAGGTAACGAGCTAAGATTAGGATCACACTCTTAAAGGGAGGATCACACGGGAGGATCTTGTTAATTGATCTCAAGGCAGCTGGGACCATAATCACCAAGAAAACAATTGGTAACACATTATGCCGTGAAGGACTGAAATCCTGCAGCGCCCGCAAGGTCCCCCTGCTCAAAAAAGCACATATACAGGGCCGTCTGAAGTTTACCAATGAAACATCTGAATGATTCAGAGGAGAACTGGGTGAAAGTGTTGTGGTCAGATGAGACCAAAATCGAGCTCTTTGGCATCAACTCAACTCGCCGTGTTTGGAGGAGGAGGAATGCTGCCTATGACCCCAAGAACACCATCCCCACCGTCAAACATGGAGGTGGAAACATTATGCTTTGGGGGTGTTTTTATGCTAAGGAAAAAGGACAACTTCACCGCATCAAAGGGACGATGGACGGGGCCATGTACTGTCAAATCTTGGGTGAGAACCTCCTTCCCTCAGCCAGGGAATTGAAAATGGGTCGTGGATGGGTATTCCAGCATGACAATGACCCAAAACACACGGCCAAGGCAACAAAGGAGTGGCTCAAGAAGAAGCACATTAAGGTCCTGGAGTGGCCTAGCCAGTCTCCAGACTTTAATCCCATAGAACATCTGTGGAGGGAGCTGAAGGTTCCAGTTGCCAAACGTCAGCCTCGAAACCTTGATGACTTGGAGAAGATCTGCAAAGAGGAGTGGAACAAAATCCCTCCTGAGATGTGTTCAAACCTGGTGGCCAACTACAAGAAACGTCTGACCTCTGTGATTGCCAACAAGGGTTTTGCCACCAAGTACTAATTCATGTTTTGCAGAGGAATCAAATACTTATTTCCCTCATTCAAATGCAAATCAATTCATAACATTTTTGACATGTGTTTTTCTGGATTTTTTTGTTGTTATTCTGTCTCTCACTGTTCAAATAAACCTACCATTCAAATTATAGACTGATCATGTCTTTGTCAGTGGGCAAACGTACAAAATCAGCAGGGGATCAAATACTTTTTTCCCTCACTGTGTGTGTGTATATATATATATATATATATATATATATATATATATATATATATATATATATACAGTCGTGGTCAAAAGTTTTGAGAATGACACAAGTATTGGTCTTCACAAAGTTTGCTGCTTAAGTGTTTTTAAATATTTTTGTCAGATGTTACTATGGTATACTGAAGTATATTTACAAGCATTCCGTAAGTATCAAAGGCTTTTATTGACAATTACATTAAGTTTATGCAAAGAGTCAATATTTGCAATGTTGACCCTTCTTTTTCAAGACCTCTGCAACCCGCCCTGGCATGCTGTCAATTAACTTCTGGTCCACATCCTGACTGATGGCAGCCCATTCTTGCATAATCAATGCTTGGAGTTTGTCAGAATTTGTGGGTTTTTGTTTGTCCACCCGCCTCTTGAGGATTGACCACAAGTTCTCAATGGGATTAAGGTCTGGGGAGTTTCCTGGCCATGGACCCAAAATGTCGATGTTTTGTTCCCCGAGCCACTTAGTTATCACTTTTGCCTTATGGCAAGGTGCTCCATCATGCTGGAAAAGGCATTGTTCGTCACCAAACTGTTCTTGGATGGTTGGGAGAAGTTGCTTTCAGAGGATGTGTTGGTACCATTCTTTATTCATGGCTGTGTTCTTAGGCAAAATTGTGAGTGAGCCCACTCCCTTGGCTGAGAAGCAACCCCACACATGAATGGTCTCAGGATGCTTTACTGTTGGCATGACACAGGACTGATGGTAGCGCTCACCTTGTCTTCTCCGGACAAGCTTTTTTCCAGATGCCCCAAACAATCAGAAAGGGGATTCGTCAGAGAAAATGACTTTACCCCAGTCCTCAGCAGTCCAATCCCTGTACCTTTTGCAGAATGTCAGTCTGTCCCTGATGTTTTTCCTGGATAGAAGTGGCTTCCTCTCTGCCCTTCTTGACACCAGGCCATCCTCCAAAAGTCTTCGCCTCACTGTGCGTGCAGATGCACTCACACCTGCCTGCTGCCATTCCTGAGCAAGCTCTGCACTGGTGGTGCCCCGATCCCACAGCTGAATCAAGTTTAGGAGACAGTCCTGGCACTTGCTGGACTTTCTTGGGCGCCCTGAAGCCTTCTTCACAACAATTGAACCTCTCTCCTTGAAGTTCTTGATGATCCGATAAATGGTTGATTTAGGTGCAATCTTACTAGCAGCAATATCCTTGCCTGTGAAGCCCTTTTTGTGCAAAGCAATGATGATGGCATGTGTTTAATTTACATTACATTTACATTTTAGTCATTTAGCAGACGCTCTTATCCAGGGCGACTTACAGTTAGTGGCCCCCCGTGGGAAACGAACCCACATCCCTGCCGGCAAAACCCTCCCCTACCTTGGACAACGCTGGACCAATTGTGCGCCGCCCATGGGTCTACCAGTTGCGGCCGGCTGCGACAGAGCCTGGACTCGAACCAGGATCTCTAGTGGCACAGCTAGCACTGCGATGCAGTGCCTTAGACCACTGCGCCACTCTGGAGTTCCTTGCAGGTAACCATGGTTAACAGAGGAAGAACAATGATTTAAATCACCACCCTCCTTTTAAAGCTTCCAGTCTGTTATTTTAACTCAATCAGCATGACAGAGTGATCTCCAGCCTTGTCCTCGTCAACACTCTCACCTGTGTTAACAAGCGAATCACTGACATGATGTCAGCTGGTCCTTTTGTGGCAGGGCTGAAATGCAGTGGAAATGTTTTTGGGGGATTAAATTTATTTTCATGGCAAAGAGGGACTTTGCAATTCATTGCTATTCATCTGATCACTCTTCATAACATATGCAAATTGACATCATAAAAACTGAGGCAGCAGACTTTGTGAAAATTAATATTTGTGTCATTCTCAAAACTTTTGACCACAACTGTATATATATATATATACAGTTGAAGTCGGAGGTTTACATACACCTTAGCCAAATACATTTAAACTCAGTTGTTCACAATTCCTGACATTTAATCCTAGTAAAAATCC
Source organism: Coregonus lavaretus (assembly GCF_964263955.1). NCBI lineage: Eukaryota > Metazoa > Chordata > Actinopteri > Salmoniformes > Salmonidae > Coregonus > Coregonus lavaretus. The sequence continues at coordinate 22,153,514 of NC_140010.1, forward strand.
CCTGTCTTAGGTCAGTTAGGATCACCACTTTATTTTAAGAGTGTGAAATGTCAGAATAATAGAAAAGATAATTATTTCTTTCAGCTTTTATTTCTTTCATCACATTCACAGTGGGTCAGAAGTTTACATACACTCAATTAGTATTTGGTAGCATTGCCTTTAAATTGTTTAACTTGGGTCAAACGTTTCGGGTAGCCTTCCACAAGCTTCCCACAATAAGTTGGGTGACTTTTGGCCCATTCCACCTGACAGAGCTGGTGTAACTGAGTCAGGTTTGTAGGCCTCCTTGCTCACACACGCTTTTTCAGTTCTGCCAACAAATGTTCTATAGGATTGAGGTCAGGGCTTTGTGATGGCCACTCCAATACCTTGACTTTGTTGTCCTTAAGCCATTTTGCCACAACTTTGGAAGTATGCTTGGGGTCATTGTCCATTTGGAAGACCCATTTGCGACCAAGCTTTAACTTCCTGACTGATGTCTTGAGATGTTGCTTCAATATATCCACATAATTTTCCTTCCTCATGATGCCATTTACTTTGAGAAGTGCACCAGTCCCTCCTGCAGCAAAGCACCCCCACAGCATGATGCTGCCACCCCTGTGCTTCATGGTTGGGATGGTATTCTTCGGCTTGCAAGCCTTCCTCTTTTCCTCCAAACATAATGGTCATTATGGCCAAACAGTTCTATTTTTGTTTCATCAGACCAAATGACATTTCTGCAAAAAGTACAATCTTTGTCCCCACGTGCAGATGCAAACCGTAGTCTGTCTTTTTTATGGCGGTTTTGGAAAAGTGGCTTCTTCCTTGCTGAGCAGCCTTTCAGGTGATGTTGATATAGGACTTGTTTTACTGTGGATATAGATACATTTGTACCTGTTTCCTCCAGCATCTTCACAAGGTCCTTTGCTGTTGTTCCGGGATTGATTTGCACTTTTCACACCAAAGTACATTAATCTCTAGGAGACAGAACGAGTCTCCTTCCTGAGCGGTATTACGGCTGCGGGGTCCCAAGGTGTTTGTTTTTTATTTTTATTTTCCCATGATGTCAAGCAAAGAGGCACATAGTTTGAAGGTAGGCTTTGAAATACATCCACAGGTACACCTCCAATTGACTGAAATTATGTCAATTAGCCTATCAGAAAGCCATGACATTATTTTCTGGAATTTTCCAAGCTGTTTAAAGGCACAGTCAACTTAGTGTATTTAAACTTCTAACCCACTGGAATTGTGATACAGTCAATTACAGTGGGGGAAAAAAGTATTTAGTCAGCCACCAATTGTGCATGTTCTCCCACTTAAAAAGATGAGAGAGGCCTGTAATTTTCATCATAGGTACACGTCAACTATGACAGACAAATTGAGAAAAAAAAATCCAGAAAATCACATTGTAGGATTTTTAATGAATTGATTTGCAAATTATGGTGGAAAATAAGTATTTGGTCACCTACAAACAAGCAAGATTTCTGGCTCTCACAGACCTGTAACTTCTTCTTTAAGAGGCTCCTCTGTCCTCCACTCGTTACCTGTATTAATGTCACATTTTTGAACTTGTTATCAGTATGAAAGACACCTGTCCACAACCTCAAACACTCACACTCCAAACTCCACTATGGCCAAGACCAAAGAGCTGTCAAAGGACACCAGAAACAAAATTGTAGACCTGCACCAGGCTGGGAAGACTGAATCTGCAATAGGTAAGCAGCTTGGTTTGAAGAAATCAACTGTGGGAGCAATTATTAGGAAATGGAAGACATACAAGACCACTGATAATCTCCCTCGAACAAGATCTCATACAAGATCTCACCCCGTGGGGTCAAAATGATCACAAGAACGGTGAGCAAAAATCCCAGAACCACACGGGGGGACCTAGTGAATGACCTGCAGACAGCTGGGACCAATGTAACAAAGCCTACCATCAGTAACACACTACGCCGCCAGGGACTCAAATCCTGCAGTGCCAGACGTGTCCCCCTGCTTAAGCCAGTACATGTCCAGGCCTGTCTGAAGTTTGCTAGAGTGCATTTGGATGATCCAGAAGAGGATTGGGAGAATGTCATATGGTCAGATGAAACCAAAATATAACTCTTTGGTAGAAACTTTACTCGTTGTGTTTGGAGGACAAAGAATGCTGAGTTGCATCCAAAGAACACCATACCTACTGTGAAGCATGGGGGTGGAAACATCATGCTTTGGGGCTGTTTTTCTGCAAAGGGACCAGGACGACTGATCCGTGTAAAGGAAAGAATAAATGGGGCCATGTATCGTGAGATTTTGAGTGAAAACCTCCTTCCATCAGCAAGGGCATTGAAGATGAAACGTGGCTGGGTCTTTCAGCATGACAATGATCCCAAACACACCGCCCGGGCAACGAAGGAGTGGCTTCGTAAGAAGCATTTCAAGGTCCTGGAGTGGCCTAGCCAGTCTCCAGATCTCAACCCCATAGAAAATCTTTGGAGGGAGTTGAAAGTCTGTGTTGCCCAGCGACAGCCCCAAAACATCACTGCTCTAGAGGAGATCTGCATGGAGGAATGGGCCAAAATACCAGCAACAGTGTGTGAAAACCTTGTGAAGACTTACACAGAACGTTTGACCTGTGTCATTGCCAACAAAGGGTATATAACAAAGTATTGAGAAACTCTTGTTATTGACCAAATACTTATTTTCCACCATAATTTGCAAATAAATTCATTAAAAATCCTACAATGTGATTTTCTGGATTTTTTTCCCTCATTTTGTCTGTCATAGTTGACGTGTACCTATGATGAAAATTACAGGCCTCTCTCATCTTTTTAAGTGGGAGAACATGCACAATTGGTGGCTGACTAAATACTTTTTTCCCCCACTGTATAAGTGAAATAATCTGTCTGTAAACAATTGTTGGAAAAATTACTTGTGTCATGCACAAAGTAGATGTCTTAACCGACTTGCCAAAACTATAGTTTGTTAACAAGAAATTTGTGGAGTGGTTGAAAAACAAGTTTTAATGACTCCAACCTAAGTGCATGTAAACTTCTGATTTCAACTGTATGCTTGAACTGCACTGACTACCGGTCAAACGTTTTAGAACACCTACTCATTCAAGTTTTTTTTTTTATTTGTACTTTTCTACATTGTAGAATAATAATGAAGACATCAAAACTATGAAATAACACATGGAATAATGTAGTAACCAAAGAAGTGTTAAACAAATCAAAATAGATTTTATATTTGAGATTTTTCAAGTAGCCACCTTTTGCCTTGATGACAGCTTTGCACACTCTTGGCATTCTCTCAACCAGCTTCATGAGGAATGCTTTTCCAACAGTCTTGAAGGAGTTCCCACATATGCTGAGCACTTGTTGGCTGCATTTCCTTCACTCTGCGGTCCGACTCATCCCAAACCCTCTCAATTTGGTTGAGGTCGGGGGATTGTGGAGGCCAGGTCAGCTGATGCAGCACTCCATCACTCTCCTTCTTGGTAAAAAAGCCCTTGCACAGCCTGGAGGTGTGTTGTGTCATTGTCCTGTTGAAAAACAAATGATAGTCCCATTAAGCCCAAACCAGATGGGATGGTGTTTCGCTGCAGAATGCTGTGGTAGCCATGCTGGTTAAGTGTGCCTTGAATTCTAAATAAATCACAGACAGTGTCACCAGCAAAGCACCCCCACACCATAATACCTCCTCCTCCATGCTTTATGGTGGGAAATACACATGCTGAGATCATCCATTCATCCACACTGCGTCTCACAAAGACACGGCGGTTGGAAGAAGTGGTTTCTTTGCAGTAATTCAACCATGAAGGTCTGATTCACACAGTCTCCTCTGAACAGTTGATGTTGAGATGTGTCTGTTACTTGAACTCTGTGAAGCATTTATTTGGGCTGCAATTTCTGAGGCTGGTAACTCTAATGAACATCCTCTGCAGCAGAGGTAACTCTGGGTCTTCCATTCCTGTGGCGGTCCTCATGAGTGCCAGTTTCATCATAGCGCTTGATGGTTTTTGCGACTGCACTTGAAGAAACTTTCAAAGTTCTTGAATTGTTCTGTATTGACTGACCTTCATGTCTTAAAGTAATGATGGACTGTCGTTTCTCTTTGGTTATTTGAGCTGTTCTTGCCATAATATGGAGTGTGCAAAGCTGTCATCAAGGCAAACGGTGGCTATTTGAAGATTCTCAAATATAAAATATACTTTGATTTGTTTAACACTTTTTTGTTTAATACATGATTCTATATGTGTTATTTCATAGTTTTGATGTCTTCACTATTATCCTACAATGTAAAAAATAGTAAAAAGAAAGAAAAACCCTTGAATGAGCATGTGTGTCCAAACTTTTGAACTAGGCAGTTACTTTAATTCACAAGTTGAATCCAGTGTACTAGAGCTGGAACGGCTGAGGGTCCCTGAGGAGAGACTTGAGAACAACTGATTTAGTCAACGTTTCTCAATTTACACAAGGCCTTACGTGAGTCTTTTACAAAATACCATTACTGTCCATAGTCACATTTAACATGTAATAATATTACACAACAGGTTAGGTCAACTGTAATTACATTCTCACTCACGGTTGCACAAAAAGAGCTGTGAGCAGACCACGCCCCAGAATATTCTAATGTTTTAATTTTAACTACGTTTTAATTATCACTAAAAGATTAAATAAACTCTTTCTGAACTGCAAAGAACTGTTGAAGGGCTCGAAGGGTTATTTGAGTCATTATGGTTCCACATAGAACCGTTACCCTTACCAAATAACCAAATAGGGGACAATGCTCTTTATCTAACAATGAAACAGCTGTAGCAAATTACTCAGACAGAGTGCTGAGTCAGTGAAGAGAGGCTTATTCCTTAAATAGCTGAAAAATACTTAATGACAAGACATGATGACTAGACTTACATTAGGGTGAGGTTGCCAGAAATAGTACTTTTATTCAACTTTTGAAGTAGAATAAAGTTGTTTACTACCCTCCTTCCCGTGGATAAAATGATTTTTTTTTTTTTTTTAATTAAAAACAGTGGTTCTATGTGATCATGAGGGGCAAATGGCTGTCAGCAAACAATGCAACGTTTCTCTCACATCTATTTTCTGCCATGCGCCTTATGGTTTAGGGGGCATGCAGTATTTATTAGCCGGTGTGCGGCGAGGCGGTGACAAACTTTGAGGGATATGAATGCATCTTAAATCAGGGATTAGACTGGGTCTGGGAGGAATCCCAAACACCAGATTTCCTTTTGTTGTCATAGAGAGCTATTTATGTTGCCTTTAATGATATGTAAACGTCCTTGCATTTGACAATGGATATCAAAGGGTTTTAGTCAAGGGGCCTGTTGGACGTGTGTAAATGACAGACGGTGTTTTATACATTGCTTGGAGAAATATGAGGGATAGCTGAGGTATGTGGAATGTATTTTGTGAATAAGTTTGTAAGGATACAATACATTTCTCTTACACCAATTCTATACATGTCTCTTATGCCTCAAATGTTCAGTGGTTTATTGAAAACATTGCACATTACTGTATATGACGAACATCTATTGAAATGTTTACTCTCTCTATTATGCAGTTCATGGAATTGTGAACGGCTTGCCTTGAACATCCTTACCTATCCCTATAGCTACAGCTACAGAAACCTCAGATAACCTTCAGTAATATTCTGAATAGAACTGAATCCTGAATAGAAGTGGTTGTAAGGTTGCAAGCTTGCTTTTTGTTGTAGAGTATTCTCCAAATATAACATGCAGGTTTAAGGCCAAAATAACTTAATCAATGTTTAGAATTTTTTCTTCACCTTATAAAAACCACTATTTTCTATGTGTTGGTAGCACCATTGATCATCTCAGGTCTGGGTGTGTAGTAAGCGTTGGTTAGAGAGGTGGTGAATGTTCCCTAACAATCCAGGGCTATAAACATATATTGAGTGATGCCCTCACAGTGTTACAGCCAAGTTATTGGGAAATCTGTTCTTCAACTTGATCTGTAGCTGGAGACAAGCTGCATTTCATGGCAACCGGAGGGCACCATTATATTTCTTCCTGTCAGGATGGGGCTCAGCTGACTGTAGCTGTGGCCCTCTATCTGGGTCTGTAGGACTCCTAATCACTGTATACTGTTTACCTAACCGCAAGCAACGGTCCACCACTGATCTCAGATCATCTGACGCACATCTATTCACCTTGATCCAGAAAGTGTCGCTGCTCGCCACATATGTGTGTATCTTTGTTCCAAAGCAAACACCAAACACATCACCTCTCTCTGTCATACGGCTTTAACCCACACTCATATATCATGCACATGCTGTATATCTGTAAGCTGTTTGGCGAAACTGGCAGCCAACTGCAAGTGTTTGTAGTGTTGTAACAGTGCCAAGCCTGCCCACGGAAATGATCCCATGGTGATAGCACATTTTTATCAATGCGCTGCTGAAGGGCACTTAGTGTTAGGCTGGGCAAAATCAACCTAGGGAAAGGGCTTACAACAAGGACATATACCAAGTGCCTTATGTTCATCTAAAGGCCATCTCCTACATTTTCACCGATTTTACATTTCAAATACTTTATCGACAAGGGAACTTAATTTCATGGCCCATTAGGTTTATATTTAATGAGAATGAAGTGGAGTATTGATGATATTTCGGAGCATAACCTTACATTGCTTTTGAAACTGAAAGGGCTCTGCTGCAAGGGGATGTCTGGGAGAAAAAGTTGGTAGTTAAAGGCCCAGTGAAGTCTCAACATGATTTTCCTGTGTTTTTATATACACTGCTCAAAAAAATAAAGGGAACACTTAAACAACACATCCTAGATCTGAATGAATGAAATGATCTTATTAAATACTTTTTTCTTTACATAGTTGAATGTGCTGACAACAAAATCACACAAAAATTATCAATGGAAATCAAATTTATCAACCCATGGAGGTCTGGATTTGGAGTCACACTCAAAATTAAAGTGGAAAACCACACTACAGGCTGATCCAACTTTGATGTAATGTCCTTTAAACAAGTCAAAATGAGGCTCAGTAGTGTGTGTGGCCTCTACGTGCCTGTATGACCTCCCTACAACGCCTGGGCATGCTCCTGAAGAGGTGGCGGATGGTCTCCTGAGGGATCTCCTACCAGACCTGGACTAAAGCATCCGCCAACTCCTGGACAGTCTGTGGTGCAACGTGGCGTTGGTGGATGGAGCGAGACATGATGTCCCAGATGTGCTCAATTGGATTCAGGTCTGGGGAACGGGCGGGCCAGTCCATAGCATCAATGCCTTCCTCTTGCAGGAACTGCTGACACACTCCAGCCACATGAGGTCTAGCATTGTCTTGCATTAGGAGGAACCCAGGGCCAACCGCACCAGCATATGGTCTCACAAGGGGTCTGAGGTATCTAATGGCAGTCAGGCTACCTCTGGCGAGCACACGGAGGCAACAAATATGACAACTTTCAAGGACAGCGGAGATGAGAGAAGGTGAATGAACTGTTGGCGGGTCTGAAGAAACAGCAGTCTGTGTTTACTCACAGCAGAGACATCAGTGACGCTGCAGTGAACGCTAGCTACCTCATTGCTAATGAAATCGCAGTGGCTTCAAAACCATTTAGTGAGGGTGAATTTGTAAAAACATGCATGATGAAGGCAGCGGAGATTGTGTGCCCTGAAAAGCGGCAGGCTTTTGCAAATATCAGCCTGACAAGAAACACAGTTGCAGACAGGATTTCCGATCTTTCAGTGGATTCTAGTCATTTCAAGTCATTTATTGCGTTTTCGGTTGCAATTGATGAAAGCACGGACATTACAGATGTTGCACAACTGGCCATTTTCATCCGCGGAATTGATGACACATTGACCATCACCGAGGAGTTCGTGGAGTTGGTGCCGATGACAGATACAACGACAGCAGCTGATATTTTTACCACACTCGTCGGCGCGCTGGACAGGGTCGGAGTGGACTCGTCCCGCGCTGTCAGCCTGGCTACAGATGGTGCGCCCTCAATGATCGGGAAAAAAGCAGGCGTTGTGACAAAGTTCAGAGAGAAAGTGCAATCTGCAATTGGAGGACGTGATTTTTGACTTTTCACTGTATTTTGCACCAGGAGGCTTTGTGTTGCAAGTCATTAAAGATGGATAACGTCATGAAGGTGGTCATCCAAACTGTTAATTTCATCCGATCCAGAAGCCTGAATCACCGTCAGTTTGACAGCCTTCTCAGAGAGAAAGACCACATCTATGGCCTGCCATACCACACTGAGGTAAAATGGTTAAGCCGAGGTGCTGTGCTGAGGCGTTTCTTTGATTTACGAGAAGAAATTGAACAGTTCATGGAAGAAAAGGGCAAACCAGTGTTAGAATTTCATTCCGCAGAATGGATGCAGGACCTTGCATTTATGGTGGATGTTACAGAGCACCTGAATAACTTGAACAAACAGCTGCAAGGGCGCAACAAAGTTGTCACGCAGTATTATGACAGCATACGTTCTTTCAAGTTGAAGCTGTCATTGTGGGAGATGCAACTTGCCGGTGGTGATGCAGCTCATTTCCCCTATCTGAAAAATGTGTGCGCGACCCAACATGTGGCAGACATGAAGCGGTTCAAAGATAAAATAACGGGACTGTTACGGGAGTTTGAGCAACGCTTTCAGATTTATGTTTATATGTTTTTATGTTGATGTGCTATTGTTTTTAATTGATTTTATTTTATTTGTATATTTAACCTATTCTTGACTCTGTGGTTCTTGCACTTGTTTGGGGAACAGGATTTCATTATTTTTATCTACATTTCTGCCTGAGAAATGACACCCTGATATAGTTCTGTGATCTGTGATATACTTCTGTGAATCACTGAGGCATTGTGTGTTTGTGTGTTCTTTGTCCTCAGAACTTTCAAATAACTTGAGGTGTTTTATGATTAATAGTGATGTTGTGCTTTTGGACACTGTCCTCAGGCTCCAGCTTTATGTTTATATGTTTTTATGTTGATGTGCTATTGTTTTTAATTGATTTTATTTTATTTGTATATTTAACCTATTCTTGACTCTGTGGTTCTTGCACTTGTTTGGGGAACAGGATTTCATTATTTTTATCTACATTTCTGCCTGAGAAATGACACCCTGATATAGTTCTGTGATCTGTGAAACAGTTCTGTTAATCACTGAGGCATTGTGTGTTTGGGTGTTCTTTTTCTTTAGAATTTTCGAATAAACTTGACGTGTTTTATGATTAATAGTGACGTTGTGCTTGTACTATTTTGGACACACTGTCCTCAGGCTCCAGCTTTATGTTGTATGTTGATCGTATTAAAACAAAGAAAACAATCTGAAGTTGTTGTTTTTAAGTTATATATACCATGATTTTTCTGGTCCGGCCCACTTGGGAATAGATTTTCCTCCATGTGGCCCCTGAGCTAAAATGAGTTTGACACCCCTGCAATAGGTGGTCCAGATATGTCATGGCATAGCACAAGCCTTTCCACTTTTGTTCTCTATTGCTCCTCTGTTGTTCCTCGAAAGGGGGAGGCCGATGACATCAGACCAACTCCTTGAATGCCCAACTCCTTCAACTTTGCAGTTGTGTGTAAAAAACACTATTTTGCTCAAAACATATTTTTTTACCCTTAAGTGGGATATCGCTTTTCAACAGTAAAAGTTAAAAAATCGCAGGAGGATGTATTTAATTGTTACCCAGAAATGATTTGATATGAGATAAAAAATAATAATAATGTGATGACCTGACTAGATCATAAAAGAACAACTGTCCAGACAGAGGATTGAGTTTACGAATGGACGGTTTATTAAACCAACTTTACACAGGCTACTGTTTGGCCGTAGCCCACGCCAAATAAATGAAAGATAACCCACAAGCCAATCGTGACCTTCTCTTGTGAAGCCCAGACGTAAAAAGAGGGAGAACAAAGGCTAAACCTGGTCTTAACTTCCAATGCTCCATCCCCCTGCCCAACCCCCCTCCACGCCACTCCGCCAACCGCCAGGATGCCCGGCATCAGAACATTCCAGGCATTCCCGTGATTGGCAGATAGCAGGTTGATTGACATGTCGGACCCCGCGAACACTGGGTACTGGTAGGTACAACACAACCATCTACTAGCCTAACACATAACACACAGCTGTCTGTGTGGGTCGCTACAATAATAACAATATGCCATTTAGCAGACGCTTTTATCCAAAGCGACTTACAGTCATGTGTGCATAAATTTTTTTAACGTATGGGTGGTCCCGGGGATCGAACCCACTACCCTGGCGTTACAAGCGCCATGCTCTACCAATTGAGCTACAGAGGACCAAAATGGCTGCATTGGATCTTTTTAAAGCAGAATCTTTTACAAATTACAAATGTTTCATTCCCTTTGTCTTTGTCTAAACAAAACGTCAGTAGCCTTTACCTATCATTTGTATTTTGACTATCAGTCATGTAGACAAATTCGGCGTTTGAACAACAGGCATATTGAATAGAAAGGGACCAATTTGGAAAATTCTTAATACAGTAATTTGTCACTCAGTATCATAATTTTTCACCCTGATAACGTTTTTCATCTAAATTCTTATAAGAAGGACCTAGTTGGCATGCTATATGCTTATGTAAATGAGGTATCAATCAAAACATAGTTTCATTGATCAAACGAGACTAAGCTGCATCCAATGTCACTTTGTGATGGATGGACCTTGTGGAGTAGCACTGGGCATGGCAGTGATGGGCCTCCTGTGCCCAGACTGGGACATCATCGTCTGGGATCGATGGTTGCAGACAGCTGCTGTAATGTCCCCCTGAGGAGGGCCTCAGCCCAGCCTGTGTGCCGGAAAGGGCCGGGAGGTGAGACAGATGGGGGAAGAGGGGAGGGGAAGGGTGGATGAGGGAACAATAGTGTGCACCTGCAGCCTGCAATTCAGGGCGTTTCTGCATGTGGGCATTCCTGCATCTGCTGGAACAACCCCCCCCATTGGTTCCTTCATGAACACCCTCCCTCGACCATCCCATTGGTTCCTGCATGAACGCTTCCCCGTTCGAGCATGACATCTTCATGCTTCTGACACTTTTGAATGTGGGTCAAAAGGGAAATAAGTATTATCTGAGTGTCCTTCGCTCCCTAAGTATTATCTGAGTTTCCTTCGCTCCCGCCTGCCGAACACTTGCCCTCACCATCGTTAACAGAACTGCGGGAAAGCATTGCCCGACAGGCGGGGGCGAAGGACTGCAGTTGGGAGGCTGGGGCGATACCGTGTGCTAGCTAACTAGCTAGCTTGCTATTTAGCTAGCACATGGTGTCGCCCCCGCCTTCCACCTGCTGTGTTCCGGAGAAAACCGTGCCCGACAGGTGGGCGCGAAGGACACTGTCTACCGGTCGCCCCCGCCTCCTGCCAGCACACCAAAAAAAAAAAACTAGCTTGCTAGTTAGGGACACCGTGTGCTAGCAAGCATGCTAGTTAGCTAGCTAGCACACGGTGTCGCCCCCGCCTCCTGTTTACCGGAATAGCTGGCTAAGCTAGCAGAGAGTGTCCTTCGCTCCCGCCTGCCATTGTATGGCTGGCTAGCTAGCTACCAATGTAGGCCCCGCCCCTTCTTCTGTGGGGTTTATCGACAGCTGGCATCCAACGTTATTGTGCATTAACGCCATCTACTGTACTGGAGCGTCCCTGCCTCCCGCCTGTCATAGCTTTAAAAATGTACCAATAGAAGTATAAAGAGGGGTTACTGCAGGTGCAGGAATGCCCACATGCAGGAACGGCCCGAATTGCAGGCCGCAATTGTACCCTTCTCAGAGGGAAGGGGGGATGGGTGTGTGGGGGGGGAGGGGCAGTGAAATTACCAAATGGGTCAGATGGACCAGCATCCTCCAGGGGACCACTCCCTCCCATCCTCCTGAGTCAGCCACTCCAACACACACACACACATTATGACCACAGTAATGTAATGACAATGACGTTCAGATGAGATCAGCCCTCGTGGGTGACCCTACCCAGTCACATCTTCTGTCACAGCTGATGGATGGACATACACCACACCCTGATGTATGCAAATACACTCTATTGTTGGTTTCAAGGTGTCATTGTCACTGACTGTGTCACTGGTTGAAAACACGCAGGCAGTATTGCATTTGTGTCGACCTTTATTGTGCCAGGACAGGAGAAGTCAGGGAAATAATACATTGTATTAGAAATGTTTTATCTTTCAACAATGAATGGAATTTCTTTGTCTCTGGATAGATGATTTAGTAGATTAGCCACACAGTAAGTAAATAATATAATATGCCATTTAGCAGACGCTTTTATCCAAAGTGACTTACAGTCATGTGTGCATACATTTTTTTAACGTATGGGTGGTCCCGGGGATCGAACCCACTACCCTGGCGTTACAAGCGCCATGCTCTACCAATTGAGCTACAGAGGACCAGTATGTACTTTAGCTTGTTCTTTGGCTATGGTTGCATTTCTTTAGCCCTTTTTAAGATTAATTATACTTAACAATACATATTTCAATTATGATTTCTGCACTTTATCACTTTATCACTGCACGACGTCTATGAAGACCAGTATTCCTTCCCAAGATATATTGTACATGAATACTTAATGTTTGGAGGGCAGCACTGCATCTTGTGTTATTACAGTACTGGTTCAATGATAGATTGATTGTATTGTTTTATTACAATATATGTCCTCCTCAGCCAGCCAAAGCAGCGCACGCACCAAAAGGTGTTCTCAATCCCTTTAATCTCTATCAATACCCCCCTGAGGAAATGAATTGGCCTGATATCTCATATCTGGGATTATAAAGAGAGTTAAGGCAGATTTGGAGAGGAATCCAGTCCTTTCATCTGGGTTTAATAAGTGTTTTTTATTCAGTTGACCAGACATAAGTACGCACACAAATCCCCCTGTGTCCATATTCATACATCATTAAATGTTAAAATGCAGCATACCAAGCATTAAGATATTATACAGTAGGCCCTATGTGGTTTGTAGTTCTAAACACTGGCGTTATATGCATAATTATTATGATGTTAATGTGATGAATTTGGATAAGTAAGGGTCAGATTTTTTTAATATATGTACTGCGGCACGAAATGGATGCTCTCAGTGATTATCAACATTAAACTCTTGAGTCCAGTAGCTACTCATAAGCCACATGGGATACAGAGGAATTAGTCTATGCGATAGTGTTTCATGTAGTACCATTGGAAGCTATTCAAATTAACTTTAAGCAATAGTTATTAAGTTAGTGGCAAAGGGGAGGAAGATGGAAGAAACAAGGTTATTTCTTTTGTTTTCAAACTAAGATTCTGCAGGTTGCACCAAAAGATCTCAATACCCTCGCTATTTGTCATAGAGCCAATACCACAGTTACGAATGTGGTCCATCTGTTACATTGCTTTTGTGATAAATTGCCCTCAGGTCTTAGGAATCATTGCTTGCACAGCAAAAAAGTGCTTTTCAGGGAGGGCTGTTTGCCATAAATGCTTCTAATGGAAACTGTGTGTGTCTATGCTTAATCCTGTGTACTGTACCTACTATATGTGTTGTTATACTTAATAGCTGAACGGTACAGGACCACAGGCATTATACACCTCTATTTGCTAGCCTCAGTATAGATTCCATCTCTGTATGAATTTCAACTGGGAATTTTTGTTTATCTTCACCAGTCTTATAATCCTTACTGGTGATAAAATGGTCTCAAATCTACTCCGCTATAACCAAGAAAATATGAACAAGACCAAACGGTAACCTTGCGTAGTGCAGCCATGCAGGTCTGAACAGAACGGCCATAGTGAGAACATCTTTGGCACCTTGAGGGTGAATCTCAGATGAACCACAGGAGAGAGAGGGGTTTATGGCTGCTGGACATGCCTGGATGTCACTACTGGCTGAATGTAATCTTCTAGGTTACTCATGTGTGCACTGCTCTGGGTGCATATGTCATGTGCACGCTGCACCTCACACACTCAGCCATTTTGTTTCAGGGATTTTAATTGGGATGATAACATGGAGGGAGAGGAGAGGGTATTGGAGGGACATTTGCATTGTGTAAGATTACAGTATCTGTACAGTCTGGTAATGTGGCCCATACAGTATGACGATTGTGCTGAAGCACACATAGTTAACACTCAGCACTATGAGCAGTCTGACCTGAGGGGACAGGCTCTCCATGGGACTAATGAGGGACACATTAACTGGAGAGGAGGATGCCTTATACAGCAGCCAGTGTGTGTGTGTGTGTGTGTGTATGTGTATGTGTGTGTGGTGTGTGTGTGTGTGTGTGCCTGTGTTGACTCAATGTGTCCAGGAGGCAAAGCACTGACAGCAGAGCTCCTCTATGCCGGCTGATTCACAGGCTAGGAGGGGCTGTACTAGGCTGTGTTGAGCTAGGCTGGGCTTCCATCTGCCTCACTGGAGTGTCACAGTTACATGCCGCTCGCTCTGAAAAGGGCTCAGTGTAGACTGAAGTTTACGCACTGTGACATAGCAGTGACATCCGTGGGTCCTGGCATGCAGAGCAGTCTGATAGAGACCCAGGCAGCCCAGGCAGCTCTTTGACTGACAACATGGCTCTCTGTGGCTTCATGGTTACTTCCTTCTCCTCCTCCTCATCCTCCTTGTCCTCGTCCTCGTCCTCCTCCTTGTCCTCCTCCTCGTCCTCCTCAACACAGACTGAGATGGCTGTCCTTCTGTCTATAGATGAGACACATTTTGACAAAACATGAAAACGCTACAGACTATCGATCTGGAATACTGGTGGGAATAGTGTTGAGGACTATGAGGTCCAGTCCACATAACTGCTGGATTTATTTATCTTATATGGATTGCATTTAAAGACTGCAGTGACAAGCCATCTGGATCCACCCTCCAGTTTATGCTTCAGATACATCCAGGTACAGCTTCCAACTATGCAAACCTGTATGTGGGACAAGTTGAGGAAGCACTCATTTACAAAACAGAGACACACCCCCTACTTTCTAAAATCCCCCTATGGAAGAGATACATAGATTATGTCTTTGTGCTCTGGGAAGAAAGTCAGCAGGAACTAAATTAATTCCAAACTCTGTTAAACGAGAGCTCTGAATATCTCAAATTCACCATGCAGACTGATGAGAAGAAAATAAATTACCTGGACTTATGGATCCTCAAAGAGAATGATGCATTACATACAGACGTATACACAAAGCCCACAGAGCACAATACCCTGCTACATGCGGATAGTATGCATCCCCTTCCCCTCAAGAATGGTCTACCATATAGCCAGTTATGCAGGGTTAAACTAATCTGTGGCGACCAGTCAGACTTTGACAGCAACGCTAAGAAAATGACAGATACAATCAAAATGAGAGGCTACAAGAACAAAACCCTTGATGCTGCAATGATGAAAATATCTCAAAAACCAAGAGAGGAATTGCAAAAAAACTTAACCAAAGAAGAAAAACACTGTTTTGTCTACATAACCTGGTTCAAGCATTCATGACATTACCCTGAAGAAGGCACAGTGATGCCGAAACGTTGGTGGTTTACCCAATACATTACTGGGAGGTTATACATAGAGTGTGCGTCTCTCTTTGTTTTTATAGCTTACAGTTTATTCACTGTTAGTCAGCACCTCTACACTAAATAATGTTCTCTGGGTGTGCGCCAGCTCATGCTTTTTATCAGGTACATCCTTAACATCAAGTGTGGCTGTCAATCGCTCAAGGTTTTCTGTGGCATTCTACCCCCAGACCATCAGTGGCTATAAGCCTGGAACTTGTGTCTGCTGTGACTGGTAAATGCAAGAAAGATGGCTGTGTCAATAATTTAGTGCACAATAATATCCCGGTGAGAGATTTTATTTATGACGGTGAATACCATTGACCTTCTTCATTGGGCATCATGCAGAAAAAGCGGTCCTTTGGTAATTGCTGAATAACATGGTTCAATTGATTGGGTTCCTTTTGGCAGTGGTACAGGAGGCATTCATCATGTATGGGAAGGAGGCAGGACTGAGCTGGGATGGGCTGCAGGCTGGGGAGGCGCTGGCTCCGGCTCCATGAGGCATTGATTGAGCCATATGGGACACATGTGCACACACACACACACACATAAAACACCACTTAAAGCTATAATCCTTAATTCAAACAATAACAAAGCATTGTCCCTGCCCCGGTTTCACTAAAAAGCTAAGGGATGGAGCTGGAGAAATGTAACCACTCTCAAATTCATAGACAGAGCTATGGATGCAAGGACTGACCATCCATGATATCAAATAGTTTTAACCATGTTTTGAGTTTATACACTGTCTGTTTGTATTTATGTTGTTTACAAACGTTGGAGTAAAACAAACTTATATTTTGGATTCTGATGGGGTACGACAGTTAAACTAAGCTCATTAGGCATTTATAAGTTATATTCTTCAAGAATCAACCAAAAATGGATGTAGCAACTAAGGATTTTAGCTTTAAAGGATTAGTAGTATTAGAGGTGCAGTTTTTCTGTGTTGTGATCTCACCCTGGTCTTCTGACTGCAGCGAGCACAGTCCCTTTGTACTGTCTCTCTGATGTTCTCTGATTGACAATGAGAAGCAGGAAAAGGCAGTAATTAGCAGACTTAGTTGGTCAACAATAGTGTGGCGGTGAAGCTATGATTTACTGCTAGAGATGGAAATTCCCTCCACACTTCTCCTCCTGGCTGTATCGAAATCCTCATGAATACGACAGTAGAGGTGAAGTGGTTGCTGTGGTTACCAATCAAAATGGCATTCAGATAGATATGGAAATACTCCTCGCAAACCATTTGACTCAAGCCCATGTTGGTATTTACGATGCGTGTTTGCTGTCTCCTCTGCGTTCCCCCGAGGGTCCTGAGTGGATGCATGAAATCGTGCCACTATACAGTATAATCCACTATAGAAACACAGACATCTAGAGAGGATTGCATACATGTAGCTGATGGTGATGGTGATGCTTAGCAACGGAGGGAGCGCTTAAAGAACAGGTGTGTTCCGGCACTGCAGCCTCAACCTGTGACTGTGTCCCAAATGGAACCCTAGTCCCTTTATAGTGCACTACTTTTGACCAGGGCCCATAGGGATCTGGTCAAAAGTACTGCACTATATAGTGAATAGGGTGCCATTTGGGACACAGCCTGTTCTGTTCCTTTCTTCCATGGTGTGTCTGTCTCCCAGGGCTTGTAGCCTGTCTCTGCCAGTCAACCTCAGAGCCCGGCTCTTTCCACCTCAGTCCCCCCATAAAAGCAAAGGCTTGTTCCACTGACCAGTCACCATTCTCCAGCAACCATTAGCAGGTCAAGTGCTCTCCAACTGTGAAAGATGAGTGTCACTCAATACTTGAGACTGTCTGAACTAGATATTCGACTATACAGTGCTGTATAGATCGGATCACCAGTTGAAATGTCTGAGTGGCTTGATTTCACACACCAAACACACGCACACACCAAACACACACACCAAACACAGGCAGTATAAAGTTTTAAAAGATAGTGTAGTCTGGTCTGGGTCTTTTTGGAGGTGATTGACAGGACCCAGAGCTTGGGGAATAGATGAGGCTTTGGCAGCTTTGGCAGCAGAGAGATATATTGGTGGGAAGAAAGTGTTTGTGCGTGTGTGTGTTTCTGGAGCTGTCAGTAGCAGTGGGAGTGTGTATGTGCGGGGGTGATAACCACACTGGGCCACTGATGGCTGGGGAGGGAGGGAGAGATGGAGGGAGGAAAATGAGACAGTGATGAAGGGGACGAGGCTGGACCCTACAGTATGATGCCAGAACCAGTGAGACATGAAGGATAGAGCCATCGGGAGAACAGCTCTGTCACACAGAGACAGAACAGAAGAGCCACTGCCACCGGCCCTAGAACCCACAGAGAAACAGCACACAGAACAGAGCCAGAGGGCCAGGCCAGCAGCATGAGAAGTAACAAACAGGACGCACTAACCTGGGTCGTGTTCATTAGGCACGAGACAGCAGGAAACCTCTTGAAAATGAAGATGAGCTTTCTTGTTGGACAAGTTCAAGTAGCACCTCCTCGGTTTAGAAATGTTTCCTCCTGTGTCGTGCCTAATGAGCATGATCATGGTTTAAAGTCGATGAGAGACATGGAAAGACTAGACAAGTATTTGATTATGCATTTGTGCTATTATGATTGAGAGAATCATGTCTGACATTGTTTAGTTTGTGTTTCAGGGACTGATAGAAACATTGAACAGAAAATAACTTGATTGTTTTGTATTGTGTCAGCAATTAACCATCTCTAAGACCTATATACAGTATCTAGAAATTAATCAAACAAATAACCGCCTCTTTTGCATTGGCCAGACACTGTGACAATGAGTCTTAAAAGAAGCTGGAGAGATTGAGTCTTAAGAGGAGCTAACAGACGTTTTTAGGAGAGTCTTAGGAATCCCTACTGATTTGAACTACAGTGATTAAAGGTCTGAGCTGGTAGAGCTATCAGAGCTCGGTCTCCACTGATCCTGTGAGTTGGCATGCATGGTCTCTGAGGATGCTACCCTGTCCTGCACGCCTCACACAGTCAGTCAGTCACACAGCCCTGTGCGGAGCCTGTCATCATCACGTTTCTCAGGCTGGTGCAATTTGGACAATGTCAGTGTTTTAGATCAATGTGGAGCATGATCCCTGTCTGTGCTCTAGCTCAGCCCGTCTCGCAAACATAGACGCAGGCCTGCATTGTGTGTATTATTTGAATGAGTGGGTATATTATGAGTGTCTACACAGGCAGGCGTGTTGTGTGTACAGTGTACAGTAAGCTATGGTTCCATCCACAGGCATTGTTGCTCTATGCACATCTCTTGAGCCACTCTTCAGACTGGCATTGGCTGAGTGGTAGAAATAATCCCATTTCAGGGAAGGATGCACAACAACATTTGGCTAATCCTGAGTGGCACAGTGGTCTAAGGCACTGCATCGCAGTGCTAACTGTGCCACTAGAGATCCTGGTTCGAATCCAGGCTCTGTCGTAGCCGGCCGCGACTGGGAGACTCATGGGCGGCGCACAATTGGCCCAGCGTCGTCCAGGGTAGGGGAGGGAATGGCCGGCAGGGATGTAGCTCAGTTGATAGAGTATGGTGTTTGCAACGCCAGGGTTGTGGGTTCGATTCCCATGGGGGGCCAGTATAAATGTTTAAAATAAAATAAAAAAAAAATATGTATTCACTAACTGTAAGTCGCTCTGGATAAGAGCGTCTGCTAAATGACATAAATGTAAATGTAATGTAATCCCATTTAGAATGGCGATTATCATCACACCATGCAAAGCCCCGGCACTCCACTGCAGTATTAACATCATCCAGAGGCCAGTTATCCATCCAGTTATCCAGCCACAACCAGTGTTTCGCATACTGGGGGGCTTGATGCTGGGGATGATATGAAATAGGTAGTTAGTTACCATGAGAGGGAGATGTTTTCAAAGGAAATGGGTCGTAAGCAAACAAATTGTCCTACTGATGTCCACTAATTCAGTACTGCAGTACTATTGGCTTCTATGGTATTGCACAGTATTTCATCATGGTAGTATCCTGGATCAACCTGGAAGATTAGCTTTGTTTGTCATCAAGAGAGAACATGTGAGACGTAATTTGTCGAGATTATCTCTGATTTAGCCTTGACAATGTGGAGGAGCAGTGAGTGAGCGAGGAGGGCTAGTGACCTTTCTGTCTTCATGGCAGTGTTAAGGGGATGGGATGGGGTGGGGTGCATCATTATGCTGTTCAGGGCCTGGAGCCCATTCAGTGAGAAGGTCAGGTAGGAAGATCCCAATGAGACTCTCTAATGCAGACCTGGACCTTGACTAGCACACACACCAGTAAGAGATTTGAAGTAATCCTGTTTTGATTGATCAATCATGAATAGGTCATTGGATCATTGACAGGGCAGGAGGGAAGAATTCTTGTAGTTTGCATAATACTTTACCACTATCATGCATGCATATAGATTTTGTAGAGCTTCCATGCCAGACATTGTTCTACTAAAGTCTAATGTATCTGCAGAGGACTAATATATAGCTAATCATTTCAATTAATGTACATCATAGGCTCCTATTTAACATTTCCTCATCATATCGTCTCTCTCTGAGTCTAATTAGTTAACCATTACTGTCACGACTTCCTCTGAAGCTGCCTTCCCTCCTTGTTCGGGGCAGGCTTCGGCGTTCGTCGTCACGGGCCTTCTAGCCACTGCCGCTCCATATCTCATCATTCCATTTGTCTTGTCTTGTCAATTACACACACCTGGTTCATATTCCCATCATTAGTACGTGTTTAAGTGTTCCCTCTGCCCCCTTGTTCTTGTGGGTGATTGTTTATTGTGAGGATTAGTAGCTTGGTTGAGCTCAGTATTTTGTATTGCCGGGGTATTTTTCCCAGAGTGCATGTTTGTTCCAGTGCGCCTGTTTTGCGCACTGGACTGGTTACGCTGGATTACGGAATAAACTCTGTATACTGTGATTTACCCTCCTGCGCCTGACTCCTTCAAATCACGCATCACAGAATGTAAAAATGTAAAAACAGAATCACCCACCACAAATGGAGTCAGCGGGAGAGGAGCGCATGCCTGGAGTCGTGGCACGGGAAGGAGGAGCCGCATTGGACAACTACGGGGAGTTCGCTCACCTCTTTCGGGCTGTCTTCGATAACCCGTCCGAAGGTCGAGAGGCGGGCGAGCGGCTGGTTCACCTGAGGCAGGGGATGAGGACTGCGCAGGACTTCGCCTTGGAGTTTCGGACTCTAGCAGCTGGGTCCGGGTGGAACGAGCGGGCCCTTATCGACCACTTCCGGTGCCATCTGCGGGAGGACGTCCGAAGGGAGCTAGCCTGCCGGGACACCATCCTTCACTCAACGGGTGGACATGGCCATCCATTTGGACAACCTGCTGGCGGCCAGAGGACATCCTGGAGGGGGTCTGCCCGTTCCAACCCCGGCCGACTCGGATCACGAGCTGATGGAGCTGGGTGGAGACGCGATCCAAGAGAGTGGAGGACAACAGCGCCAGTGTCACTCTGGTGGCACGAAGGGACATTACACCGCACGATGTCGTCAGCGTTCTTTTGGGTCTGGAGGCGGCAGGCAGGGCACTCGCATCACCCCAGGTATCGAACACCCACACTTGTTCAGAGCCCTCTGCTGCGCACTGTACCCTACCCATCCACTTTCCTGATCACATTGTAGTTCCCCAGTGTAAGGCGCTAGTCGATTCAGGCGCAGCTGGGAATTTTATGGACAGGGCATTCTCACACAGTCTAGGAATTTCATTGGTTCCCCTATCCATTCCACTCCCCATCAGAGCACTTGACAGTCGACCATTAGGGTCCGGGTTTGTTAGGGAAGTTACTGCACCAATCACCATTGTTACCTACAAGACTCATTGCGAGCAAGTCACGTTTTTTATTATTGAGTCTCCTGCTTTCCCTGTGGTACTAGGTATCCCTTGGTTAGCACTCTCATGGCCGAAGAGGGTTCTCACGGGGTGGTCATGAGAGTGTCAGGGTAGGTGTCTCTGTGTTTCCGTTGGTGCAACCACGGTGGAAAGTCCAGACAGTACCTCCACCGTGCGCATTACCCCCCTAATACCTCGATTTGGCACACGCGTTTTCCAAAACGCAGGCGACCAAGTTACCACCTCATCGGGCGGGGGATTGCGCGATAAACCTCCGGGTAGATGCTGTACCTCCCAGGAGTCATGTGTATCCCCTGTCACAGGCTGAAACGGAGGCTATGGAAACATACGTCACCGAGTCCCTGCGCCAGGGGTTCATACGTCCCTCCACTTCACCCGCCTCCTCAAGTTTATTTTTTGTGAAGAAGAAAGACGGTGGTCTGCGCCCTTGCATTGTTTCTCGATCACTGAACAAGGAGAAGATACGATTTAGTTATCCTCTCCCCCTCATTCCTTCAGTGATCGAGTCAATGCATGGGGCGCGCTTCTTCACCAAATTAGATCTCCGGAGTGCGGACAACCTGGTGCGTGTCCGGGAGGGGGATGAGTGGAAGACAGCTTTCAGCACAACCACAGGGCATTATGAATACCTGGTGATGCACTACGGTTTGATGAATGCTCCATCCGTCTTCCAGTCCTTTGTGAACGAGGTGTTTCGGGACATACTTGGTCGCGGTGCAGTGGTCTACATCGATGACATTCTGGTGTATTCCACTACACGCGCCGAGCATGTGTCCCTGGTTCGCAAAGTGCTGGCCCGACTGTTGGAAAATGCCAAGGCAGAAAAGTGTCTGTTTTTCCAGCAGTCCGTCTCCTTCCTCGGATACCGCATTACCACCTCAGGTGTGGAGATGGAGGTAGATCGCATTTCAGCCGTGCGTAATTGGCCGACTCCAACAACGGTTAAGGAGGTGCAGCGCTTTATTGGTTTCGCCAACTACTATCTGAGGTTTATCCGGGGCTTTGGCAAGGTCGCAGCTCCCATTACATCTCTGTTGAAGGGTGGGCCGTCCCGGCTCCGCTGGTCTGCTGAGGCTGACAGGGCCTTCAGTAACCTGAGGGGTCTGTTCACCTCAGCCCCGGTACTGGCCCACCCCGATCCATCACTACCGTTCGTAGTGGAGGTGGATGTGTCCGAGGTAGGGATAGGTGTTGTCCTATATCAACGCTCGGGCATGCCACCCAAGCTCCGCCCCTGTGCCTTCTTCTCTAAGAAGCTAAGCCCGTCGGAGCAGAACTACAACGTTGGTGATCGGGAGCTGTTGGCTGTTGTCCGAGCCCTGACCTTGTGGAGGCATTGGCTCGAAGGGGTGAAACACCCTTTTCTCGTCTGGACAGACCACCGTAACCTGGAGTACATCCGGGCAGCGAGGAGGCTGAATCCTCACCAGGCCAGGTGGGCCATATTCTTCACCCGGTTTGATTTCACACTGTCATACATCCCGGGTACGAAGAATGTGAAGGCAGACGCATTGTCACGGCTGTATGACACAGAGGAGAGGCCCAGAGACAACACCCCCATACTCCCGGCCTCCTGCATTGTGGCGCCGGTAGTATGGACGTGGATATAGAGCAGGATTTACGCACAGAGCCATCTCCACCTCAGTGTCCAGCTGGGCTGCAGTACGTGCCTGCTCTTATCCATGACCGTCTGATCTACTGGGCACACACGTCACCCAGGTATCGGTCGTACAGTGCGCTGTCTGACCGGAAAGTACTGGTGGCCTACCTTGGATAAGGACGTGAGGGTGTATGTCTCCTCCTGCTCTGTGTGCACCCAGAGTAAGGCACCTAGGCACCTCCCAGCGGGTAAGTTACAACCTTTAGCAGTTCCACAACAACCATGGTCTCACCTGAGTGTTGATTTCCTTACCGATCTTCCCCTCTCCCAAGGTAACACCACCATCCTTGTCGCTGTGGACCGCTTTTCCAAGGCCTGCCGCCTCCTTCCTCTGCCCGGTCTCCCCACGGCCCTGCAAACTGTGGAGGCCCTGTTTACACACGTCTTCCGGCACTACGGGGTACCAGAGGATATAGTGTCTGACCGGGGTCCCCAGTTCACATCCAAGGTCTGGAAGGTGTTCATGGAACGTCTGGGGGTCTCGGTCAGCCTGACCTCTGGTTTCCAACCCGAGTCTAATGGGCAGGTGGAACGAGTAAATCAGGATGTGGGTAGGTTCCTGCGGTCCTACTGCCAGGACCGGCCGGGGGAGTGGTCGGTGTTCTTGCCATGGGCCGAATATGCCCAGAACTCTCTCTGTGACTCCTCCACTAACCTAATACCATTCCAATGTGTTTTAGGTTACCAAACGGTTCTGGCACCGTGGCACCAGAGCCAGACCGAGGCTCCTGCGGTGGATGACTGGTTTCGGTGTGCAGAGGAGATGTGGGACGCTGTCCACCTCCAACGCGCCGTGCGTCATCAGAAGGTCAATGCTGACCGCCACCGCAGTGAGGCCCCGTTTTCCGTACCGGGTGATCGGGTCTGGCTCTCGACCCGGAATCTGCCCCTCCGCCTGCCCGGCCGGAAGCTGAGCCCGCGGTTTGTGGGGCCGTTCAAAGTCCTGAGGAGAATCAACGAGGTTACCTATAGGTTATTACTCCCCCATGATTACCGTATGAACCCCTCGTTCCATGTGTCTCTCCTCAGGCCGGTGGTGGCTGGTCCGCTCCAGGAGTCTGTGGTGCGGGAGGTCCCTCCGCCTCCTCTGGACATCGAGGGGGCCCCAGCATACTCTGTCCGTTCCATCCTGGATTCGAGGCGTCGGGCAGGCTTCGGCGTTCGTCGTCACCGGCCTTCTAGACACTGCCGCTCCATATCTCATCATTCCATTTGTCTTGTCTTGTCAATTACACACACCTGGTTCATATTCCCCTCATTAGTACGTGTTTAAGTGTTCCCTCTGCCCCCTTGTCCTTGTGGGTGATTGTTTATTGTGAGGATTAGTAGCTCGGTTGAGCTCAGTATTTTGTATTGCCGGGGTATTTTTCCCTGTGTGCATGTTTGTTCCAGTGCGCCTGTTTTGCGCACTGGACTGGTTACGGAATAAACTCTGTATATTGTGATTTAACCTCCTGCGCCTGACTCCTTCAAATCACGTATCACAATTACCATATCAGAAGCCGCTTCGTTTGACCCAAATATACTATTCAGTAAATTACTCTGTAAAATATATCTATATTTCCGTGCAAGATTCGACTCATCTAAAAATAGATCAGGATTCCAAATGAACATTTATCCTGGCACTTCTAGAACACACTTAATGCAAATTAGAGGCATAAATGC
Organism: Coregonus lavaretus; assembly: GCF_964263955.1. NCBI lineage: Eukaryota > Metazoa > Chordata > Actinopteri > Salmoniformes > Salmonidae > Coregonus > Coregonus lavaretus. The sequence goes on from NC_140010.1 coordinate 22,178,202, forward strand.
AAGAGTAACGGAGGGTTGTAATAATTCTGTATGACACAGTTCTCTTCTCCATACATCTCTGTAATAAGAACGTTTGTGGAAGAAGCTTTTTAGTTATTCTATAAAATATTTGTCTAAAGGACAAAGGAAGTTAGATGCTTGGCTTGTACCTAAAGCAATGGTTGGACCACTTGTATTATAGCTTATTTATAACACAACACTATATATTTTGATGGGGTGCTTCAATTAGAGAGAACCCAAAGCAAGTACTGATTCCATCATCATAATTTGACTGTCCTTACTGTACAGTAGTACAGGCCAGGGGTTATGATGAGTGGCTTCCTAAAAGGAGACCTTCCTCATTCTCAAATCAATGGAGGAAATGACTAGCATGATGTCACTAAGAGGAGTGATGCATTTTCCCAGATTCAGAAAATGTTTCGCCTCAGCATATTGAGAAAGACAAAGCAGCACTCAATATGCATATGTCTGGGTTTGATGATAACTCATCATGGGTACGCTTGGTGTCATGAGTTTAGATATTATAAAATACTGTAGTTTCGTTGTGAAGAATGATGTGACGCTTAGTAGTGAAATATAATCATTTAACTTACATCATTGTAGTTAGAATACCTCATGATATGCTGCAGACCATATTATTTATTTTTCGTAGCTGTCTATTTAACCACAAACCGATGCTGGCACTAAAACCGCACTCAACGAGCTGTATAGGGCCATAAGCAAACTAGAAAATCTTCATCTCGAGGCGACGCTCCTAGTGGCCGGTGATTTTAATGTCTTGCCTAATTTCAACCAGCATGTCACCAGGCGAAAAAACTTTACGTCACACGGAAATGCATATAAAGCTCTCCCTCGCCCTCCATTTGTCAAATCTGACCATAACTCTATCCTCCTGATTCCTGCTTACAAGCAAAAACTCAAACACCATACATGGGAATATTTTGACTCAGTACTACAACCGTTAAAAACAAAGATTTATGGTAGCTGAAGACTGAGACTAAGCATTTGGGTTTGAAGTGCATTCATGTCATAATACAAGGGGCTGACATGGATTGCTTGGCCCATTAAGTGCAGGTCATTGTTGGTTCACCTCTCTGTTGCCTGTGAGCGTGAGTATGTTGGCTGGGTGCCTGGGTGGGTCAGGGGTATAATCTGTCTGTGTGAGGCCCCCAGACACACCCTGGGAATGGGGCATCTGGCATCGCAGCGGCAGGGCTGGTGCTGGGGCAGGGCTGGTGCTGGTGGAGGACTGGTGCTGGGGAATAACTGATGCTGGGGCAGGGCTGGCAGGGTGCACCGTAGCAAAACATTTAAAAGCGTTTATCAATTGAAACAGAAAACAAGCGGTTCTTATTGGACAAGTTCAGGAAGTTGCTCCCTGTTCCAGTCCTTTTCTTTCTTCGTTTGGTGCCAAATTAATACAACTCAGGTGCCAGTAGGCAGGGCCTCTGTTGGAGACTAATTCAGGGCCCTACAGTAGCTGCATCCTGGAAAAACAGGAGTTGGATCAGTCTGTGTATCAATTCACAGTCTGGTAACGTTTCATTAGGGCCATATTCAGTCATTAGACCTTTAGCAATGACAGTAACCAAAGTCAGAATTTCATAAGCATCATGTCTACTGTGTTCTGTTTTAAAGCAGAAATGGGATTCTTAGAAACCTCTGAAGTGCAGTTACCATAGTAATCACTAGCTGACTCTGGGGACTTGAAGGCATGCACAGAGTCATAGAAAGTTTAACTAATCTCAAGAAACTTGAATTCATATCACTTAAATGTGCAACACTGACTGTTCAGATTTAGTAATATTTCTGCTAGGGAAATATAAATGTGGTACAATCACAGATGAGATGCTGTGATCAGTACAAATTTATAAACAAAATATAAGTGTTCAACCTCCGTCCATTCAAAATGGTGTTGCATATAATCCACATTTAATGAGGCACTTACGGAAAGTATTAACGGTCAAAGCTTACACCTACACTAAGCTTGAAAGCAGCAGTTTTGTGAAAACATCCAACTGCAGTTTGATCATTTCCACATTAACTTTACAGATGCGGCACTTGTATGTGGTTATTTGTGACAAAATTAGTTTAATATCAGTGCTCTTAATGTAGAGAGCTACAAAAATTATAGAGGCACCAAAACACAGACACTAATTGGTCACCAAGTTGGCCTCCGCTGAACATGTTCTCATGTAATGGAATAGTAGAAGCAGTGTACAGTGCTGTAGTCAAATAGCCCCGGGGTGAGCCGGTAGATTCTGGGGGGTTATGTTTGGACGGTTGCCCAGACTACCAGTGGAGCATATCATTTTTGTGTGTGTGAGGATTTAATAGATTGGTGGAGCTGTAGTCAATAGCTAGCCTCATCTTAATTCTGAGCATCTCTCTCTCTGGCAGTAAAAGTGTATGTTCGAGAAACAAGCTCTTTCAAGCCTTTATGTTTAAATGGTTAGATTAGCATTGTAAATATAGATGTAGGTAATTAGCTGGAAATAGCTAGCAGCTTAAAAGTGATGTTCCATCCACTCTAAGGTTCTGCGTCCCAAATGGCACCATATTCCTTATATAGTGCACTACATTTGACCAGAGCCCTATGGGTAGTAGTGGACTATAAAAGGAATAGGGTGCCATTTGGAACTCTGCCTAGAACAAGCAAGTGTATAGCTGTTTCTGCCAATGCTAAGGTTAACTCAACTTTAGTGTCACTTGAGACATTCTCACTGTGTAACAATTAACTCCACTTTTAGAAAACAATTGGTCTTTATTTATTAATTAATTTGCAATGACAGGTTAAATGTACTTATAAACTGGGTGGTTCGAGCCCTGAATGCTGATTGGCTGACAGCCGTGGTATATCACGGGTATGACAAAACATGTATTTGTTACTGCTCTAATTACGTTGATAACCAGTTTATAATAGCAATAAGGCACCTCCGGGGTTTATGGTATATGGCCAATATACCACTGCTAATGACTTTGTCCAGGTACTCCGCGTTGCTTAGTGCCTAAGAACAGCCCTTAACTGTGGTATATTGGCCATATACCACACCCCCTCGGGCCTTATTTCTTAAATGTATCATAATCATTATTCTAGCTACAATACCAAGCTGAAGTTATGTAACCTTGACATCACTTTCTCTGTGTTTATTGTTTCTAGCCACACTATGTCTGTATTCACAGAATCAACTGCAATAGCACTACATAATTCACATCAAATCCATGTGCATCCTTAGGCATACCTAACACAGGATAACACAACACAACATCAGAAACTCTCTTACTGCTGAATGCAGTCTGTTGGATAGGAGCTGTAAGACCCACTTTTAGAAGTTAGACTTGGTGAAATTCATTCTAGATAGGATTATAATATGAAAATGGATGGAAAGCATTTGAGTGGCACATATAAACACAAATATGATATGACTCTCTATATGCATGCATGACCAAAGGGGGTCATACTGTGGGGAAGTCAAGGGGTAGCACATTAGCTGATACGCCAAGAGATCCAAACTTCTTGACAAGGTCGCTAGGTGTCCTGTAATTTGACTTATGGATGTATTGTTTCCTTTTGTTCCAGGTATTTCCACGCCATCTACCTGGGCATCCGGAGCCGGCGCAGTGGGGACCATGACCGCTGGAGGTTCTACTGGAGGATGGTGTATGAGTTTGCTGACGTCAGCATGCTGCACCTCCTGGCCACCTTCCTGGAGAGCGCTCCTCAGCTGGTCCTGCAGCTCTGCATCATCATCCAGACCCACAAACTGCAGGCTGTCCAAGGTACTGGTATTACAACTCTCCCTCTCATCCCATCTGTCTGCCACTATACACATACTGTAAATACACAGGCCATCCAACGTACTTTCTGAAACCACACTTTCACATACTCTCTCCATCCCCCACTATTCCCATTCATTGTCTCTGTCTGTTGTAAATCAGTCACATTGCACTGTTAAGGTTTTCCTGGTAGGGATACCACGGTTTAAAAGAACACCACCACCCAAGTGTTCTATTGTAGGCCAGGCCTGTGTGGAACACTTATTTGTTAGTGTAAACAAAAGCACATCAATGTAAAGTCTGCTCTTGGAAATGCAGGCTTAATGTCATGTTGAGCTCAGAAAGAGTGTGGTCCTCTCTCCGGGGCAATGAATCATGTTTAATTATGCTTTCACACGCACACCTCGCACACCTCGCATGCCTCGCACTTGTAAACGCACACACACACACCCAAGCAAACGCACGCACAGGGGCAGGAAGGCTGGCCACATGTAGGCCAGTGGAGGGCTTCCAGGCCTGCTGTGGGCTTAAACACTACCACAAGTCTTCCCCTTGTCCATAGTCCCCACAACTCCACAGGCTTGCTTTGCTCTACCTTCTCTTCTTCTGTGCTGAGCCGCGGGAAGGAGAGTCTTTACTGCACTTAAGAGGCACTAATGCTCTTTCTGCTGTGCTAAAGAAAATTGGGCCTCTGACGTTAGAGGAGGGGAGAGGAGGGGAGAGGGGTTTGGAAAAATCTGTGATGAGCTTGAGAGGGAGAGAAAACAATAGATCCCTGAGGTTAAGAAAGGTGTTATTTTGATCATGCGGCCATGGCCACAGACATTCACATCTCTCTCTCTCTCTCTCTCTCACTCACTCACTCAAAGTATCACTGAGAGAGTTATCCAGAGAGTTAGTTATCCAGCTCTGTTGCTTGCAGTGAGAAAACCATATAGTGCCTTTTTATAAAAGCAGTGACGAACCAGTGAGAGAAACTGTCAGTAACACAGTGACAATGCCAAAGGCATGAGTCTATGAGGAGAAAACCACTCATACACTGAAAAAGCTTAGCTGTACAGTGTACCAGGAAGCAGACACTCATGAACGTTTTATTTCCACAATATCCATTTCTCAGTGCTGTCAACAGTAATGACCCTGCTGCTGCTGCTGAAGCAGGTATTTCCACACAGGCTATGTCTGAAATTAAAACAAATTCCCTATATAGTGCTTATACTATATAGTATCCTGTATAGTACTTTTGGCCATAACCTTTGTTGTCCAAAATGTCCCCCAATTCCCTATAACATAGTGCACTAGTCTGGTTAAAGGTAGTGCACTACATAGGGAATAGGGTACCATTTGGGACATTGCAGCCCCAGTGCTGCAGTGATGCTGCTGTGGTTTACATAACCCTGCCCCTCCTTGGTCCCCAGCCCGCCCCCTTTCCCAAATTACTAAGGCTTCTGTGAGCAGGAGGAGAGTAAGGAGCATTACATAACCAGTCAAATCACACTGCCCAGTAGCCAGGCAGCACGCTGCTGGACTGTGGCAGCCCGGCAGGTTCCTCTGGCTCTGGCTTCCCTCTCCTCCTCCTCCTCCTCCTCCTCCTCCTCGAGATGTGCTGCACGTGTGTGTGTGTGTGTGTGTGAGGGCAGAGGAAGGGCAGAGGAAGGGCTTTGCTTCCTTCCGCAGGCACACACCCACACACATGCACTAAACTAAACGCGCACAAACACACGCACGCAGGGCCTAGCTCCAGAATAAGAATCGCATCCCCCTCCCAGTCCCCTGCCACTCCTGGCCTCAGCCTGTTAATCATCCCACTCCACACAGTAGTCATTAAACCCTTTCATCACGTCCCAACACCTAATGGCCTGGCCTGCATCTAACTGGGTTAAAGACTGTCATTAATCAATGACAAACAAATACACACATATAAATAGATAGGCCTATCAATATAGTAGATAGATACAGTTGATAAAAAAGCATCTGCTTAAAGGCATAGCTATATTATTGATAGACATACAAACAGGAGACAGACAGACAGACACAGACAGACAGTTGTCTACTTTAGAGAAAAGTAGGAACATGACAGAAAATCATTGTGTTCTTCCATTTCTGTCTACACAAAAACGTGTTATCTAGAACCTAAAAGGGTTCTTCAGCTGTCCCCATAGGATAGCCCTTTGAAAAACTAGTTTTGGTTCCAGGTAGAACCCTTTTTGGTTTCAAGTAGAAGCCTTTTGGTTGTGGAAAGGGTTTTACCTGGAACCAAAACTAGTTTTTCAAAGGGCTCTCCTATGGGAACAACTGAAGAACCCTTTTAGGTTCTAGATAGCACGTTTTAGTGTAGACAGAAGTGGAAGAACGCAATGATTTTCTGTCATGTTCCTACTTTATACATCACGCCATTCAGTTCTGACATCCTGAAAAAGAGAGAGCGGACATCTCTCTTAACAAACTGACTCGGTTTGACTTTGAAGTGAAATTAATTAGAAAGCACAGGAGTCAGCCATATGTTAATGTCTGATAACAAAATGCAATTGACTGTAATGGTCCTGGGTGTTAAAGGCCAGGAACAGGGAGATAAGTAATGCATATACTGTAGTTACACTTAAGCCCATAGTGACTATTTGGGAGACATTACACAAAGGGTATCTACAGAAAGGGTAATTGGGTAACACTTTGCTGTACTGTAAGGCTCCTTGAGTGAGGTGACAGGATTGACATTGGCTCTATATACATATCCATCCACAAGGAGGCAAAGAGTTTTGAGCGAGGCTGTAAATAAAATATTGATTCTTTGATATGTATGTACATTGAAGCTGTCCTATATTTGCTCTATCATCTAAACTCTTCATTTACATTTGAAAGGGTGTTTGGATGGCTTTCATTTTAAACTTTTGAAGCTGGATTTATTTATCCAGTTCCAGGATAATTAATTGATTATGTATGAGGTTGTTGCTACATGGACAAAAATGTCCATAGCAGCCAGTCACATCATAATCCAGGATCTAGATTAGACAGACAAGTCTCTTCCCACAGCAGTCTGCAGTCTAGAAGGATGGATTTCGTTTTGTGCCCCATCATCATGTTTTCTCTTACTTTCTGGAGTAAAACCAAAGCCATCTCTGGTAAAACTGAAATGGAGATATCCAGGACAGCTCTACCACCAGACAGAGCACAGCTTGTTGCCAGATCTCTCTGTGTAACTCTTTATTGTAAGAGGAGCCAAGGGAGCTGCGTTGAAATAAATAGCAATCATCTCCATTTAAATGTGATCTGATCTATTATAACCTTTAAAGTCACAATATGCTCACAGGTTGATCAAGAACTAGTCCACACAGCCAGGCCGCTAGACTATTGGATAAACTGGGGTGTCACGGATTCCGCCGAGGCTGCTCCTCCTCCTTGTTCGGGCAGGCTTCGGCGTTCGTCGTCCCCGGAGTACTAGCTGCCACCGTTGAATGTTTCTATGTTTGATTGCTTTTGTCTGTCTATTGCACCTGTGTCCGTTTGTGTCTGATTATGTGTTCTATAAGTTGCCTGTTTTGTATTGGTTAGGTTGTGTGTTGTTTTTCGCATGTCAGTTAGTGCTGCGTGTTTGCTCTGTTTGTTGTTTTGGAGTTTACGCACAGTTTGCGTAATCGCTCGCCTCTGTGTGTTTTTGAGGCCGTTTATTGTATTTTTGCCTAGTGGTTTACTAGTAAACTTTGTTCGACTAAGCTTCGGTGTCCTGCGCCTGACTTCCACACCACACTTACATCAGCCCTTGACAGAACAACACACCATTATGGTGTCAGCAGGAGCAGCGGCGGCACCCAAGTCGCTGGAGGATCGGATCAGCGACCAAGACACCATGATCCGGCAACTTGGGGCCGCCATGAACGAGGTGTCCAACACTCTACGCCGGTTGGTTACGGGAGAGGTGCCCACGCCTTCGCACACCTTACCATCACCATCGGCCAGTCCTCCTCTCCCAGCACCGGAACCCAGTGGCATTCGGCTCTCGCTCCCGAGGGCATATGATGGTTCTGCAGCCGGGTGTCAGGGGTTCCTCCTGCAGGTGGAACTATACCTGGCCACCATACACCCGGTGCCCTCGGGATACGAGAGCGTCTCCGCCCTCATCTCCTGTCTATCCGGCAAGGCGTTGGAGTGGGCCAACGCCGAATGGAGGGGAATAGACGCCGCTACCATCACCTACGCGGAGTTCTCCCGCCGCTTCAGGGCTGTGTTCGATCATCCACCTGAGGGGAAGGCGGCGGGGGAGCGTCTGTTCCACCTCCGACAGGGGAAGAGGAGTGCACAGGAGTTCGCCCTGGAGTTCCGGACTCTAGCGGCGGATGCGGGGTGGAATGAGAGGGCCCTCATCGACCATTACCGGTGTAGCCTACGAGAGGACGTTCGTCGTGAGCTGGCCTGCAGGGACACCAACCTATCCTTCGACCAGTTGGTGGACATTTCCATCCGTCTCGACACCCTGCTGGCTACCCGCGGACGTCCCGAGTGGGGGTCGTCCATTCCACCCTCCAGCACCTCCGAGCCGATTCCCATGGAGCTCGGGGGTGCTGGCGCTAGGGAGAGGAGGAGAGAGAACCCGAGGGGGTTCGTCCCCTGCACCAACTGTGGCCGTGGAGGACACACTGCGGCTAGGTGCTGGGGAGGGTCTCCTGGGAGAGGGGACAACAGGTCACGCACCGGGGAGTCATTTCAGGTGAGTAGGCGCCCCACTTACCCAGAGCTCTCTGTTGGTCACATGAGTATACCTGTGAGATTTCCACAGGTGGCACCTCATTCCCAGCATAAGGCGCTAGTAGATTCAGGCGCAGCTGGGAATTTTGTTGATCGTGAATTTTGTTATAGGCTAGGAATTCCCCTTCGGCCGGTAGAAGTCCCTTTTCCTGTTCATGCCCTAGACAGCCGGCCGCTGGGGTCGGGGTTGATCAGAGAAGTCACAGCACCACTTAAGATGACGACGCAGGGGGGTCATGAGGAGATCATTCAGTTTTATCTGATCGACTCTCCTGCGTATCCCGTGGTGCTGGGGCTTCCCTGGTTAGGCGCCCATGATCCTACCATTGCGTGGCAACAGAGGGCTCTTATGGAGTGGTCTGCCCAGTGTGTAGGGAAATGTCTAGGTGTTTCCTTAGGGGCGACCTCGGTGGAGAGTCCGAACCAAGTGCCCGCAATGCGCATTCCCCCTGAATATGAGGATTTAGCACTTGTGTTCAGCAAAACTAGGGCAACACGGCTACCACCTCATAGACAGGGGGATTGTGCGATAGATCTCCAAACAGGAGCGGCACTTCCGCGGAGCCGTGTGTATCCCCTGTCTCAAGAAGAGACAGCGGCTATGGAGACTTACATAGCCGAGTCCTTGGCACAGGGATACATCCGGTCCTCCACTTCCCCGGTTTCCTCGAGTTTCTTCTTTGTGAAGAAGAAGGACGGGGGTTTGCGCCCGTGTATTGATTACCGTAGTCTCAATCAGATCACGGTTAAGTACAGTTACCCTCTGCCTCTGATTGCGACTATGACGGAGTCATTACGCGGAGCGCGGTTCTTCACAAAGTTGGATCTCAGGAGCGTGTACAATCTGGTGCGCATTAGGGAGGGGGATGAATGGAAAACAGCATTTAGCACCACCTCGGGTCATTACGAGTATCTCGTCATGCCATACGGGTTAATGAATGCTCCTTCAGTCTTCCAATCCTTTGTTGACGAGATTTTCCGGGACATGCATGGGCAGGGTGTGGTAGTATACATTGACGACATCCTAGTGTACTCTTCTACCCGAGCCGAGCATGTAGCCCTGGTGCGCCGAGTATTGAGGAGGCTGTTGGAGCATGACTTGTATGTTAAGGCAGAGAAATGCCTGTTTTTCCAGGAGTCCATCTCCTTTTTGGGTTATCGATTGTCCGCGTCTGGTGTGAAGATAGAGGTTGACCGTGTGTCGGCCGTGCGTAATTGGCAAACTCCAACCACTGTAAAAGAGGTGCAGCAGTTTTTGGGTTTTGCTAATTACTACCGGAGGTTTATCCGGGGCTTTGGACAGGTGGCAGCTCCCATTACGTCCCTGCTAAAGGGTGGTCCGGTGCGTTTGCAGTGGTCAGCTGAAGCGGACAGGGCATTTGTTAGACTGAAGAACCTGTTCACTTCGGCTCCGGTGCTGGCGCATCCGGACCCCGCTTTACCATTTCAAGTTGAGGTAGACGCATCCGAGGCCGGTATTGGGGCAATCCTGTCGCAACGGTCCGGCACGCCACCCAAGCTCCGCCCCTGTGCGTTCTACTCTAAGAAGCTCAGCTCGGCGGAGCGTAATTATGACGTAGGGGACAGGGAGCTGTTGGCTGTAGTCCAGGCCCTAAAGGTGTGGAGGCATTGGCTTGAGGGGGCTCAACACCCTTTCCTCATTCTGACTGACCACCGTAACCTGGAGTACATCCGGGCAGCTAGGAAATTGAACCCTCGTCAGGCTAGGTGGAACATGTTCCTGACCCGGTTTGTTTTTAAGATCACATACATCCCAGGGTCCCAGAACGGTAAGGCAGACGCCCTGTCCCGGCGGTATGACACAGAGGAGAGGTCCATCGAGCCTACTCCCATACTGCCGGAGTCTTGTCTGGTGGCTCCGGTTGTGTGGGAGGTCGATGCGGAGATCGAGCGGGCACTGCGTACCGACCCTACTCCCCCCGAGTGTCCTGTGGGGCGGACGTACGTTCCGCTCGAGGTTCGTGACCGCCTTATTTATTGGGCTCATACATCACCCTCCTCTGGACATCCAGGTATTGGCCGGACAGTGCACTGCCTTAGCGTGAAATACTGGTGGCCAACGTTAGCTAGGGATGTGAGGGTTTATGTCTCCTCCTGCTCGGTGTGCGCCCAGTGTAAGGCGCCTAGACATTTGCCCAGGGGAAAGTTACATCCCCTGCCCGTTCCACAACGACCATGGTCCCACCTCTCGGTGGATTTTGTGACCGACCTTCCCCCCTCCCAGGGGAATACCACCATTTTGGTCGTTGTGGATCGGTTTTCCAAGGCCTGTCGTCTCCTCCCAATGCCGGGTCTCCCTACTGCCCTACAGACCGCTGAGGCCCTATTTACCCACGTGTTCCGGCACTATGGGGTCCCCGAGGATATTGTGTCTGACCGAGGTCCCCAGTTCACCTCCAGAGTCTGGGGGGCGTTCATGGAACGCTTGGGGGTCTCGGTGAGCCTTACCTCGGGGTACCACCCAGAGAGCAATGGGCAGGTTGAACGAGTCAACCAGGATGTGGGTAGGTTTCTGAGGTCCTATTGCCAGGGCCGGCCGGAGGAGTGGTCTAGGTATATCCCCTGGGCAGAGATGGCCCAGAACTCTCTCCGCCACTCCTCCACCAATTTAACACCTTTCCAGTGTGTTTTAGGGTATCAGCCGGTCCTGGCACCATGGCACGAGAGCCAGATCGAGGCCCCTGCGGTGGATGAGTGGATTCGGCGCTCGGAGGAGACGTGGGACGCTGCACATGTCCATCTGCAGCGGGCCATCAGTCGACAAAAGGCGAGCGCCGATCCCCACCGCAGTGAGGGACCGGTATACGCACCGGGAGATCGAGTCTGGCTCTCGACTCGAAACCTGCCCCTCCGCCTGCCCTGCCGGAAGCTGGGTCGGCGGTTTGTGGGGCCCTTTAAAGTCCTAAGAAGATTGAACGAGGTGTGTTACAGGTTACAACTGCCTATTGATTACAAGAATATTAACCCCTCGTTCCATGTGTCTCTTCTCAGGCCGGTGGTAGCTGGCCCACTCCAAGAAGATGAGATAGGTGAGACCCCTCCGCCCCCTTTGGACATCGAGGGGGCCCCGGCGTACAGGGTCCGGACCATCTTGGACTCGAGGCGCCGGATGAGTGGTCTCCAGTATCTCGTGGAGTGGGAGGGGTACGGTCCGGAGGAACGGTGCTGGGTGCCTAGGAGGGACATCCTAGATCCATCCCTCCTGACTGAGTTCCACCGTGGGCATCCCACGCGCCCGGGTCCGCGTCCTCCTGGCCGTCCCCGAGGCCGGGGTCGGCGCACGGCTGGAGCCGCGCGTCAAGGGGGGGGTACTGTCACGGATTCCGCCGAGGCTGCTCCTCCTCCTTGTTCGGGCAGGCTTCGGCGTTCGTCGTCCCCGGAGTACTAGCTGCCACCGTTGAATGTTTCTATGTTTGATTGCTTTTGTCTGTCTATTGCACCTGTGTCCGTTTGTGTCTGATTATGTGTTCTATAAGTTGCCTGTTTTGTATTGGTTAGGTTGTGTGTTGTTTTTCGCATGTCAGTTAGTGCTGCGTGTTTGCTCTGTTTGTTGTTTTGGAGTTTACGCACAGTTTGCGTAATCGCTCGCCTCTGTGTGTTTTTGAGGCCGTTTATTGTATTTTTGCCTAGTGGTTTACTAGTAAACTTTGTTGGACTAAGCTTCGGTGTCCTGCACCTGACTTCCACACCACACTTACATCAGCCCTTGACATGGGGTCATGCGGCACAGCTCAACCAGTATTCATTTCCCAGTTTGCTTCACTCTCTCTTTGCTCTTGAGGATGTAATAAAGCAATGAAGCAAGTGTGTTTACTGAGCGGACTAGCTGGCTCACTTTATAGGAAAGAGTAAGTAGCTGTCATGCCCCGTAATAACGACTGTTCCTCACTTCTTATTTGAACAATGATTGAATAGCATGGTTTATTATTAAGCTTCCCAAAGAAAATGGAGAGTGGACTGGATGGGGACATCCCATTCTGAACAGGCTGATGGAAAACAAGCCTTAGTTTTTAATTGGATACAAACCTGTTGCAATTAAGTTTTCATTGTGTTAATAGGAAGCTGTCTTCATTATGCATGGACCAACAGCACCATTGTATAATCGCCAGAGAGAGAGAGATCAATGATCACAAATGGCACACTATTCCCTATATAGTGGGCGGCTCTATAGGGCTCTGGTCAAAAGTAGTGCACTACATAATGCAGGTGTATTCAACTCTTAACCTACGAGGTCCGGAGCCTGCTGGTTTTCTGTTCTACCTGATAATTAATTGCACACACCTGGTGTCCCAGGTCAAAATCAGTCCCTGATTAGAGGGGAACAATGAAAAAATGCAGTGGAACTGGCTTCGAGTTCCAGAGTTGAGTTTGAAGGATATAGGGAATAGGGTAACATTTTGGATGTATCCCAGGATATTTATGTGGTCCTCCTCCATGTGATTTAAAGGGTCGCATGAACTTGAATGGTGCCAATTAGCCTCCTATTGCTCCTACTTTCAGTGTTTGCAGTCAGATTGTAGTCTAAAGAGTTTCCCTTGAATCCCTAGGGCAGGGGTAGGCAACCCTGAACCAGGTGTGTTGAATTTAGGCAATCACAGAACTGATCAATTAGGTCAGGTGTGGTGCCTATATTTGAAACAGAATCCTGCAGTACCTGTGGCACTCCAGGAACAGGGTTGCCGACCCCTGCCCTAGGGGGTTACGGTTACGGAGGAATAATAAACAGTAGATGTATTCAATAGGATTTAACAAAAAGCTAGTAAAATGCAGTAATTTCAGTCCGTCCACTTGTGCTCTTTGCCTCTTGCACTTAGTCAGACCAAAGGATTGTGTGTGTGTGTGTAAAGACGTCTCGGGGCGGTCGTCTGTGTGTACATGCATGTGTAGGCTGTTTTCTCCCTCTGGTATGGAGGCCATTCTCCTCTCACGCTTCATAGAGGACGATCACTCCAGCACCATGAGCACTTGGCACTTGAACCATGGCACCCAGCTCCTCAGAGAAACCCAGTGTCATACAGCCAGGGATCACTAGACCTCTGCCAACACCACAGCCATCTTTACTGGATTTTACTGAGTACAAAGCAACAATAAAGTCCCTCAGTTCAGATATTTCAGAGCTAAACACCACCAGTGGGCCCTGTATTTTACAGGCAGCTTGGAAAAGAATGGGTTTCATATTGAGCTAATTGCGCTGCGGAGAGTCACTGAGTGGAGGAATATATAATGTTATGCAGTTCCTCCTGAAGGGTTGTTTGTCTCCAAATGTGCTTGGGTGCAAAAAACTTTGTTTGGCCCCCGGTTCTGTTTGGTGTTGCCTTGCTCTGTGACGAGTACTGAGGATACGAAGAGGCAGGACGCAGACGCAGGAATCAACAATGTAAAGGTTTACTTAACATTGAGCAAGAGAACAATAAAGAGCGAGGACATGACACTAACAATCACACACAACACAACACTGAACAGTCCAGGGCTATATAGGGGTGGTGATGAGGTGCAGGTGCGCTGGAGGTGATTAGGGTGCGTTGGGTTTCCATTCCGGTGTTGCCGAGGTGGTGCGCTCAGACCGGTGGCTCAGTAGACCGGCGAATCAGAGCGCCGGAGGGGAGCAACGGGAGGAGACGTGACATGCTTTTTGAAAAGTGTTCTCGTTTAAATACTTCCTGGAAATGTATTTTTTCTTCACACATTTCTTGTGACTCATCCATTTGAGACATTATACGTACCCGTACAGTATCTATTAAAGAGTCGTCACATCATGGCAGACTTACAGGAAGGAAAAACTCCACACATTACTCCCATGTAGGCTACCACACTCTTTGATTATGTTATACCTGTGAATGTGATCATGACTGTGAGTCTCATTCGTTTTTTTGTCCTTTCTGTGTCTCCATAGGAATGACAGCGGCTGCCTCCCTGGTGTCTCTTGCCTGGGCCTTGGCATCCTATCAGAAAGCCCTGCGAGACTCCCGGGATGATAAGAAGCCAATCAGCTACCTGGCCGTCATCATCCAGTTCTGCTGGCACTTCTTCACCATCGCCGCCCGGGTCATCACCTTCGCCCTGTTTGCCTCCGTGTTCCAGCTCTACTTTGGTATCTTCATTGTCCTCCACTGGTGCATTATGACCTTCTGGATAGTCCACTGTGAGACCGAGTTCTGTATCACCAAGTGGGAGGAGATTGTCTTTGACATGGTTGTGGGGATCATCTACATCTTCAGCTGGTTTAATGTGAAGGAGGGTCGTACTCGGTGTAGGCTCTTCATCTACTACTTTGTGATCCTGCTGGAGAACACTGCTCTGAGTGTCCTGTGGTACCTGTACCGCGTCCCTCAGACCACTGACGCCTTCGCCGTCCCCGCCCTCTGTGTCATCTTCAGCAGCTTCCTCACCGGCATCGTCTTCATGCTCATGTACTACACCTTCTTTCACCCCAACGGGCCCCGCTTCGGACGCTCGCCCAGCCTCGTGCTGGACGACCCCACCGCTGCCTTCACGCTGCCCGCCGAGGGGGCCACCAACTCGCTGAGGTCCAACCGTGGTGCGCCCCTGATCTCAGGGGACGGCACCATTGGCAGGGACGGCAAATACACTGAGAGGGACGGCTGCATGCCCGTGTTTCAGGTGAGACCCACCGCCCCCTCCACGCCGTCCTCCCGCGCCCCGCGCATCGAGGAGACGGTCATCAAAATAGACCTGTGTCGGAACCGCTATCCGGCCTGGGAGAGGCACGTACTGGACAGGAGTATACGCAAGGCCATCCTGGCTATCGACTGCTCCCCCACGCCACCCAGACTCCAGTACAAAGATGACACTACAGTTCAGGAGCGCCTGGAGTACGAGACCACGTTGTAGCCCTGCACTGCTGCCTGGACGCCTGGATGTTGGATCCTTAGAAATGCAAAACCATAATAAAGGATGACCATCAACTCGGATTTACAGCAGGACTGTGGCAATAATACGTTATTAGCTCTCTCTCTCTCTCCTTCAATACATACTAGCGTTGAACCATGATGTTGATTGTCATGGGTAAGAATAGACACAGCTTATTAGTTGATTTGACGGAGGGATATATTAATTTTTTCTAAACGGAGTTCCTCTTTTTGGGTTTATTTGGTTGATGTTGTCGTTATTGTATTGTTTAATTATTTTTAATTTTATGTCCGTCAGGGATTCTCTTATTTGATAAAAGGCCATTGCACACACACATAAAAATTTGTCCCAATAGTCTACCATAATAAAAGCAGTGTTCTAATGAATGACATCATGCCCCTTCATAACAGATCCTTATGAAGGTTCGTAACAGGTTATAACAGGTCGTTATGAATGTCTTCTGAGCTCTGCCACCCAGGTGGAACCAAGCAGAGGACCATACACATTCTCCTGATGTAACCAATGTACCTGATGACTCAATGTAGGGTCATTGCTGGTTCTTAATGTTTACCTTTGGTATCTCATATCTACAGTAATTTCTATTACCACCATCTTAGATCTGCAAATATGTACTTTACATTTACAGTATACAAGTAATATCCCCTGATATACATAGAGTGGACGTGGTGATTAACAAAAATAAATAAAAAATAGTCAGCTAATGGTCCTGATTCACATTTAGGATGGTTCTAGTTATTTCTAATTCAAAGAAAACAGGTGACAAAGTAGTACACACGGTCCATGATGTAATTAGCGACATGAGTAGGGAGTTGTGTCTTTCATACTTTACACGTGTACTGGTCCATGAGTTCTGATCTGATTTCATCAGCCATGTTGTCCTAGTGCCAAAAGGTCTGAAACTACTGGATTTTGTGGACTAAGTGTGCGGGTGGCTGTGACTGCCAGTAACTGGATATTAGTAGATTCAGGCAGGGCAGAACTGCTATTTACTTTGAAGAAGCTTAGTACTGTACCTGGTAATCATGCTGTTTATATGCCACATAAAACCGGAATGTTCCTGTATTGTGGAGAGACTGAAGGACAAACCTCATCTTTTTTCTCGCCTGGATAAAAGGCGGCATGCCAAGAATAACTTCCTGGCAGCTCCTATTTACAGTCCAGCCTTGTGCAGCTCTGGTCTGGGCTGCCATGCGTCCATACGGCTGATAAGGATCAGTCTGCTTGGCCACACAGTCCTGTTCTGTACGGAGAGGAGGATAGGACACAAACGAGAAGCCACTTCAGCCAAACTACTCTCATAACTGAAGCACCTGCAGGATGTACTGTCATCATAGATGCCCCATTCTTTTTTATGTTTTACCTAACTCATGTAAAAGTGTATTGCCATCCGTGTGTGTGTGTGTGTGTGTGTGTGTGTGTGTGTGTGTGTGTGTGTGTGTGTGTGTGTGTGTGTGTGTGTGTGTGTGTGTGTGTGTGTGTGTGTGTGTAAGAGAGATAAAGCATGGCGTAGGAGGGTATGTGTAGATGCTACAATCAGTGGTCATTTTGTCTGCAGCTATATATTGTAGTGTAATGAACTAGAGACGTGCACTTCTGCACTATGGTGCGACAGGCTGCTGTAGCCTATACTCAACACAAGATCAGTACCAATTCTAGGGTGTATACCACTGATATCATTGTAGCTGTCAACACCAAACATCAATGGTGTCAAGATGGTCTTTTGAGCAGGAAACAACAAGTATTTCACCTTTTATGCTCTGACTTAAGCCCCAGGCACTATGACTGTGGATGTGATATCTAAAAATATCTTCAAATATCTTGAAAAGGTGTCTTCACAAAATGTATGTAGCTTGTCTTTCAGTTCTAGGTCACAAGCGCTTCTTTTTTATGTCTTGTTCGTTTGAACTATGGAGAGAAGAGGGTGACAAGGAGGAGAGAAAAAAACAAGCACAAAACTTCAGTGGAATTAATCAGAGCACATTGAGGGAAGGAAACCATGATATTCAATGTGAGAGTGAGAAAAGGCTCTTGATCAGTCCAGAAAGATGTGCCTGTTGTTTTCGATTAGAGCTAGATTTTAAATCTCTACTGAATGGTTCAGATTTATTTTTGGTGAACTGTTTTTGTTGAAATGTCTTATTATTTGAATTATAAATATCCGTTAGTATGTGGGAAATTCTTGGTTTAATTTGCTTTCACATCATTTGCCTTGTTGTTGCAACATCACAAAAATGGTCTTAGTTATGTCTGTTCCCTTCTGTTCTGTGGTATGTTTTACTCAACTCCATTAAATATTCAGAAGTGAATGCTGCTACACATTCAAGAGACTCTCTAAAAAGGTTTTTTTGGTAATACATGCAGAAGCACTGGGTAAAATGATGTCCACAGCTCTGTTTACTTTGAGTTGAATTCAGTGTGGAGCAGCATTAATGTTTTTTTTTATTAGAACAACTTATTTTTTCAGTTTCTCTCATTAATCCAGGGGTGTCAAACTTACAGATCTGGCCCGCGAGCCCATTTAATCCGGCCTGCAAGATAGTTTTAGTGTATATGTTAAAAATTAAAGTTAAAAAAAAAATGTTCTGGGGAAAACGATCTCAATCGAAATGGCAACAACAAAAAATACAAAACTGTAGAAATTATAATGGACCTACATTTATAGTCTCTTTATGCTGCTCCACACTGAATTCAACTCCAAGTAAAAAGAGCTGTGGACGTGATTTTACCCAGTGCTTCTGCATGTATTACCCCCCACAAAAACTTTTTTAGAGAGTCTCTTGAACGTGTAGCGGCATTCACTTCTGAATATTTAATAGAGTTGAGTAAAACATACCACAGAACAGTCACCGAAACAAAAAGCTAGACAGTCAGGGAGCATCCAAAATTCCAAAAGCGATGGATAGAGGACCATTTTCAGCAAACTTTGACGGCGAGGAAATATAACCAATTTTAAGGGTGGCTCTCCGGACCTTGGTGAAGACCAAATGCAGCCTGTGGGGCAAAATGAGTTTAACACGCCTGCATTAACCTGTCTGTGTTTTGTGTTTAATTTAAAATAAGCAGATTTTATTTATTTACAATGAAGACAGAAACCAAACAACAGGGGTGAAAAAGAGGAAAGCACAGGCTTAGAAATGAGCAAATTATCATGAATGGCACAACACTGGTGCTTTTGTCCTATTTTATCTTGGGATCTCTTATTTAGGTCTGCTATTGATGATACACTTATAGAGGTCAAATGAATTGCTCATCATCAACTAGTGAATCATTGAAGGTCACTTGGCCTAGTTCCATCTCCTCATCAATAAAACATTTAGTATATTATTCTCTCAATGTCACCCTGCACATGTCTTTCTTTAGCTTGCGTTGATTTCCTTTAGTCAATCTGATCCATGTTGATATGAGATTTTATCATGTTTTGTTCATATCACATTGTTTGCTTTCAACTGCTATTTTCATTTTCAGTGGGAGTCCCAGTGTTGATGATTTATTGGGGTCACGGCCACAAATAGACAACGCAAGTCTTGTTTTTCAGAATAGTGGTGTGTCTGACTGTGTCCTCATACATTGATATACACATAGGCTTCCGCAGTATTCATGTATATTGCGAAAAATTAACACCCACTGGACTCACCCAGTACACCACCCCTAAAAAGGCGAGACTTGTGCAAGACCTACAATCTAGCCAATATTCTACTATTTCTAAGTGTCGTTCTATCTTTAGAAAAAAGTAGTGTTGAGCTTAGAGTCAAACACAAATATGTGTCAGTCACTTTTTTATAGGGCAGAGGGTCAGGAAAGGTCAAAAGAGTCATTATTAGTACATCGAAAATACATTCCCTGTTGTCACAACTGAGTGGGAAAATCTCCTTTGGTCTTGTGGGTGATAATGATGAAATTATTATTACACCATCTGTAAAACCCATCTATACAGAAACACTTCGAAACATTTCAGGAAGGTGTCTAATTCTTTAATAAAATATAATAAAATGTGTTAGCACATCCACGGTTGAATCTCAGACTACCATTGTTCATCATCACCTCTGAAAAAGTGTGTAAATTGTACATATACCTACCTCAACATGGTTTCTGAACAGAATACCCTCCTCTGACATCATTGATACATGATACTGTACTGATCTTCTTACCAAGAGCATGAATCCAAATGTGAAACAAATGATAAGGTGTTCAGTGTTTTGATGGTGGATGGTATTCTGTTTACTACTGTAAGTGCATCAGCAAGCAGACTGAGACAACAGGAAAATGCACTTGTCAACAAACACGCTTCATTGTTTAAGAGGAATTCATGGTTGTGACTATTTAAGCTGCTTAGGCCTATATCTGTTTCGTTTGCCTTAAGAAAGTATTTATATGCTTTTGTTTAATTTCTTTCAATCTCATAAGGATTTGTTTTTGTCCTCTGGTTTTGTGGTTATGATGATCAAAGTGGTGTGAGGTCTCTAGGTTGATCAAAGTTCTCTGTTCACAGCCCAATAGCATTGTGTTTCTATACAGTTACTGTGCTTATACTATTATATTAATATCCACAATGCAAGATAGACCTATTAAGCTCACAGTTTAAATGAGCACACTTTTTACCCAATAAATTGACCTGTCCTTGTAGCAGGTAATACTGAAGACTTCTAACAAAAGGAACTACTATTATTATTTATTGATTTGGATCCATTATTGGTGGTTGAGTTTTGTTCTGAGGTATTCATCAACATTAGTTACTAGTAATGTAGACGAATAGCAGTGATGTACTGTATGATACTACTCCACCCCTACTGTAGCCTATAGAACATTAGTACAAGCACAGTAACGAATGAACATAGGAATGTCATTCCATTTTGTTTGACTTCTGAAGCATACTGTATAGATGTCCTTAGTGTCTCAGTTGCAAATGGAGGATCACAATAGTAATTGAAAAACAAAACTATATAACTGTAAATAAATGTATGCAAATGTACATGTTAAAAGAACATTCCTCTCAGAGTCCTGATTGTGAAGGGTTTCTGTTGACTGGAGGTCGCCGCCACAAAATGGCAGTTACATATGATGTAATACAGATTAAAATAGTGTGGTGTATGTGATGTATTAAATGACAAAAATGCAAAAAAACAAAAAAACGGTTAATTATTGTCTTTTAAGTAAGTTGCATTGTATAATGAAAGTCTGAAGTGCTTAAACTGCATTAAATCGGATTAAAACACATTTTATTGTAAATTGAAGAGTAAAAACAGAACATGACATTTTTGTATGTATTGGATTTTTGTAAATTTTTATTTGATTCTAATGCAACACAAAGTACCAAAATTAATTTAATAAAGTACACTGTGGCCATTTTTTCAGCTTCCACTTAGTTAATTTGTGTTTTGTTAACACAGGTTGTCACATTATGTGCATGCAACTCTAAAGATATGAGTATAATGGTAATGTATTATAATATGATTCATATATTTTCACTAGAGCCACTGGTTATACAGCATTCCAACAGCATTGTTATTGATATAATGCAGTGTTTGCAGAATGGGCAGTGACTGAACAAAAGAACAGCACATATACACACTGGTACATTTAAGTGCATTGAGTTCTTTGCTTTGAATACTGTGTGTATACAGTATGCAAATAGGTAGGTGTGGGTAAAATTTACATTCTGCATGATGATACTAAATAATAGGTGCAATTTACCTCTTCATTCATTATTGAAGAGGCTGTATCCACAGACAATGGATGCGTCCCAAATGGCACCTTATTCCCTATATAGTGCACTACTTTTGACCAGAGCCTATAACCCTATGGGCACTGGTCAAAAGTACTGCACTATATGGATTAGGGTGCCATTTGGGACACACCCAGTGGCTACTGCAGCCCACCAGAGGCTAATAGGTGAACAGGATATCACACAGGACAGGCAGGGAGCGCTGTACAGGTGTCAAAGCCTCAGAACTAGATAGTACTGGACTGATATAAGCTGTACAATATGTCATGTGGATGCCAACAATGTTCCATATCTCAGATCTCTGCAGGCCTGAGTTTGAGCTCTAAGCATCTCTGCAGATAAACCAAAGCAGTTTCGCTTTGTTAAGAGTAGTAACAGTGTAATATATAACACTCTGAGTTTGTGGTGTTGCTCATCACTGTGAGATGTGTGTGAGTAAGTGTGATGGAGTTTGTCTGTGCTGAGAAATATCCTCAAAAAGCCATTGAAGAAATCCCATCATTCTTTATCAAAGATATTATGTAATTCTCACTTTTGGATTGCCTTAAGTGGGCAGTGTTTTTAGTTAGTACAGAGAAATACAGAGAAATAGTACAGAGAAGTTAGTACAGAGAAATACACTAAATGGGTTTTAGTATAGGCTACACATTACAGTGAACTTACACATTAGTTACATTTGACTTATAGGTCAGAAATAATTACTTGATCAAAGTCTTATTGAAACATTACAACCCGGAAAAATACTAGTGCAGAAAAGTTACCCAGAGGTTTTATTAAAGAAAAAATTATATTTTGTTTCAAACCACTTCCCAAATACTGTATCTTGGAATGGCTGTCTGTGGCACCATTTGCATGTTTTAAGTATACTGAACAAAAATATAAACGCAACATGCAACAATTTCAAAGATTTTACTGAGTTACAGGAATTCAGTCAATTGAAATAAATTAATTAGGCCCTAATCTATGGATTTCACATGACTGGGAATACAGATATGCATCTATTGGTCACAGATGCCTTAAAAAAAAATGGGCCTCACAATGGGCCTCAGGAACTCGTCACGGTATTTCTGTGCATTCAAATTGCCATCGATAGAATGCAATTGTGTTCGTTGTCCGTAGCTTATGCCTGCCCATACCATAACTCCACCACCACAATGGGGCACTCTGTTCACAAGGTTGACATCAGCAAACCGCTCACCCACACAACACCATATACGTGGTCTGCGGTTGCGAGTCTGGTTGGATGTACTGCCAAATTCTCACTAACTTGTGGTAGAGAAATTAATATTAAATTATCTGGCAACAGCTCTGGTGGACATTCCTGCAGTCAGCATGCCAATTGCACACTCCCTCAAAACTTGAGACACCTGTGGCATTGTGTTGTGTGACAAAACTGCACATTTTAGAGTGGCCTTTTATTGTCTCCAGCACAAGGTGCATCTGTTATGATCATGCTATTTAATCAGCTTATTGATATGCCACACCTGTCAGGTGGATGGATTGCCTAGCAAAGAAGAACAGGGCGGCAGGTAGCTTAGTGGGTAAGAGCGTTGGGCCAGTAACCGAAAGGTCGCTGGTTCTAATCCCCGAGCCGACTAGGTGAAAAATCTGTCGATGTGCCCTTGAGCAAGGCACTTAACCCTAATTGCTCTTGTAAGTCGCTCTGGATAAGAGCGTCTGCTAAATGACCTATTATTATAAGAAATGCTCACTAACAGGGATGTCATTTTATTGTGTTGAAATAAGCTTTTTGTGCGTATGGAACATTTCTGGGTTATTTTATTGCAGTTCATGTAACATGGGACCAACACTTTACATGTTGCGTTTATATTTTTGTTCAGTGTATAAAATAGTATTTTTACAGGAATTACTTGTAACACGCAAAACTCATAATTAAAATATTTATTGTAACATTACAAATAATTTCTGACTTGAATCACACTGACAATGGACCTCAATAGGTTTAAAAAGTGCATAGGCTACAGTAAATATCTACATAATACAACAATGTACAAAATCCCCAAATTAAAGAAATTATACAATTATTTCAATCAAAAGGCAAACATTGTACACAGATGAAAGACAAGAAAACTGCCCAGTCTCCATACCTATATTGCTCCCTGTATAGCAATTGCTATATTGTTCCATTATTTGCAGTTCTTAAGCAAAAGAAAGGCCTCTTAAATAGAAATTGTTGCCAGTGGTACTTTGAACAATGTGTGCAAATCAATTGTGGAATCATACAACAATGCACAAATGTCTTCAATTTGTACATTTGACATTAACCAATATAATTACAGTTGTATGTTATATGACACCTTTACAATTTACCTTCTCTTCTGTACTTGTTGGTTTGTGACAAACAGAGGAAAAAGTACTAATATAGTTAAATAACAGAAACCAGGTATCAGTTAAACATTCAATTGATCACATGATAATACTCTGTAACGGTTTGTCTTAAAAACAAGTAACTGCTTCATTTAACTAACAAAAAGCTATTCAAAAGGTTATTTATTTTTCTTTATGCCTGCTGTGGAATCGTTCTAGTAATGCTCGAAGGACATTCCCAGGAATTATTTGGTGTCTGTCAATGAGTGCTTGAACTGCTTGCTGTGTCTGCAAATCAGAAAGAAAGGTTAAGGAAAATTATCTGACCCTGTCTTTCCCAATCATTTGACTTTTGTGTGCTCTACATGCCAGACAGTAAGTAACCATTAAATTACAGTTGCATAATGACTTACCTTTTCAGCTAATTCTGCTGCACTAATGTTAGGGTCGTATGGGATGGGGTTGCCTAGGTATGTACGAAACTTCACAGGAAAACCCCCATAGACAGGGGCCATCGGCACGCGGAACTTTTCATACGACCATCTGAAAAAGCCTGAGAAATATTACATTTTCAAGTTAATTTACTATTATGAAGTTAAAATAAAATAAGTTACACTGCAATTAAAATGTATAGTTAAGCATACTTACTTAACCCTCCGAGAGATCGGAATCCTTCCCTGACGTTTTGAGTAAACATCGGAATTATTGGCTGAAAATGTTTAAGAGATTAAATATCTAAAAGGATTTCAGATAAAGTTATGTTCCTGTGTGAGAGTAAGAAGTGACATGTACTGCGTCTGTCCCCAAATGGCACCCTATTCCCTATAGGGCTCCAGACCGCCATGGGGCTCTCGTCAAAAGTAGTGCACTATATAGGGAATAGGGTGCCATTTGGGACGCATCCTGTGAGAACAAAGACAGAAGGAGACTAAAACCAATATGTACCACTTTGGAATCGATAGCCACTTGTGCAAAGCCTTTTCTCTTCCCCCAGAGCAGTGGATAGGTCTCGTCACTGAGGAGGGCCTCCCTCACGCCTCCAGGTGAGATGCCCAGGAGGTGGCCACTTTTCAGAGCCTTCACACACTCCTCCTGGGGCCCGTGGATCACACTGAACACCTCCAACAGCAGCTTGAACCCTACAGAGAAGAAAAATGGTCATGCTTTTAGGGTCTATGCATCTCATGTAGTAAGAATGGACTACGGTAGCTGTAGGCTATTCACTTTACTGACCCAACTAGATACAGAGGGCTGAAGGTAACATCTCACTTTTATATTTAGATATTGGGAAATGGATCTGTGAAGATCTTACCTGGAACTTTGAACAGAAAGTAATCAGCGACTGAGTGAACAATCCGTCCCTTTTGAATGACGACATTTGCCAGAAAGTAATAATAGTCAATGGGAATAGCCCCATGATAATAGACTATAAGAGCTGCTCCTTCATCTGGAATCTTCTCCATACCATGGATTTCATATCCTGTTAAGAAAAAGACAAATGTATATTAGCATTGGCAATAGTCATTTTCATGGTAAAATGGAAGTAAACAAAGCCATAAACAAACACCCTGCAACATCCCCTTACACACACACATAAATACCGTGCCATATGAACCCGTGGCCATCCCATAACGTAGCCAGCGTTTTTATAGCACCATCCCAAAGGTTGTTGGAGTAGGCCTCCCTGAGCTGGTTCTTGTGTTTGTATACATGGAGGAAGAGGATGGAAAGGTAGAGGAAGATCACAATGAGGAAGGGCAGGATGAAAACGACGACCAGAGGGGTGAACACCCAGGCCAAGTACTCCAGATAGCTCAGATAGTCTTCCAGGGGTCCTAGTCCTGACCATTCCTCAAATGTGTGAAAGATGCAGGCTAGAAAATCGGGTACATCACCAAACATGCAGGACTTGTTCCCATTTGACATACTGCCTGCCACACAGTTAGCCTCTCCCAAAGGAAGCCAAGTTGAATGAGGATACCATCTGCCAATGGGCAGGCCTGGAGTATAGAATGGAGAGAAGAGGGCTAACGTACAACTGCAATACATTACAGTAAATCAAATTACAATGAGAGCATGTTTTACACATGCTGGTTAATATACAAATAATCAAATCAGCATGCATCAATTAACAATTAGCTTGATGAATAGCAAGTAATCAAATGGTTGCATTTGCAGCATCTAGCTAGAACTTCTTCAAAGGTAATACTTCACAAATATTTTTTTCTTCCAGCGTAAATAATACTGGGGACAGATCATACCAGGGCCAGGCTCTAAAGCCAAATGAAAGTAAAGGGCCATTCATTCACCCCCTGTAACAGCTGAGTTAGCTAGCTATGTTAGCTGGCTACTGTCTTGACAACTGAGTGACACCACTCGTTACCGAGCTACAATAACTAGCTACTAGCATACTAGCTAGCAAGATACAACTTTAAAATCCAATTTAAAACTAGACACCTTAGCAAACTAGACACAATAATGAAAAAGCTACTCATTATGAATCGGCATTTCCCTCGATTACCTAGCTTGCTTTTAATTTACACAGAAGCTACAGAGATATTTATAACTTACCCCTTCTGTCTGTGGTAGCTAGTTAGCATGCTAGCTAGCTAGTTCTTGAGACTGAATGACCTCAACTACGTTAGCATTGACATCAAGCAAACAAGCAAACGCTAACGTTAGTACAGCTACTGCATGGACATCTATACTAGTTATTGCATAAATAACAATACCATATTTTTATGAAATAATTACATACATTTTTAGCCCTGGTTTGATCCCCTTGGAAAGTCGATAGCAGGAAAATTCCTGATTATTTTATTCTTTGTTCAACCGGTTCCTTATTCATGTGACACAAGCAGGAACTAATCTCATCGAGGCAAAACAACGTGTGTGGAATGAACTGCAGTAGAAAGGCTTTCGGTTTGCTAGCTTGCATATTTTATGTCTGAATTTGATCAGATAGTGTTAACCACATGGTGATTGATAATGGAAGATGGAATGTGGTTGTTGACATTATTTTTAGGCAAAGGAGCTTGGCTGGAGATGATCATGGGTCGATGCACTGCTTGTGCTCAAGAGCTTTTGTACAGTAAGTAAGTTAGCTCACTACAAGTACAACACACAATGTCAACTGTGTTGCACTGTTTTCACTTTTCACTGTCTTCTTTTTCTCCCGGTGTGTGGGGATCGTGAGTTGTACACATCTGACCGTAAAGCCATCACTGACCTGACTGAAGGTGGGCTGCAAGGTAGGACATACCCATTGATGTATATTTGTATACATCATTGGACATACCTCACACCTTTTAATGATTGACATTTACATGCATTTTGATTACTTCACAAGCTTTGAAACCTGAAGGTTCTGTCTGTAACTCTGCTTATTGTTGCTTTGGAGAAGAGCTGTCAGAAGATGAAGAGACTGTAGAGGAGGATGGACCGATCCATGAAGAAGCCAAACTTATGGCCAGCATGGGACTGCCTGTGGAGTTCATAAGTTCCTCTGCACAGAGGAGAGCTGTAAGTAGTAGCAAGTAAACATTGCCTATGTCTGTCCGTCACCATAGAGTCCACCTAAAAGCAAGATAAAATATAATGTTGCTCCGATGCTCTCTCTCTCACCCAGTGTCTTTGTGTCTCTCTTGAAGTGGAGAAAGTTGAGAGAAGAGCATCTAATAGTGAAGATGACGATGATGATGATGAACCACCAGATAGAAGAATTGCAAAAGTTAAGCGCCGGTAAGCTACGTGACATAATTTATCTATGTATCCATGTCTTGCAGTATTTTACAGTATTGTCCTCTATTGCTCAACCAATATAGTATTACTGAATATCACTGTTTCAAGTGGCTGCCATATGCTGACAGTGACTGACATATTTTTTATATGGGTTTGATTTGAGCTATGGTTTAAGCTGTGAAGGTTTAAAATCTTGGCTATGATGCATTGCATGTAAAAGTGTCAGCCTGGGGAAGGAATGAAAGTGCTTATCCTCTGTCTTTTCAATGTCCAAGACATAGATTTCGATGCTTATATGATAAACACTCCATCATGTTTCAATAACCAAGGATTCTGTAAATAGATTCTGTAGAATCTGTATAAATGAAAATCAGTTGAAATCACATGGTCCATTCCAACCCAAAGGCTGGAATTGGGGACTGATATGTGATTAAGCCTACACTATGCTTTGTGAGAATTTAACAATATTGTTCTGCATTTTCCTTTTTTATTTTTAAGTTGTCTATTGCATCTCATCAACGTTCTACTGTTGGCTACACTTGTTCTGCCTCCCGAATGGCACCCCATAGGGAATAGGGTGCCATTTGGGACACAGACTTGTTCAATCATTGTGATTGTTTGTTAGGCTAATGATGTCTATTGATCTATCGTTTACTGATCTATTGATTGACACAGTCATGAACTGGATGTGGAGGAGAACCCTCAGATATCTGTGGATGAAGCCTGGGATAAACTGGGATTAAAGTGCAGCCACGACCCCATGTATGTGAGCATTACTACATCAGACTTGGGCTACGTCCCAAATGGCACCCTATTCTCTATATAGTGCACAACTTTTGACCAGCCTGGTCAAACAGTAGTGCACTTTTACAGTATGTAGGGAATAGATTGTCATTTCGAACAGAGACCAGTTATATGTACGCTTATGTGAGATTGTCCTCTTAGAATATCAATCTCTCTTCATGTTTTGATGTATTAGGTTTGAGACTGTGCTGAAGTTTAAGCCCCAGTAACCATCATGGTAGTAAGGCTGGGAGGAATAGGAAGCAACATGGAGGTAGAAAAGCAGCCTGCCACATCAACAAGCACACCCTCTTCACTGAAGAGGGAGATACCACAGAGCCCAAGCTGACCAAGACCTTTCAAAAAGTAAGCCTTGTAAACATTTGACCAATTATTATGAAATTATTATTGATAGCAATACAAATTGTCACCCTCATTTTAAATCAAAATAAATGTTATAGGTCACATACACATATTTAGCAGATGTTATTACGGGTGTAGTGAAATGCTTGTGTTCCTAGCTCCAACAGTGCAGTAGTATCTAACAATTCACAACAATACACAGAAATCTAAAGTAAAATAATGGAATTAAGAAATATATAAATATTAGGACGAGCAATGTGGCATTGACTAAAATACAGTAGAATAGAATACAGTATATACATATGAAATTAGTAAAGCAGTATGTAAACATTATTAAAGTTACTAGAGTTCCATTATTAAAGTGACCAGTGATTCCATGTCTATGCTAATAAGGCAGAAGCCTCTAAGGTACAGGGTTGAGTAACCGGGTGGTAGCCGACTAGTGATAGCACACACCCACATTTCATAGCAGCTTCTGACTAGCAAGTGGAGGAGGATGTGCTGTGGTTGACACCGGGGGAAGCCTTGTCAGAGAGGTCTGCATCATGTCTAACTCAGCTGTCTGTAGACTCAGCCTCAGTGCTCACTCAGTGTCCACTGGCAGAGGAGAGAATGGGAGAGCAGCCAAGACTCCACAGGAGCCCCTCCTCCCCTCCCTGTCAGTGCTGCCCTCCTCTGACACACCGCATCTCTTTAAACATGCAACCACTGTTTTCAGCCAACTGAATTTATTTACAATGCGCCGCCACACTGCACGGCACTGGTTCGAGGGTAGCCGCACTGTTTAAAGTTCATGTATCATCCGCTTATTTGAGTCAGTCACATTTCATTGGTAAGAATATCTTTGGACGGCTGATGTAGGAAGTTCACATCACTGGCTGACCTTGAGAAATAAAGGGAGAGGGTTCAGTTGGTCGCTATAAACTCAAAGATGCTTATTCACAACATAATAGAGAGGCTAGGAAATGCTGACTGCCGGATTGTCTTATCGCAAAGAAACTGAAACTTGTCAAAGTACTTGAGTGTGCACAAACTGCACTTCAAATAAGGAGAAACTTAATGACTTGCTGTACCTACAGTTATAGTTTCCCCCACCATTGAAATAGATATCAGTGTGTTTCTACTGAGTTAGCACTGAGTTGAGACATTATAAAGTAGTGTCGCACTGTGGGAGGACTGTAACCAGTTAAATGCAGTGCTTTTCCATTAATCTCTCTGTAGGAACTCACTGAATCCATCTTCTGGGCAAGACTTGCTGTTTTTACTGTCTGCAGCAAATGGCTCCACCATCTAGCATACACAGTAGAAATGAATTGAGCACTGATTAGGCCTACTTTAAAGTATTGTTTTGTTGTCTAACTTGTCATGCTTCTCTGTTCATTTAGTGTTTATTGCTCATGCTTGTGTCTTGTACTTGCAGATCACTCACTCATGTCCTTCTCTGTCTTTAGGTTCAGAAAGAGAACGACAGCTGTCCCAGACACACCAGTTCACCAGGCAGACAGGGGGAGCCCTGCTTGTCCATTCGCAGAGGGAAAGGAAGAGAGACTGGAGGAAGAGGAGCAGGAAGAAGAGGTGAAAGAAGATACCCCTCTGGAGTTGGACAGTACTGATCAACCCTCGTATCAGAACCTCTTCACCAGAACAGAGGATGAGGAAGAGGATGATGAGATTAATTTCAGAAGAGAGGTGTACTCACTGGACATACCAGACTACTTAGTTCCTGATGCACCTGAACACAGTAACACAGGTGAGTTTGCGTCAACAGCCGGTTTAAACCTTTTTCTAACCCAGGGTTTCTATATAAAGAATCAATGTCAGATTTACATTAGTGTATTGCATGTTTGATTGTTGAAGTCTTGTATAACTTTTTCACTGCCTATTTCCAGAGGCTACTGAAGAACAAGAACACAAAGAAAAGAGGGAAATGTGGAGTAATGCCAGCTGAGATTGCAGCGGAGCCCGAGCTGGCTAAGTACTGGGCCCAGCGCTACCGCCTCTTCTCCAGGTTCAATGAGGGCATCAAACTGGACCACGGTGAGTCACAGAGCAAACAGAACACACACTTCAGGAAACACAACCAATTTCTTCATACAGGCTCAAGCAGAAAGGGTTAGTCATATGGAGGAACGGATTTACCTTATTATTGTTGTTAATATTCCTCTAGTTTGAGAACAACTATTCTCCTATTGTAGTCTCCCAACCACTTCTAATCATGCAGCCCAAACGGAGTGTTGTCAAATGTGATTCAGGAATACACTTTATTCTAAAAAGAAAAGGATTTGCCTGAAGGTGACTGAACATTAAGTCTTTCTCTCCAGTTGAGAAACGGATGGCTGTTATGTCCAAGGTAAAAGCTACAGTTTTGCTGCTCTTGAAGTCTAACATCATGTTGTTTTCAGAGAAGCAGAGGGAAAGAGAGGCAGTGATGTTGAGATGGTGGTGTAGCGGGTGCATGGATTTGCTGGCTGGCAGGCAGGGCTCTCCTCTTCCTGTCTGTGAGAGAAGTGCTGACGCCAGTGAAGCACACCTCACACTTCTCCCTGTGTCACATGACATGACAGCATCAGGCTCTCTCCCTGTCTCCCAGCAGAGCAACTCTTTCATGACTCTCAAGTCTCTCCTGTCCTGTCCTGTCCTGTCCTGTCCTGTCCTCTCCTCTCCTCTCCTCTCCTCTCCTCTCCTCTCCTCTCCTCTCCTCTCCTCTCCTCTCCTCTCCTCTCCTCTCCTCTCCTCTCCTCTCCTCTCCTCTCCTCTCCTCTCCTCTCCTCTCCTCTCCTCTCCTCTCCTCTCCTCTCCTCTCCTGTCCTTTACACTCTCTCTCTCTCTCTCTCTCTCTCTCTCTCTCTCTCTCTCTCCCTCTCTCTCTCCCAACAAAAAGAGCAGATACTGTAGCAGAAGTAGAAGCAACCTTAGTTAGGGTTGGGTGGAATCCAGATGTGTTATACCATTTCTGTACCATACCAGGGAATACGGCATTACCGGAAGTGCACACAAGGGGCACTATTAAAAAAACAACAACAAAAAAACATTGTCTACTGTAACCAAGAAGCTTGATCTTGACATCTAGCTACTTAGCTAGAAAGTTAGCAAACCAAATGCATAGCTGGAGCCCTGAGCTGGATATAATTTATTTGACACATCTTAGATTTCTTATAGTTATACTTAACTTATATTTATAAGCAGAGGCGTAGCACGCACCCCCAAACATTTTAATATTGGGAATCATACCATCGGTATTGTATAAACGGTATATCGCCCAAGCCTACTGTTGGTGTTCAGTTATAAAAGCTCAGCTTGTACCTCACTGACGTCCTTCTCCAACCTATTTCTGGGAAAGAGCTTATCTGTTATCAGAGGGCCAATCTCATCCTTCCGAATCTCTCCCTATTCTCCAAAGTATTATGACTAATATGCTCGCTCAAATCAGAAGTCTTCCACAGAGCATTCTGAATTCTATTTGAAAACTAGATCAGAGCCTTCATAACTACTCACTTATTCATGTCAACAGAGAAGAGCCTGGATACATACCGTAGTATGGCTGAAACCCACTGCAGATTACACCTACTCCTATCAGATTCCTATGTTGTCTATCACTCAATTAGACATAGGAGTAAAGTCTGAGAAAGTGCCTGTACAGATTCATCATGTGTAGCAGTGCCTGGCTAATGATAGATAGCAGATTGTGAAGAGGGGTAGTCTAGTCTTCTGGGACTGAAGTGATGTAGCTCGGTTTTAAAACTTCAGACATGATGTTGGCTTCCCTTCAAGATCTGTTTGAGAATACAACGCTAACTAGTCGCCCATAAACATAGTTGCCAATAGACATTTGGGGAATGCATAAGCTCAATATTTTGTTTTGACTCTCCCTTGAGCCCCAGTAAAGTTAGTACTGGAAAGTCTGTCTTCTCCTCAGCTACTTTTCTCAGAAGGGAGGCATAATGAAAGAGCGTGAGAGATGTGAAGCGCTAAAAGAGAAGAGGCCACTCCCATCAGTGTTTGCCTTAGCAGGTGTTTATTCTCTGAGGAGGCTGTGAAAACAAGCAGCGGAACAGAAAACAGAGATTGCTGCTAGACTCAGTTAGAGAATGATGGCAGATGGTCTAGGTCTCCGAGGGGAGACAGGAGGACGTGGTCTATGAAGAATCCCAGTCTCTCCACATAGTCTAATACAGCATTTCCCAAACTCGGTCCTGGGGACCCCAAGAGGTGCACGTTTTGGTTTTTGCCCTAGCACTACACAGCTGATTCAAATAATCAACTCATCATCAAGCTTTGATTATTTTAATCAGCTGTGTAGTGCTAGGGCAAAAAACAAAATGTGCCCCCCTTGGGGTCCCCAGGACTGAGTTTGGGAAACCCTGGTCTAATATATCTCAATATCCAATATCTTCAATACTTTTTGTGTTGTCTTGTATAGTATAATCATAACTAGGCTTTTCCCGGTGTGATGGCAAACCCACATCTACTTTATATTTCAGCAGGCCTAATATTTGTCTTTTGCCTGCAGGAAAATGTTGTGAGTGACGGCTGTTTTGAAATGTAACTGTCACTGATAGTGTTTTGGTTCTTTTGGTGAAGGTGCGCATGGCACTAGGATGACTTCATGAGCCCAAAAAATGAATCAATTACATGATATATGATATTTCTGGACTTTTGTCAAAATTGATAAATTCATAATGACACAAAAGATTTGGCTTGAATATCAGAATGGCATTGTTTGAACAAAACCATGTGACACTTGTTTGACCCCTGGTGGCTATGCTTTGCATTGGGGACACCTACAGTACTTCTCTTTGCAAAAACCCCAAATCAGATAAATTATGATGTATACATTTTACATTTACGTTTTAGTCATTTTGCAGACACTCTTATCCAGAGCGACTTACAGGAGCAATTAGGTTTAAGTGCCTTGCTCAAGGGCACATCGACAGATTTTTCACCTAGTCGGCTCGGGGATTAGAACCAGCGACCTTTCGGTTACTGGCACAACGCTCTTAACCACTAAGCTACTTATAGAAATATGAATTATGAAATGTTTTTCCACAATGCATCTTGTCTTTTAATATAGTAAAATTAGAGAAATTAGACTATGTATTAATTGCATCTTTGTATTCAGTTTGTTAAAGCCTCTTACTCCTGTCTGTCTGTCTGTACAGAGGGCTGGTTCTTCGTCACCCCAGAGAAGATAGCCGAGCACATTGCCCTGAGGGTCCACGACAGTTTCCACTCTGAACTCATCATAG
The DNA here is from genome assembly GCF_964263955.1 of Coregonus lavaretus. Taxonomy (NCBI): domain Eukaryota; kingdom Metazoa; phylum Chordata; class Actinopteri; order Salmoniformes; family Salmonidae; genus Coregonus; species Coregonus lavaretus. The sequence continues at coordinate 22,211,811 of NC_140010.1, forward strand.
ACACCTTCTGTGGAGTGGGAGGCAATGCCATCCAGTTTGCCCTCACTGGGAAGAGAGGTACAGTACAGTAGCATCATGTTTTATCCAATCTTTTATAAACTTTTTAGATATTTTTGGTTATACTGTATCTGCATTTGCCTTTATAAATAGGGCGAGAGTTTTTCCTGACCCTGTGACTTGACCAGAAAAACCTCTGGGCCCTTGTTATATCCTATAGGTTAACAGTTATTGTCCTGAGTGGTACTCCCTGTGTGTCTGACTCTCTGTCCTCCCTGTCCCTTCCCCCATGCAGTGCTAGCCATTGACATCGACCCGGTGCGTCTGGCCCTGGCCCAGCACAACGCCCAGGTCTACGAGGTGGCCGAGCGCATCGACTTTGTGCAGCGAGACTTCCTACAGCTGGCACCCCGTCTGCGGGGGGATGTGGTGTTCCTCAGCCCCCCCTCGGGCGGCCCAGACTACCTCAGCGCAGATGTCTTCGATATCAAGACCATGATGGCTCCAGATGGATATCCGTTATTCCTCTCAGTGAAGCTGCTCTCAGGCTTTTATAGTCAGGCAACGGGCCAGACTCCAGCACTCAGGGCAAGGTAGAGGCAGAGCGGTAGAGAGGCAGAGCGGTAGAGAGGCAGAGCGGTAGAGAGGCAGAGCGGCAGAGCGGTAGAGAGGCAGAGCGGTAGAGAGGCAGAGCGGCAGAGCGGTAGAGAGGCAGAGCGGTAGAGAGGCAGAGCGGTAGAGAGGCAGAGCGGTAGAGAGGCAGAGCGGTAGAGAGGCAGCGAGGCAGAGCGGTAGAGAGGCAGAGCGGTAGAGAGGCAGAGCGGTAGAGAGGCAGCGAGGCAGAGCGGTAGAGAGGCAGAGCGGTAGAGAGGCAGAGCGGTAGAGAGGCAGAGCTGTAGAGACAGAGAGGTAGAGGTAGAGGCAGAGGCAGAGGTAGAGGCAGAGCGGTAGAGACCGAGAGGCAAGAGGTAGAGACCGAGAGGCAAGAGGTAGAGACCGAGAGGCAAGAGGTAGAGATTTGATTTGATTTATTAGGATCCCCATTAGCCGACGCCAATGGCGACAGCTAGTCTTACTGGTGTCCGACACATAACGAAAAATACATTACAGACTAAATACTTTACAATTGACATACATTTAAAAATATTAACATGTAGTGTGTGTATGTGCATCTATCAGTTACACATACATGTCAGTACATACACACAACAAGTAGGTCACATGGGGGAGAGTCGTTGTGCCGTGAGGTGTTGCTTTATTCATTTTTTGAAACCAGGTTTGCTGTTCACTTGCGCTATATAAGATGTAAAGGAGTTCCATTTACTGATGGCTCTGTATAATACTGTACGTTTCCTTGAATTTGTTCTGGACCTGGGGTCTGTGAAAAGACCCCTGGTGGCATGTCTGGTGGGGTAAGTGTGTGTGTCCGTGCTGTGTGTAAGTTGACTATGCAAACAATTTGGAATTTCCAACACATTCATGTTTCTTATAAAAACAAGAAGTGAAGCAGTCAGTCTTTCCTCAACTCTTAGCCAAGAGAGACTGGCATGCATAGTATTAATATTAGCCCTCTGATTACAATGAAGAGCAAGACATGCCGCTCTGTTCTGGGTCAGCTGCAGCTTAACTAGGTCTTTCTTTGCAGCACTTGACCATGACTGGATAATAATCAAGATAAGATAAAACTAGAGCCTGCAGGACTTTGTGGAGTGTGGTGTCAAAAAAGCAGAGCATCTCTTTATTACGGACAGACCTCTCCCCACCATTGAATCTATATGTTTTGACCATGACAGTTTACAATCTAAGGTAACACCAAGTAATTTAGTCTCCTCAACTTGTTTAACAGCCACACCATTCATTACCAGATTCAGCTGAGGTCTAAAACTTAGGGAATGAATTGTACCAAATACAATGCTCTTAGTTTTAGAGATGTTCAGGACCCGTTTATTACTGGCCAACCATTCCAAAACTATATGCAACTCTTTGTTAATGGTTTCAGTGACTTCATTAGCTGTGGTTGCTGATGCGTATATGGTTGAATCACCAGCATACATGGACACACATGCTTTGTTTAAAATTGAAAGGAGTAGAGGGCCTAGAGAGCTGCCCTGCGGTACACCACACTTTGCATGTTTGACATTAGAGAAGCTTCCATTAAAGAAAACCCTCTGAGTTCTATTAGATAGATAGCTCTGAATCCATGATATGGCAGAGGTTGAAACACACACTACTGGTCAAAAGTTTTAGAACACCTACTCATTCAAGGGTTTTTATTTATTTTTACTATTTCCTACATTATAGAATAATAGTGAAGACATCAAAACTATGAAATAACACATATGGAATCATGTAGTAACCCAAAAAGTGTTAAACAAATCAAAATATATGTTATATTTGAGATTCTTCGAATAGCCACCCTTTGCCTTGATGACAGCTTTGCACACTCTTGGCATTCTCTCAACCAGCTTCATGAGGTAGTCACTTGGAATGCATTTCAATTAACAGGTTTGCCTTCTTAAAAGTTAATTTGTGGAATTTCTTTCCTTCTTAATGAGTTTGAGCCAATCAGTTGTGTTGTGACAAGGTAGGGGTGGTATACAGAAGATAGCCCTATTTGGTAAAATACCAAGTTCATATTATGGCAAGAACAGCTCAATTAAGCAAAGAGAAACAAAAGTCCATCATTACTTTTTAAGACATGAAGGTCAGTCAATACGGAACATTTCAAGAACTTTTAAAGTTTCTTAAAGTGCAGTCGCAAAAAACATCAAGCGCTATGATGAAACTGGCTCTCATGAGGACCACCACAGGAATGGAAGACCCAGAGTTACCTCTGCTGCAGAGGATAAGTTCATTAGAGTTACCAGCCTCAGAAATTGCAGCCCAAATAAATGCTTCACAGAGTTCAAGTAACAGACACATCTCAACATCAACTGTTCAGAGGAGACTGTGTGAATCAGGCCTTCATGGTCAAATTGCTGCAAAGAAAACACTACTAAAGGACACCAATAATAAGAAGAGACTTGCTTGGGCCAAGAAACATGAGCAATGGACATTAGACCGGTGGAAATGTGTCCTTTGGTCTGGAGTCCAAATTTGAGATTTTTGGTTCCAACCGCCTTGTCTTTGTGAGACGTGGTGTGGGTGAACGGATGATCTCCGCATGTGTATTTCCCCCTGTAAAGCATGGAGGAGGAGGTGTTATGGTGTGGGGGTGCTTTGCTGGTGACACTGTGATTTATTTAGAATTCTAGGCACAGTTAACCAGCATGGCTACCACAGCATTCTGCAGCAATACACCATCCCATCTGGTTTGGGATTAGTGGGACTATTATTTGTTTTTTAACAGGACAATGACCCAACACACCTCCAGGCTGTGTAAGGGCTATTTTACCAAGAAGGAGAGTGATGGAGTGCTGCATCAGATGACCTGGCCTCCACAGTCCCCCGACCTCAACCAAATTGAGATGGTTTGGGAAGAGTCGGACCGCAGAGTGAAGGAAAAGCAGCCAACAAGTGCTCAGCATATGTGGGAACTCATTCAAGACTTTTGGAAAAGCATTCCAGGTGAAGCTGGTTGAGAGAATGCCAAGAGTGTGCAAAGCTGTCATCAAGGCAAAGGGTGGCTATTTGGAGAATCTCAAATATAACATATATTTTGATTTGTTTAACACTTTTGTTGGTTACTACATGATTCCATATGTGTTATTTCATAGTTTTGATGTCTTCACTATTATTCTACAATGTAGAAAATAGTAAAAATTAATAAAATCCTTGAATGAGTAGGTGTTCTAAAACTTTTGACCGGTAGTGTACGTTTTCCCAACAACAGGTTATGGTCAATAATGTCAAAGGCTGCCCTGAAATCTAACAGTACAGCTCCCACAATCTTCTTATTATCGATTTCTTTAAACCAATCATCAGTCATTTGTGTCAGTGCAGAAGATGTTGAGTGCCCTACTCTATAAGCATGCTGAACGTCTGTTGTTCATTTGTTGACAGAGAAATAGCATTGTATTTGGTGAAACACAATTTTTTTCCAACAGTTTGCTAAGAGCTGGCAGCAAGCTGATAGGTCTGCTGTTAGAACCAGTGAAGGGCGCTTTACCACTCTTGGATAGCGCAATGACTTTGGCTTCCCTCCAGGCCTGAGGACAAATACTTTCCTCTAGGCTCAGATAAAAGATATGACAGATAGGAGTGGCTATAGAGTCAGCTACTATCCTCAGTAGCTTTCCATCTAAGTTGTCAATGCCAGGAGGTTTGTCATTATTGATCAATAACAATAATTGTTCCACCTCTCCCACACTAACTTTACAAAATTATTTTATTTCATTATTTGTTTTTTTATGCATCAGTACGATGGCTCACTGTTCATTGTTGGCATTTCCTGCTTAAGTTTGCCGACTTTGCCAATGAAGTAATCATTAAAATAATTGGCAACATCAAATGGTTTTGTGATAAATAAGCCATCTGATTCGATGAAAGCTGGAGTTGAATTTGTCTTTCTGCCAATCATTTAATTTAAAGTATATCATTGATATATCATTGATCTTGGCTTCATAATACAGTTTCTTCTTATTTTTGTTGAGTTTAGTCACACAATTTCTCAATTTGCAGTAAGTCAGCCAGTCAGATGTGCAGCCAGACTTATTAACTACTCTTTTTGCCCTATCTCTTTCAACCATACAGTTTTTCAATTCCTCATCAATCCATGGAGCCTTAACAGTTCTAACAGTCAGTTTCTTAACAGGTGCATGTTTATCAATTATTGGAAGAAGTAATTTCATAAGTTCATCAAGTGCAGCGTCTGGATGCTCCTTATTAATCACATCAGACCAACACATTTTTAACATCATCCACAATTATTTTGTATGATCTCTTATAAACTTATTTAGGCCCAGCTTTTGGATCTTTGGCTTTCATGGATATACTGTAGCCACTATATTGTGAACACTGCATCCAATGGGTACAGATACAGCTTTAGAACAAAGTTCTACAGTATTAATAAAAATGTGATCAATACATGTGGATGATCTTGTTCCTGTAGTGTTTGTAAACACCCTGGTAGGTTGATTTAATAACGGGAACCAGATTACAGGCACTGGTTACAGATGAAAACCAGTCAATATTCAGGTCCCCAAGAATGTAGACCTCTCTGTTTACATCACATACACTATCAAGCATTTCACACATATTATTTAGATACTGAATGTTAGCACTTGGTGGCCTATAGCAACACCCCAAAAGAAAAGGCTTTAGATGTGCCAGGTGAACCTGCAACTAGGGCTGTTGCGTTGACCGTATTACCTCCACACTGGCGGTCACAAGTTATGAAGGCAGTCAAATTCCACGTGACCGTTTAGTCACGGTAATTTGGCTTCTCCAAGCTCTGATGCTGCTGATGGTCATTAGTAGCCTACCAAACTTGCTAACTGCCTGGTACTCAGCACTCTATTGTCCCTCTAATCCAGGGGTGTCAAACGTCCGGCCCGCAGGCCGGATCAGGCCCGCAAACGGGTTTAATCCGGCCAGCGAGATGATTTTGAAAAAAATAAAAAATAAAAATAAAAAATAAAAAAAAACTTTTTGTAAAGTATAAAAATGCGCTGCAATTTTTCAATAAAATAAACTGCTGTTCCAATTGCGTCCACTGGATGGCGCAATAGCAATTGTGTTAAGCAAGCAAACTGTTTATACCGGGGCAGAGCAAGTAGGTCAAGCACGTGCAGCCAATGAGCTACTTTGTTTTGCCCGCGATATTTATTACGGCTTCTACTTTTAACATTATGTGCTTTGGCACCCTCATTGCCCCAATATGTCTCTGTCAAAAAAGAGAAAAGTGGACGCAGAGTGCAGAGTGTTCCAAGAAAAATGGTCATCCTATTTATTCACGGAATTGAATGGGAAAGCTGTATGTTTGGTGTGTTCAGAGCATGTTGCAGTGCTGAAAGAATATAACCTTCGTCGCCACTATGTGAGTCTTCATGCCGACAAATATGACAACTTTCAAGGACAGCGGAGATGAGAGAAGGTGAATGAACTGTTGGCGGGTCTGAAGAAACAGCAGTCTGTGTTTACTCACAGCCGAGACATCAGTGACGCTGCAGTGAAAGCTAGCTACCTCATTGCTAATGAAATCGCAGTGGCTTCAAAACCATTTAGTGAGGGTGAATTTGTAAAAACATGCATGATGAAGGCAGCGGAGATTGTGTGCCCTGAAAAGCGGCAGGCTTTTGCAAATATCAGCCTGACAAGAAACACAGTTGCAGACAGGATTTCCGATCTTTCAGTGGATTTGGACAGCCAGTTGAAGCAAAAAGTAAAGTCATTTATTGCGTTTTCGGTTGCAATTGATGAAAGCACGGACATTACAGATGTTGCACAACTGGCCATTTTCATCCGCGGAATTGATGACACATTGACCGTCACCGAGGAGTTCGTGGAGTTGGTGCCGATGACAGATACAACGACAGCAGCTGATATTTTTACCACACTCGTCGGCGCGCTGGACAGGGTCGGAGTGGACTCGTCCCGCGCTGTCAGCCTGGCTACAGATGGTGCGCCCTCAATGATCGGGAAAAAAGCAGGCGTTGTGACAAAGTTCAGAGAGAAAGTGCAATCTGCAATTGGAGGACGTGATTTTTGACTTTTCACTGTATTTTGCACCAGGAGGCTTTGTGTTGCAAGTCATTAAAGATGGATAACGTCATGAAGGTGGTCATCCAAACTGTTAATTTCATCCGATCCAGAAGCCTGAATCACTGTCAGTTTGACAGCCTTCTCAGAGAGAAAGACCACATCTATGGCCTGCCATACCACACTGAGGTAAAATGGTTAAGCCGAGGTGCTGTGCTGAGGCGTTTCTTTGATGTACGAGAAGAAATTGAACAGTTCATGGAAGAAAAGGGCAAACCAGTGTTAGAATTTCATTCCGCAGAATGGATGCAGGACCTTGCATTTATGGTGGATGTTACAGAGCACCTGAATAACTTGAACAAACAGCTGCAAGGGCGCAACAAAGTTGTCACGCAGTATTATGACAGCATACGTTCTTTCAAGTTGAAGCTGTCATTGTGGGAGATGCAACTTGCCGGTGGTGATGCAGCTCATTTCCCCTATCTGAAAAATGTGTGCGCGACCCAACATGTGGCAGACATGAAGCGGTTCAAAGATAAAATAACGGGACTGTTACGGGAGTTTGAGCAACGCTTTCAGATTTATGTTTATATGTTTTTATGTTGATGTGCTATTGTTTTTAATTGATTTTATTTTATTTGTATATTTAACCTATTCTTGACTCTGTGGTTCTTGCACTTGTTTGGGGAACAGGATTTCATTATTTTTATCTACATTTCTGCCTGAGAAATGACACCCTGATATAGTTCTGTGATCTGTGAAACAGTTCTGTTAATCACTGAGGCATTGTGTGTTTGTGTGTTCTTTTTCTTTAGAATTTTCAAATAAACTTGACATGTTTTATGATTAATAGTGATGTTGTGCTTGTACTATTTTGGACACACTGTCCTCAGGCTCCAGCTTTATGTTGTATGTTGATCGTATTAAAACAAAGAAAACAATCTGAAGTTGTTATTTTTAAGTTATATATACCATGATTTTTCCGGTCCGGCCCACTTGGGAATAGATTTTCCTCCATGTGGCCCCTGAGCTAAAATGAGTTTGACACCCCTGCTCTAATCACTCTGACATCAATGCAAATGTGTTTGAAAATCTAATCAAACACTTCATGAGAGCCCATGAGCTCATGTTGCACAACATTTCAATAGGATATGCAATTGCGCGAGAAAACATAGTGATGGCCTCTACTAAAAATAGGCTCACTATATTTATTTCTCAACTTTCCTAATATTAAGCACATTGCTTATATTTACAACAGGAGTATAGCCTACCTGGCTGGCATGAAAATACACCACGGGGAAAGCGTCCTCCATTCGCTATTTAAGTACATAGATTACATGTATTTTTTCCCGCTGACCCTGTTTCGATACAGGTGCATGATAATGGTCCATTCTAAATCAAAACAAATGTATATGTAAAGACAAGATTAAATCAAGAATAGTCTGATGGGTGACAATATTAGCCTATCACTTGTGAATTATACAGTGGGGAGAACAAGTATTTGATACACTGCCTATTTTGCAGGTTTTCCAACTTACAAAGCATGTAGAGGTCTGTAATTTTTATCATAGGTACACTTCAACTGTGAGAGACGGAATCTAAAACAAAAATCCAGAAAATCACATTGTATGATTTTTAAGTAATTAATTTGCATTTTATTGCATGACATAAGTATTTGATCACCTACCAACCAGTAAGAATTCCGGCTCTCACAGACCTGTTAGTTTTTCTTTAAGAAGCCCTCCTGTTCTCCACTCATTACCTGTATTAACTGCACCTGTTTGAACTCGTTACCTGTATAAAAGACACCTGTCCACACACTCAATCAAACAGACTCCAACCTCTCCACAATGGCCAAGACCAGAGAGCTGTGTAAGGACATCAGGGATAAAATTGTAGACCTGCACAAGTCTGGGATGGGCTACAGGACAATAGGCAAGCAGCTTGGTGAGAAGGCAACAACTGTTGGCGCAATTATTAGAAAATGGAAGAAGTTCAAGATGATGGTCAATCACCCTCGGTCTGGGGCTCCATGCAAGATCTCACCTCGTGGGGCATCAATGATCATGAGGAAGGTGAGGGATCAGCCCAGAACTACACAGCAGGACCTGGTCAATGACCTGAAGAGAGCTGGGACCACAGTCTCAAAGAAAACCATTAGTAACACACTACGCCGTCATGGATTAAAATCCTGCAGCGCACGCAAGGTCCCCCTGCTCAAGCCAGCGCATGTCCCGTCTGAAGTTTGCCAATGACCATCTGGATGATCCAGAGGAGGAATGGGAGAAGGTCATGTGGTCTGATGAGACAAAAATATAGCTTTTTGGTCTAAACTCCACTCGCCGTGTTTGGAGGAAGAAGAAGGATGAGTACAACCCCAAGAACACCATCCCAACCGTGAAGCATGGAGGTGGAAACATCATTCTTTGGGGATGCTTTTCTGCAAAGGGGACAGGACGACTGCACCGTATTGAGGGGAGGATGGATGGGGCCATGTATCGCGAGATCTTGGCCAACAACCTCCTTCCCTCAGTAAGAGCATTGAAGATGGGTCGTGGCTGGGTCTTCCAGCATGACAACGACCCGAAACACACAGCCAGGGCAACTAAGGAGTGGCTCCGTAAGAAGCATCTCAAGGTCCTGGAGTGGCCTAGCCAGTCTCCAGACCTGAACCCAATAGAAAATCTTTGGAGGGAGCTGAAAGTCCGTATTGCCCAGCGACAGCCCCGAAACCTGAAGGATCTGGAGAAGGTCTGTATGGAGGAGTGGGCCAAAATCCCTGCTGCAGTGTGTGCAAACCTGGTAAAGACCTACAGGAAACATATGATCTCTGTAATTGCAAACAAAGGTTTCTGTACCAAATATTAAGTTCTGCTTTTCTGATGTATCAAATACTTATGTCATGCAATAAAATGCAAATGAATTACTTAAAAATCATACAATGTGATTTTCTGGATTTTTGTTGTAGATTCTGTCTCTCACAGTTGAAGTGTACCTATGATAGAAATTACAGACCTCTACATGCTTTGTAAGTAGGAAAACCTGCAAAATCGGCCGTGTATCAAATACTTGTTCTCCCCACTGTCACTTATCACTTGTGAATGATGCCCAGCATAAGAAACAATGCTTTTTTTGCAACTTTTTCGAATCATAGTCGCACACCTCATGTAGCCTAGCCCATAGGCCTATATGTTTTAATAAGGTTTGTATCACAACTAAAGTGGCCAAATAACTTCTTAAAATTAAGCACATTAATCGGCTTTACAAGGGGAGTAGAGCCTAACTGGCATACATAAGTAGCGCGTGAGTTTTAAGTTTGGGGAAGATAATTTTCACCAAAAAAATGCACCTTAATAATAAAAGCATTACATGCATAATTGCATTTGCGGCCACTTTTGATAATGGTGTTTTCCGCTAATGGAACATTTGGCCTAATAGTTTATCAATATTTTAAGCTAAACATTCTGATCTGTTGCGTCAGTCACATTGCATAAAAAAGGTTTTTGGGATCTATCGCATCCCACAACTGTCCCAGACTATGTTTGGAATATGTATTTATTGCACAGAATAGAATAGGTCTACTTTTGTACTATGGGGGATAGTAGATTGACATAGGCTAGTGCTTTTGCTGTTCGTTAGGCCTATTCATATTGTTGGCTGACGAAAAGTAAATGTGGACAGTTCTTCCAATATCTTCAATATGCAACTCGGAATTGGATAAGGACGCGCAGTTGCGTCCCCGATGTGTCTGTCTTCACTTGTAGCCTGTGAGAAAGACCCAATCACGTGATGGGCCGTGCAGCAATCAGGGAGAAGTGCACAACGGCCACTGGCCACAAAAGGCATGTTTTTTTTAGGGTGCATTACGGCCACACAAAGGGGATGCCGCCGTGAAATTCTAGGCATTATCAAGTGCTTGTCAAATTGTGAATGAGTGACTGATGTAGTGTGTACAGCCTGTGCAAAAAACAAAGCAGAGCTCATGCCTTTCAAGCGACTTTTTTCTAATCATCATTAGAGTCGCATCATGCAGCCTTACAATGTATTAAAAATCAAAACATATAGCCCAACGTTTGTAGAACAACTAAAGTTACATTAATAACTCTAAATTAAGCATATAGGAATACCTCTTTCTTTGTTAACCGCTCAACACAGAATAGCCGCATGTGTGCACTCCCTCAAATCATTTGGAGAAAATATCCTTTCTATTTTATTCAGCTTTGTTCAATTGTATTCTTCATACTATAAAATAATGTAAAATAATGCCACGGAATTCTAAGCAAATCTTGTCTGCTAAATGAACTAGTGTAGCCCACAGCCATTTGGCATAGCCAGATCAGGACCTAACATAAGGACAATTCAGAGTATCCTATTCTGTTCTTCTGAAATAGACTACATTTTCTTCATATCATGCTTCTTTAGACCTGTCTAAAATAAATAATGGATTTATTGTAAAGGTGTAGGCTATATTACATGGATTTATTAGACTTTTTAAAATGTAGATGTTCCAAGGGTCTGCATCAGTGGCTTGTAGGCTATGTGTGGAAGCCAGGAGATGCTAAATGTGTTTATGTTAATTAACGGTCAATTACCGTGAGACCGACAGTTATTTGCTTGACAATCACCGGCTGACGAAATTTCGTGACCACAACAGCCCTACCTGCAACCACAACACTTCAATAACACTTGACGTAAGATCTTCTCTAAGCATTACAGGGATATGGCTCAGAATATATACAGCAACACCTACCCCATAAGCATTCCTGTCTCTTCTATAGATGTTATATCCTTGTATTGCTACTGCTTTATCATCAAATTAATTATCTAAGTTAGTCTCAGAAATGTCTAATATACACTATATATACAAAAGTATGTGGACACCCCTTCAGATTAGTGGATTTGGCTATTTCACCCACACCCGTTGCTGACAGGTGTAGAAAATCGAGCACACAGCCATGCAATCTCCATAGACAAACATTGGCAATAGAATGGCCCGTACTGAAGAGCTCAGTGACTTTCAACGTGGTACCATCATAGGATGCCACCTTTCCAACAAGTCAGTTCGTCAAATTTCTGCCCTGCTAGAGCTTCCCCGGTCAACTGTAAGTGCTGTTATTGTGAAGTGGAAATGTCTAGGAGCAACAACGGCTCAGCCGCGAAGTGGTAGGCCACACAAGCTCACAGAACGGGACCTCCGAGTGCTGAAGCGCATAGTGCATAAAAATTGTCTGTCCTCAGTTGCAACACTCACTACCGAGTTCCAAACTGCCTCTGGAAGCAACGTCAGCACAATAACTGTTCGTCGGGAGCTTCATGAAATGGGTTTCCATGGCCGAGCAGCCGCACACAAGCCTAAGATCGCAATGCCAAGCGTCGGCTGGAGTGGTGTAAAGCGCGCCTCCATTGGACTCTGGAGCAGTGGAAACGCGTTCTCTGGAGTGATGAATCACACTTCACCATCTGGCAGTTTGGCGGATGCCAGGAGAACACTACCTGCCCCAATGCGTAGTGCCAAGTGTAAAGTTTGGTGGAGGAGGAATAATGGTCTGGGGCTGTTTTTCATGGTTCGGGCTAGGCCCCTTAGTTCCAGTGAAGGGAAATCTTAACGCTACAGCATACAATGACATTCTAGATGATTCTGTGCTTCCAACTTTGTAGCAACAGTTTGGGAAGGCCCTTTCATGTTTCAGCATGACAATGCCCCTGTGCACAAAGCGAGGACCATACAGAAATGGTTTGTTGAGATCGGTGTGGAAGAACTTGACTGGCCTGCACACTGACCTCAACCCCATCGAGCACCTTTGGGATGAATTGGAACGCAGACTGCGAGCCAGGCCTAGTCGCCCAACATCAGTGCCCGACCTCACTAATGTTCTTGTGGCTGAATAGAAGCAAGTCCCCGTGGCAATATTCCAACATCCAGTGGGAGCCTCCAGAAGAGTGGAGGCTTTTATAGCAGCAAAGTGGGGGGGGGGGACCTACTCCATATTAATGCCCATGATTTTGGAATGAGATGTTTGACGAGCAGGTGTCCACATACTTTTGGTCATGTAGTGTATAAATGTAATCTGATGTTAGCAAGTTATTGATTTCATGAACCTTATTTCTAAGGCTGCATATATTAATATGGGCTATTTTCAGCTCTTTCCTGGGTAGCATATCAGAGATAGATATAATATGGAAAAGAGCAACCAAAGCAAGATAAAATATACATTCAGCAATCCATTAATCAGTTGGTGTGTGTAAGTGTGTGTGTGCTGCAGGGTCGAAACTACGAACCCATAGGCTTGGCTCTCTCATCCCTTCCAGGCTTTTGGGAGGGAGGGTGGATAATGAGCCTGTCATAGCGGATGTAAGCAATGTCCCCACTTGCTCTGGCCGCTTTCATGGCTGGGATAAGTTATTTCCTCTTCTGGCATACAGAGAGGCAGAGGTAGAGACGGAGAGGCAGCGGTAGAGACAGAGGTAGAGACAGAGAGGCAGATCTAGAGACAGAGGTAAAGATAGAGAGGCAGAGGTAGAGACAGACAGGCAGAGTCAGAGACGGACAGTGACAGGGCAAGCAGTATGGTAGCTAGCTAGCTAGGGGTGAATGTAAAGTCAGGAACTTGGGATGTTTTGTTGGTGGGCTGTTCTTTGCTTGCCAAAGTAACTTAGCTATCTTTTATTATTCACTAGTATTTACTATTTACACGCATTGTAGCATTCTATTATATTGTCGTAGAAGCATTGAAATGCCCTCTAACAGACACTGTTGTTTTCCTTAACTGTTAATACTTTTGACATTTTCAGGTTGTCCAAAATGATATCCGATAATATTGTGTACTTCCTGCCATGAAATGCAGACATGGATCAGGTAGGTTATTAGGTTATATGGACAAGTGAAGGAGTATTGGTTGTTTGCATCTCATTTTGATGTACAGTGTTTGTGCATGCTAGTCATGCATGGCTAATCGTCTACCATTGATTCAAGATGTATTTGTTGATATGTCAGTGTAAATTACATAACAGTAATACTCTGAAAGCCTATAGAGGTGTGAGGTTTCTGCAGGGCCTCTTATCTGGAGGAGGATAAAGGCTATGTCCCAATTCTCCACCCTTCTCCCAAAGTGTGCACTTGCACACTTCCCGTCAGGGATTTAACAATGGTGGAAACTCCCCCCTGTCACGACTTCCTCCGAAGCTGCCTCCTCTCCTTGTTCGGGCAGGCTTCGGCGTTCGTCGTCACCGGTCTTCTAGCCACTGCCGCTCCTTATCTCATCATTCCATTTGTTTTGTCTGTTTATTACACACACCTGGTCAGTACCTGTATAAGTGTTCCCTCTGCCCCCTTGTCTTTGTGTGTGATTGTTTATTGTGGAGGTTAGTTTAGCTCGGTGGAGCTCCTGTTATTTTGTATTGCCGGGATATTCACCCGTGTGCCTTGTTGTTTCCCAGTGAGCCTGTTTTACGCACTGGAGTGTTTGACGCATTGCTGCATACCGCTGTGTTTTGGAATAAACCCTTTTATTCTGTGATTTACCCTCCTGCTCCTGACTCCTTCAAAATCACTCACCACACCCCCAGACAATGCTTACACCAATCCAATGCTTTTAAATCCATGACGGGGAGTGTGCAAGTGCATAGTTTGGCTGAAGAGAATTGGGACTTAGCTGTAGTCAGAGCTGATGATGCCAGACGTCTGCCTGCCCTGCTGAGCCTGCTGTACTGAGAGTGTTCTTGGGAATACCCATACTTCTCCTTTATTTAGATCGCTTCCCATTTCTGTGCTCTGTGCTATACCGTGGCCTAGTGCTGTATGTGTTCTCACTGTCAGATCAAAGGCTCCAAGAGCAGGGACAGGCCACATACTGTAGACCTCATTGATATTTTATAATGCCACCATCATGTATGTTATCAGCAGTCTAACAAAGCAGGCCATCACCTATTTGGTAACGCACATTGACCTGGTTACTTAGCAATGGCAGATCTAGCTATAACTTTTTGTTGCATATCTACTACTACTACTATAAAAAGCGAAGTCCATGGTAGCTGTTATTAGAAGATAAGAAGTATACTGAGCATAGAATAAGTATATAGAGATAGCTACATTGGCCCAAGTCATCAGTTGATCAATTGATACTACTGGCACATTAGATAATGGCACTAGGCCCCTATTTATTTTTATCAGAGTTAGTGAGTCTAGTTCTTTGTCTGTTTCATTCTCTATAAACAGAGTCTAGAAGGGAGTCTGGCTCTGTGTTTGGCCATAACTGTTACTGTCAGACCACTGTGGTTTAGCCACTGCACAGAAAAGTGCTCGGAAAAAGAGGAGGAGAAATGTGGTTTTGAAGGCGTACTGGCTACTCTCTAAAGAATAGTCTTGGCAGCTTTGTAGGTATACGGTGTATTAGATTTACATACAAATCTATTACATTATACTTTTAATTAAACTTTTAATTGAAATTGACTTCCATTATACATCAAGGTGATGATGTTTTCTCTATATAATAAATGTTCCTGTCTATGACTCTGACTTGTAATTAGCAAAGTAACAGAATGTTTTGTTTTTATGGTTGTTTCCAGATCGCCTCTCTTGCTGGGCCTGCATATTTTAGCAATTTGATTAAATCAGATTACTAGTTTTATTTGATTTCATTTTCTGAGGTCAGTTGTTTTAGAGTATGTTTGCCATCTTGTGCTTTGTTTACCATCTGATGTTGTTTTGTGTTAATGGTCTGCCCATGCATTGATACATGTTTTACTGTTTATTTTGATCATAGAACAGATTTTCTTGCATTATCTATTGTTGTATTAAAGCTAACCATGCCATCTTACTTTGCCCTGTTCTCAACATTGGCTTTTTTTGTGTGGACATTTTCATTTACATGTTATCTACACACTGAATATACATGTTAGTCATTTAGCAGAGCGATTTACAATTAGTGCATTCATCTTAAGATAACTAGATGAGGCAACACATAAAAATCGTATCAAGTACATTTTCCCTCAACAAAGTATTTATCAGCAAAGTCAGTGCTTGGAAAATATTACATGGTCATCAGGCATCAGCGAATAGACAGTCAGCCAAGTGAGGACCTGCTGATGTTGGCCTGTTGGCCTTTGTGATGCTTGGGTCCACAGATGGGGCTCTCTGTCTCTCAGTGAGCTCAGCACCCGCTGGGCAGTCCCCCTGCAGCACAGCAGTGACCAGACCTGCTGTCTGTCTGCAGCCTGGCCAACAGTTAAGCCCTATTGATTCTGCTTCAGTTGAGCTGATGTGTTGATATCCTAAAAGCTCTCTCTGTCACACTGACACCCAAGCTTCCCACTGGGCATAGACGTCAATTCAACATCTATTCCACATTGGTTCAACGTAATTTAATTGAAATGACGAGGAAACAACGTTGATTCAACCAGTGTGTGCCCAGTGGGCTGGGCCTGCCAACTGAAGAAGAGTGGATGCGTATCTAAGCAGACAATAAAAATGTAATAAATATATGACCTTGACGTCAAATTACCTGTGTAATTAGCATGATGTTTGAAGGTGATGGACTTTCAAATGTGTTCAGTTGGTGCGCTATTATGCAAATACATTGAACGAATGAACAGTGTACCAGGAAGTTACCGTGAAAAAAAAAATCCCGACAATTTAACACATGAAGTTCCTCATTCTGTTTGGTGATTGTAACAGTCCATTACAGTCCATTCTCGGCTCTAATGAAGAGCAAGACATACGAAAGTTGCGGATTACAACAATTTGTCTTTATTTGGCTAAACCGCATCTATAACTAGTGAAATTTGACAGGTAAGTCTAGCCTATATTATGACATTGCACCTCTATTCTATAGCCTATCTGTCTTTTAAAAGTTAGCAGCAGTTTTTTTTTATCAAGCATGTGTTCATTTGTATTTCTATAAACATTAGGCTAGTCCATTTATTTGGCAAAATAGTCCACATTTTCTCTATAAAAAAAACGTCATACGATCCACTTAGTTTAGTGCGCAAGTTTAAGTTGTTCTGAAACCTTTGTCTAATGAAATTGGTCTGTGTACCAACTTGGCGTAGCCTGTGTTTTCAATTTGGTATGTTTTAAGAGCAGACATATTATTCCCCAAAATGGTGGGTTTTAAAATAAAGAATTCCAACTGTAGACTGCACTATGCAGCTACAGTCTCATAAACCCGACCCTAGTAGCGTTTATACATTGTGCGAGGCAACAAGTCTGCGGAGGGAGACTTCTGTGCAGCAGCTTCCTAACGCCATCCCGCTCACACTTCACAATGGTGTGATGGACATTCCTGCCGTGTGCACGCCCACACTGACTGTGCCCTCCAAAGTGCGTGAGGCATGGTCTAAGTTTATTTTTGTGAGGCATGGTCTAAGTTTATTTGTATGTATTCAACATTATTAAATGGAATTGCATTTTCTGCATTGTTTAACCAACTTAATTCCCCCCCAAAAATGAATATTCCTTGACCTAAATAACACCAAAGAGAAATACATGCCTTATGCAGAGAGGGTTTTTCGCTTTTCTGGCAAAAGGCAGTGGCTGGTCAAATGAGGAAGTGTACAGAAGCCACAGTAGCCTCTATTCGTCTTCTTCTTCTAATCTGTCTAGAGCCGTTTCCTGGCTGTCATCTAAATAATCAGCCGCAACACTTGTGACAGCCAGAGCCTGAGACCCAGAGCCTGAGACCCAAAGGACCCAACAGGGTTAAGGTTGTTTTTAAGCAGAGAGGACTAGAGGTGTTGAATGCTTTCTTCTTATCACAGATATTTTGCTTAATGGTCTAATGCATTGTCCATATCATCCAATGACAGTGCAGTAGTACAAACAAATGCTATGGTTCACTATGGTTCACAATCAGACGTTCATTATTGGAAAACCGTGAAAAACAAGGACATTTCTAATCTATAATGAACAAAAATATAAACGCAACATGTAAAGTGTTGGTCTCATGTTTCATGAGCTGAAATATAAGATCCCAACACAATGCCACAGATGTCTCAAGTTTTGAGGGAGCGTGCAATTGGCATGCTGACTGCAGGAATGTCCACCAGAGCTGTTGCCTGAGAATTGAAAGTTCTCCAACGTCGGTTTAGCGAATATGACAGTACGTCCAACCGGCCTCACAACAGCAGACCGCGTGTAACCACGCCAGCCCTCCACATCAGGCTTCTTCACCTGTGGGATCGTCTGAGGGGGTGCTGAGGAGTATTTCTGTCTGTAATAAAGCCCTTTTGTGGAGAAAAACTCATTCTGATTGGCTAGGCCTGGCTCCCAGGCCCACCCATGGCTGCACCCTTGCCCAGTGATGTGAAATCCATAGATTAGGGCTTAATGAGTTAATTTAAATTGACTGATTTCCTTATATGAACTGTAACTCAGTAACATTTTTGAAATTGTTGCATGTTGCATTTATATTTTTGTTCAGTATAGTTTCTGATCTGGTTCTGGTTTCCATTTGGGATAAATTAAATACAAGACAAGGACAAATTAATGGTGTGCCTTTAAGCTGTTAGTTGGCCAGAAAGCAAAACTGATCAAGATTCTCATAGGGGTCCAAAGTTTGAGGAAACAGTAAATGTGTTCAGTTTCTTCAAGGAAAAAAAAAACCTCACACTCTGATAAAATAAATTCTAATTTTGACTGGAATAGTTAATAACTATTCATGTTTTCCCTCCCTCAGTTTTAATGACACACTAGTTTAAGATCAAACAATAGGCCTATTGTATTAATTATATTATTTTGTAGCTCTTGATATAAGACAATATCTGTAACTTATAACTGAAATCATTGGAGAATTCTCCTGGACACTGAGCATTGGAGTGTGTAAATGTGTTTTGACACAGGAAATCATGTCTTGCCCCAGACCTCAGTGAACCAGCTGTACAACTGTGTTTCCTGCTGGTAGACAGCAAACCGCAGCCTGTATTGAATGTCTATGGTATTAACCTACATAGCAGACAATGTACCAATCTAAGATTGTGACCTTCACAGTATAGTATTGTTGTTATACTCAACCACTACTGCTCCAAACTCCACGCACATGTGTGTCTGTGTGTGTGTGTGTGTGTGTTTGTGTGTATAGGTGTGTGTGTGAGAAAGAGAGTGTGAGAGAGAGAGAGAGAGATACTGATATACAACCACTGCTGCTCAAAAACCCACTCTCTTCTATTTTGAGGTGTAACTTCATTTGCCGTCCTCGCTGAATCAAGTGGTGTTGTAGTGTAGTACAGGAGAGACCTCAACTCCACTGAGAGACCATGTCTAACTGAGCCCAGCTGTTGAGACAGAAAGAGCCTAACTCAAATATCCATACTTAGTTTATACTGGCTTGTTGCTCAGAGATATGTACTCGGTCTGAATATGAAACCATTTGTCATTTCCAATCCTAACAAATCAGAAGGACATAAAATAAAC
Source organism: Coregonus lavaretus (assembly GCF_964263955.1). NCBI lineage: Eukaryota > Metazoa > Chordata > Actinopteri > Salmoniformes > Salmonidae > Coregonus > Coregonus lavaretus. Next base: position 22,230,853 of record NC_140010.1, read on the forward strand.
AAGTTAATTATTGACAATTCACAAACACTGTTAATGTTTGTGAATATATCAACTTTAAATGAGTGAGTGAGGTTTGATATGTGTTAGGTTGTGTGCGATTAATAATAAGGCAAATAAATAGATATTTACAGTGTATTGACACAGTTGAATCCTGATCAGTGCACTTTGATTAATTATCAACTCTGTTGTGCACTGTCATGGTAACTTAGTCCCAAGCCATTACATTTATCAGGACATCTACTGTATGTATTAACAAGTAATTTGTGTTTATGAGCAGTGGTCATGAACAGTAGGTCATGAACACTGCTCACACACACGTAGCCAAGCACACACACACACACTGTCAATGTTTATCTATGTTTGATATTAGTGTCTTGATAATCATCTGGGTTACGTTTCCCGTCACTCATTCCTTAATGGCCATTTTGTTGGAATATTGAAATGATGAATAGCAAGCCTTGCTCCCAATTCTATGTGCCCATCTGTGTTATTAACCAATGGAAAAGATGAGGTCAATACATTAAAGTTAACTTCTGTGTCTTTCCCAACAGACAACATGGGTTGTAAAAAATCAAAGCTAAATGACGGTCTGAATGGAGGTGTGCTTGATGGCAAGAACCAACAGCCAGTACGTCCCGACCAAACTGTATATGTGAGAGATCCCACCTCCAGTAAACCAAATGCTGCAGTAAGTAGTACTGTCAGGGGAAACAGTATTTTTTTTTAGTAATTATTCTTGTAGTGTTAACAGCTGTTATCACTACAAAAAAATCCCTGACCTGGAAACAATTGACAAAATTGGTTCAAGTGTGTTATTAATGAATCTTCGAATATTGAAAAAGTAACCAAATGATCAATGTTTTTATTTAAATGGACCCAATAGCACAAATGTCAGTTTCCAGCCATCTCTCTCTCTCTCTCTCTCTCTCTCTCTCTCTCTCTCTCTCTCTCTCTGTTTCATCTATTCACTTTAGATTATCCTTAGATTCAAACTACTATTCATAGATTAGCACAATAAAACCATAACGAAATTTGACAAACTACTGTTCAAAGTACTGAAATGAAATCATCTCTTGGTGCAGAGTAACTCACCTCCTGGAGGTCTCCTGCCTGGTCAGGTATTCATGAAAATGGAAGGTATGCTTGTTGTATTTCTTTATCGCACACTATTACAGTAATATTTGATGCGGAGCAAATATTGTATGGTGTTTCCATTTCCTTTGCAGTGCATTGTGCAGTGCATTATTCCAATAATATTTGATTGCAGAGAAATGTTCCCACTGTCCCTCTTATCTCACACAGAGCAATCTGAGTCTGGTAAAATAGTCATTGCAGTATACCCATATGATGCAATACACAAAGACGATTTGGGATTCAAGAAGGGCGAAAGGCTTAAGGTTCTTGAAGAGTAAGTGTCAATCCAATGTAGGACTAAGAGGAATATTGTTTGCTCAAGCATTTTATATAAAGATAATAGTGTCATCATTGAATAGGTAGATTCTTGTTGTGTCCCTTCCTTGACTTGAGGCTTCATTGACATATGAATCATAACTGTTTTCAGGCATGGTGAATGGTGGAAGGCTAAGTCTCTGACCACTAAGAAAGAAGGATTCATACCCTCCAATTATGTTGCCGAGGCCAATACCATGGAGACAGAGGAGTGAGTGTCGTCATCACAATGACTTTTACACATTTCTCTCAGAGCCAACAAGGTTTTCTATTCACCGTTAATGGATGCACATACTGTAGCTGTTATTATTCATTCATTTCGGGGGAAGATTGGATGTCTAAATTGTGCCACTATAATATTGTTTTTCTGTTCTGCGTAGATGGTTTTATAAGGATATTACAAGGAAGGACGCAGAGAGACAACTTTTGGCACCTGCAAACAAAGCAGGATCTTACCTCATTCGTGAGAGTGAGACATCAAAAGGTAAGGACCAACTGGAGAAACTAAGTCTCTCTAATGAAAATAGATGGTCCATGATTCACTCTATTGTATTTGGATGTCTGAATGTCTGAGTATGATTGTGATAGTTGTTTCTCTTTATCAGGAAGTTATTCCATGTCCATCAGAGATGTGGATGCCCAGGGGACAGACACTGTGAAACATTATAAGATCCGCATGCTGGATAACGGAGGCTTCTACATCTCTCCTAAAATCACATTCCCTAATATTGGCAGCATGATAAAACATTATCACAGTGAGTACCACTGTATTTGAGCCCACCTCTAATATTGCACACACTTAAACATCTTGCTTGGTTACTCTTCACTTTGACCATTTATGACCTTGAACTTCTCTTGGCTTCTTTCAAATTTCAACTTTCAACTTCTCTATTCACTAAAAGTAAATAAAGAATATCTTGTCTAAAGAATATAGTAGTGTCACTCTGCTATGTCTCAACATTGGTTTGTTGTGTGCTTGTCAGAACAATCGGATGGTCTCTGTCGAAAGCTGGAGAAGCCGTGCGATAAACCCAAAGCTCAGAAGCCATGGGACAAAGATGCCTGGGAGATCTCCAAGGAGTCCATCAAGATGGTGAAGAAACTAGGAGCAGGACAGTTTGGTGAAGTGTGGATGGGTGAGTCAACGAAAGAGACTCCCTGTCTGTTGGAGGAGTGTGTTGTATGTGTGTGAGTGTACAGCAGTGGTTCCCAACCTTTTTTGGTTACTGTACCACCAACTGAATTTTGCTCTGCCTGGAGTACCCCTGAAGTACCCCCTCATGTGCATTTTACCAGTAGGCCTATGGTCTCATGAGTCTTCCTAAGTACCCCCTGTGGAAAGGCCAAGTACCCCCAGGGGTCCTAGTACCCCAGGTTAGGAACTGCTGTTGTACAGTATGTGACTGTGTGTCATTTCACCAAGAACATAGTAGTGGTGATGATTAGATATCCCAAATTAGTAAATAATCTTTATTGTAATGTAAATGGATGCATGAGTCATGGCAGACCTTTGGTCAGAATTCTCCATTGTTTTTTAATACTATCACTTTAATGTGGTGTAATTGTATCAGGGGTAGGGCAGCTGAGACAGACAGGCATAGTCAAATGTTGATCCTACTGTCTCTATGAGATTGTGAGCAGCCTTAGAGAGTGGAGGGATGGGACTGGTACTAGGAACTGTTGGCGCTGTTATCAGAGGCATCTGTAGAGGAAATGTGAGTGTGTCTGATGTCGAATTTGCATTGGATTTTGTTATTATTCATGTCCTCCCTTCCCGCAACTCAGCCTTGATGAAATGCAGGAAGTTGTCATCTTTGCAAATATACAAATGGACTGTGGGGCCTCCTGTACGGCGCTCAAGATGTTTCCTTTGTTTTCTCTGACCTCATTGGCATTAAGGGCTTTTCCTATGGCACAGTGAGCCAGCCAGCCAGACGGAGCCGTCGACAGTCCTGTTTCCTCTCATTCACCTCCTTGCATTTGTTATGTCTCTGGAGAATTTAGTCCCCTCTTCTCTATGAAAAAAAAAGGAATTAAGAGGTTTAGATTAGGATGAAGTTCAGGGCTTGTTCAGCTAGCACATTAGAAACACAATAGAATTGTTGGAGACTTACATTACCGGTCAAAAGTTTTAGAACACCTACTCATTCAAGTGTTTTTCTTTATTTTTATTATTTTCTAAATTGTAGAACAATAGTGAAGACATCAAAACTATCAAATAACACATATGGAATCATGTAGTAACCAAAAAAGTATTAAACAAATCTAAATATATTTTATATTTGAGATTCTTCTTTGTTTAACACTTTTTTGGTTACTACATGATTCCATATGCGTTATTTCATAGTTTTGATGTCTTCACTATTATTCTCCAATGTAGAAAATATTAAAAATAAAGAAAAACCCTTGAATGAGTAATGAGTAGGTGTTCTAAAACTTTTGACCGGTAGTGTATGTGATAAAGAAATGCTATTCTGGATGGAGGGTTCAAAATGCTCAAACTTGTACTGAAACTCCACTTGTTAGTCAGTGATGTATACAGATAAACTCCCTAGCGTGTATTTTATTAGGTCTATCCCAATTGGCACCCTATTCCCTACATAGTGCACTACTTTTGACCAGAGCTCTATGAGCCTTGGTCAAAAGTAATACACTATATAGGGAATATGGTGTCATTTGGGACGCACACTTAGAGTTATTGTTTTGAATCAGTGGTCTCTCTGGCAGTTCCATCATCATTCCCCTGAGACGTCATACAGTTGATGTTTGTTCAGAGGGCAGTGAAGCTGAAACGCAGGAATGTGTATCTGTCTCAAGGCTCCTGCTGTCTACTTTTAGCTCTCTCAAACAAACTTATTTTCTTCTGAACTGTTACAGCTTAATTCCTTAATTCTATTTATTGAGTATGTACTACGCTTCACTACTCTCTGGCATACTTAGCACTGCCATTGGTTCCCTTGTTGCTTAATCGTGTGAAACAGCATGCAATCACTGTCACCTGTTTATGTGAAATATTCCAAACAAAATGTCATTCAAATAAAAAGACAAAAAGATACAGTAGGTAGTCCTAGAGGTCAGAATACATTTTTATATACTTCATACTGTGTAAATCCCTAATTGCAGCATTCTACAACAACACGACCAAGGTGGCAGTGAAGACACTGAAGCCAGGCACCATGTCAGCGGAGGCCTTCATGGAGGAGGCTAACCTGATGAAGACCCTGCAACACGACAGACTGGTGCGCCTCTACGCCGTCGTCACCAAAATCGAGCCCATCTACATCATCACAGAGTACATGTCCAACGGTAACACACACTTCAAGTCCAATTCCTAATAATTTTGCCAACATGGACTGTTTTCATCAATACACACCATTTGATGTTACATGAGTTATGTAAGTGTTCTGTAAGTCACCTTTGCACATTTTAATTGGTTTGGTTTCTATTCCTCAATTTTGTTTCTTTACTTTTTTAGGTAGCCTCTTAGATTTCCTAAAAAGTGAGGTAGGCTGCAAAGTACAGCTACCTAAGCTCATCGATTTCTCTGCACAGGTAATGCATGTTCGTCTTACATCTCTGTATGTCAGAATGATTAAGATTATTGCTAAACTTTATAGACTCTTTCCATTTAAGAAGTAGATGCTGATGTCACTTTTTCCATTGGTAAACCAGAAAAAGGAACAGCAACTAAATACTATGTTAGGTTCCACTTTCCAAATTAGTTGCAACAAACTAAGAACATAGAAGTGACAAGTGAAGACCATCCAGTGGTCCCTCACACATGCCTATTATAGTATGTGTCTCATGGAAGTAGAAGAAATGTGATTCAACCAAACAGTCAATACACAAAATGATGATTCATAAGGTACCATTGATAACATGCTTCCCCAAAGAAGTAAACGACCTAAAAAAAGGTCACACATTTTGAAGGGAAAATACCTCATTCAATGTAGGTCAGTACACTTGAGATACTAATTAGTTCAATAGAAATTTGTAAAGAACTTTAATCAGGTCTTTGTGGAGTGACTGAGAGGTGTGGTCAGTTCTGGTGTGGGAAAACTGCATCTTGCCACAGTTGCAGAACATGTTAGACAAAGTGAAAGAGGATGCAGTTGGGGAAATGGTCTGATTACCAGATCGACCCTTTCCCAGAATGGACTCAGCTCACTTAAACCTGTTGAGTAATAACCAAGTCAAATGTTTGGTAGCTAATTCAATTCTAACAAGAGGTAAAATACAAACATTAACTACACTATATATACAACAGTATGTGGACACCCCTTCAAATGAGTGGAATCGGCAGTTTCAGCCTCACCCATTGCTGACAGGTGTATAAAATCGAGCACACAGCCATGCAATCTCCATAGACAAACATTGGCAGTAGAATGGCCTTACTGAAGATCTCAGTGGCTTTCAACGTGGCACCGTCATAGGATGCCACCTTTCCAACAAAGTCAGTTCGTCAAGATTCTACCCCGGTCAACTGTAAGTGCTGTTATTGTGAAGTGGAAACGTCTAGGAGCAACAACGGCTCAGCCGCGAAGTGGTAGGCCACACAAGCTCACAGAATGGGACCACCGAGCGCTGAAGTTTGTAGCGCGTAAAAATCGCCTGTCCTCGGTTGCAACACTCACTACCGAGTTCCAAACTTCCTCTGGAAGCAACGTCAGCACAATAACTGTTCGTCGGGAGCTTCATGAAATGGGTTTCCATGGTTGAGCAGCCGCACACAAGCCTAAGATCACCATATGCAATGCCAAGCATCGGCTGGTGTGGCGTAAAGCTCGCCGCTATTGGACTCTGGAGCAGTGGAAACGTGTTCTCTGGAGTGCTGAATCACGCTTCACCATCTGGCAGTCCGATGAACGAACCTGGGTTTGGCGGATGCCAGGAGAACACTACCTACCCCAATGCATAGTGACAACTGTAAAGTTTGGTGGAGGAGGAATAATGGTCTGGGGCTGTTTTTCATGGTTCGGGCTAGGCCCCTTAGTTCCAGTGAAGGGAAATCTTAACGCTACAGCATACAATGACATTCTAGACGATTTTGTGGTTCCAACTTTGTGGCAACAGTTTGGGGAAGGCCCTTTCCTGTTTCAGCATGACAATGACCCGTGCACAAAGCGAGGTCCATACATAAATGTTTTGTTGAGATCGGTGTGGAAGAACTTGACTGGCCTGCACAGAGCCTTGATCTCAAACCCATCGAACATCTTTGGGATTAATTGGAACACTGACTGCGAGCCAGGCCTAATCACCCAACATCAATGCCCAACCTCACTAATGCTCTTGTGGCTGAATGGAAGCAAGTCCCGGCAGAAATGTTCCAACATCAAGTGGAAAGCCTTCCCTGAATAGTGCTGTTATAGAAGCAAAGGGGGGACCAACTCCATATTAATGCCCATGATTTTGGAATGAGATGTTCAACGAGCAGGTGTCCACATACCTTTGGTCATGTAGTGTATGTTGTGCAGCATTGCACATTTGCCATACTGAATTTCTGTTAGAAGAGAAGGAGTCTAGTTATTAATCATTTTCAGTACTGTTTTATGGGAACAAAACAACACAAGTCAGAGTCGGAAAGTTTTACTGAGTTGAGTTTCATTTTAGATAGATATGTACTTTATTAATCCCTGAGGGGAAATTTCATAATTTCTCAGATTGCAGAGGGCATGGCGTACATTGAAAAGAAGAACTACATCCACCGTGACCTGAGAACAGCCAATGTCCTGGTGTCTGAGAGTTTGCTGTGTAAAATAGCTGACTTTGGCCTTGCTAGAGTTATAGAAGATGACCAGTACACAGCCAGAGAGGGTGAGCCTTCCGTCTGTGCATGCTAGAATTAGTCAGCACAGTATTAATACTGTACATTGGCCATACTGTTATACATATGTGTGATTCATGTGATAACGTTCATAACTGATTCATCATGCATCATGAGTTTTTCCCAAAAAGATTTATCTAGTGTCACATCTTTGGCTGACCAAGACAGTATAGAGAAATTCCCTGCTGCTCTCTAGAGTTATTACAGTAGCGTAATTGTATATATTTTGTAAGATCGTATCTGTAGAGACCAGTACAACTGGTCCCTTCCAGACATGATGTTGATGTTTATCTAAAGGACCTGGATCAGGCTTTGCATGCTTTGTTTGTTTTTTGTTATGCAAATGAGGAAGTAGAGGTACATTTCGGCAATGTAAACATGCTAGAAGCAAACCGGTTATCATTGCATATTGGTTTGTACAAGAATGCTTCTGTCAGCAGTCCAAACATGTTTTTCCCCCTTCAGTATTGATAGGCATATATCATTTTACCTTGGTTGGTTGGTTAGGCAGATAAGTGTCATAAACTATTCCGTCCTCTGAATATGTGAGTGTTTGCCCATGACAGGTGCAAAGTTTCCCATCAAGTGGACGGCACCAGAAGCCATCAACTATGGCTCCTTCACTATCAAATCAGACATGTGGTCCTTCGGAGTCCTCCTGTATGAAGTCATTACCTATGGAAAAATACCTTACCCAGGTAATTACATGCAACCTTATACACATAAACACACACAATACTTTCATATTTAAGACTAGCTTCTCGAGACTGATTTCCCCACAACATCCTGCAAAATATTGAGCTTGAATGCACTCAATAATAGGTGTTCACATATATTTATCGCCATCTGCTGGTTAAGGACAGATATTGCATGAGCTCATTGAGGGGTTTTCTCCAGAAAAGGACCCTGTATTTGGTTTGATGGTATTTATTGTGATGCGTTAGCAAATACCGAATATCTGCTGGCTTTATTTGTATTTTTTCCTCTATTGCTCAACCATTTTCCCCACAGAAATAAGAATTGCTCACATTTGCTTTTTTCAATTTAGGTGGACCTGCTTTTCAGAGTTCCTGCTTCTTCTCATTTCTGCTTCTATCTGTTCCCTTTTTCCTTTTCAAGGAATGAGCAATGGTGAGGTAATGACTTCAGTGCAGAGAGGTTATAGAATGCCCCGCCCTGAGAACTGTCCCAACGAGCTCTACGACATCATGACCAGCTGTTGGAAGAGCAAGCCAGACGACAGGCCCACGTTTGACTACATCCAGAGTGTCCTAGATGACTTTTACACCGCCACAGAGGGCCAGTACCAACAGCAGCCCTAGGAAGTCAATTGTTGCGTCAATTGATGCGTCCCAATAGGGCTCTGGACAAAAGTAATGCACTATGTAGGGAATAGGGTGTCATTTGGGACGAAACAATGTGCTAGTTTCATTATGAAATAGTCAACCCACCAGCAACAATATCGGTTATTCAGCAGAAGTAGAGATATTGTCGGACAAGTTGACTGCTTGTTTATTTGTTAGGCAAGCTAAAGATGAATCTATGAATTCAACTTCATATTGAAGTATAGACCTGCTTGTGCATTTCAGCATTTTCACGGAGAATGATCGAATAACAAATGGCTTACTGTTGACTGAATCTGATGCAACTCTATTGAAGAATTATCACATTGAACAGCACAAAATAGACATTCTACCACATATTTATTATCACTTTAGCCATATCTGTTTGCCATGTTGAATTCAATCATCAATTTATCCAGTACAGATGCTTACCTTTTCAGCTGTTACATTTCTATTTTTCTTTGCATTGTATTTCAAGCTACATTGATTTATTTTAGCAGATTATCTTTTCGGTTATATTCTGAATTACGGAAATAATGAGACTAACAATTTACTTCATGTATATTTGCTGTATTTTAGATTTTTGCAATGAGATATTAATGTGTGACATGACCATGTGTGTGTGATTGTATTAACCTGAATAAATGCAAATGATCTGTATCAATAAAAACACTTCTTAGCAGATTTGTCATATTTTGGGCCTATAATAAGTCATTTGAAAAGTGTCATCAGCACTAGAAAGTTACATTATATACTGTATCTATGCCAGAAATACTTTAAGAAATTAGTATTTCTTAAAAGTATCTTCGGACAAGACAAGTGGCGTTCCAGTTCCTCTTTTTGGTACTAGCGCATTTAAAATAATACACTTCTCCAAAGCAGATCATTTGAGTCAGTGAATTGACTTACAAAACATGAAAAATATCAATCAAAGGATGTTATAAAAAGAGTGCGCAACATACAAAGACTCGTGGATCACGAAGCAAAAAGCTGAAACGCCAAAGTATAGTGGTCACGTGACTTTCTAAAGATGGCCGCGCCCTGTAGCCGAGGGGTGTGACAGAATTTGAGTTGTACAACATTCTGGATGACAGTTAAGAAGCAGGCAGCATTGTGCCACTGACATCTAGGACAAGTAAACATAATCTCTACACTTATTCAACCATTGTATCATCTACCCCATAATGGAAAAGGACGATCTATTACTGTACGTATATTCTGTATACCTGGCTACTCTAAAGCAAGCAATTGTTAGCCGACTAGCTAGCTTACCATGTAGCTTGTATAGAATAATATACCTTCTATTCGTAGCGTAACAATACACTGATCCATTAGCTATCTATCTATCACGACGACATTCAGGTGCACGCAGTGTTGTTTGTGTTCTTCTCATGCTTGATTGTAGCGAGCTAGTTCTTTTTTGAATTGTGTGCTAAGAAGCTAGCTAGCTAGTTAGCTACCCACCATTAACAGCTAACTGGTCCAGACAACTTTGCCTCAGTCACTAAAGGAACACAATGAAGACGTGCAACATGTCACACTGAAGTATTGTCAAGGTTTAGGCTTGGTGCGTAAAGCATTTGTGACAGTGTCACTATGAAGTTTCATGAGAAAGAGATCACCATAATTTCATTCAACCGTTTTTTCACTGTGTGCAGCTGATAACAGAGAGGGGGGACTTATCTTTTGCGATCACATGCTCCTACAGCACTCTATAGTGGGTGCCCAACACGATAGCTAGGATAAGGGGAGGAGTAGGCCTTGCCTCTGATAAGAATATGAACTCATTGTTAAAGTGGTGAAGAATATTACTAACTAAATGTGTCTGGACCTAGCTATTTACCTTGGTGTACTCTGTTTGAGTGAATGGGTGGGTTGGGAGGGGAAATACTTAATGTTCTGTTTACATTACTCTGACTAAGTCTCATTCCATCTTTGACATGATATTTCATTTTTAGCCCCAAAGACTTCCCTAAGTTGAAGAATGATGCATTCCTCCGTGCATGCCAAGGCCAGGAGACCCCTCATGTGCCTGTGTGGTGTATGAGACAGGCTGGACGCTACCTGCCAGGTGGGTCTCGCTACACCCTCCTATTCACTTCACTGACATAAGAGACTCACATTAACGAGCACTAGTCTAAATCAATTATCAGTAGGTTGTTATTGTTTGAATGGACCCATCCATCTTTTAATGAGTTGCTGGTATTGACATGTGGCCTGTCTGTTTGTAGAGTTCCGTGAGTTCAGAGCGGGGAAGGACTTCTTTGAAACGTGTCGGTCACCTGCAGCCTGCTGCGAACTAACTCTCCAGGTAGCTAAGCAGTACAGGTATAAAATGATCTACAAAACATCTTAGCCTCGATTGATAACATTCACCTCTTTTTTTGTCTTCTCATAGCCATTGAGACGTTTCCCATTTGATGCTGCCATCATATTCTCAGACATCCTGGTTATCCCACAGGTAAGAGTAGCCTTGTCTGACAAAGATTTTTGCCATTACTTTACACACTTCAATTACAAGTGTTGTGCTTCCTCCTCTCTACATACTAGACAAAGAGATGACCTTCTGAGGTACAGTAAGAAGGTAATCTCTTTGTGTAGTATGTGGAGAGGAGGAAGCACATAACTCAGATCCAGTATGAGGAATGGAACTGCCAAATGAATGTCTGGGTGTATGTGTGTTCCTGCTACCAGGCCATGGGTATGGATGTCCAGATGGTGGCAGGAAAGGGTCCTACGTTCCCAGAGCCCCTAAAGGAGCCAGAAGACCTGCTGCTCCTGCAGCCCAAGGTGGACGTCAACAAGGAGCTGGGCTACGTCTTCAAGGCCATCACACTGACACGCCACAAACTGGAGGGCAAGGTCCCTCTGATCGGCTTCACAGGTGCCCCGGTGAGATGGCTGGCATGCATGCACACATACACACACATACACAGAGAGAGAGAACACACACACACACACAGAGAACACACAGAGAGAGAGAGAACACTTTTCAATACAGAATCTATTGGTTGCTTCAATAGTCAGAAGAAAAAAATGTGTGTCGTGTCTTCGTGTTCTTAGACTAGAGGCTTCGGTAAAGTGACCCATATCATCATCTGTTTTCCCCTGTAGTGGACCCTAATGGCCTATATGATTGAGGGGGGAGGCTCAACAACCCACTCCAAGGCTAAGCGCTGGCTGTACCGCCACCCTGAGGCCAGCCACAAGCTGCTAAAGATGCTGACTGATGTCATCGTAGAGTACCTGCTGGGACAGGTGGCTGCTGGGGCACAGGTAAGCAAGGCATCATAGGAGATTGAGTTCCAGCTGTATCTTACTACAGCTTACCTTCAGGTACACTGCTAGCTCAGAGTTCTTTCACATGGGAAAACTATCAGGTGAATAGAGGGTAGATCATTTTATTTACAGCACTTAATTGGACAAGGAGAAAATGTTACACTTGCCAGACGGCCATTAATTATTTAATAGCACAATATCTATGAACTGATAGAATGTTGATTTATTCATGTAGGTCTCTTATATGGCCCCTATCATAGGCACATTATACAGAAGACATACACTGAGTGTACAAAACATTATGAAGACCTTCCTAATATTGAGTTGAACCCCCCCCCCCCCCCCCCCCTTGCCCTCAGAACAGCCTCAGTTCATCAGGGCATGGACTCTACAAGGTGTCCAAAGCGTTCCACGGGGATGCTTGCCCATGTTGACTCCTTTGCTTCCCACGGTTGTGTCAAGTTTGTTGATTGTCCTTTGGGTGGTGGACCATTCTTGATACACACAGGAAGCTGTTGAGCGTGAATAACCCAGCAGCGTTGCAGTTCTTGACACACTCAAACCGGTGCGCCTGGCACATACTACCATACCTTGTTCAAAGGCAGTCAAATCTTTTGTCTTGCCCATTCACCCTCTGAATGGCACACATACACAATCCATGTCTCAGTTTAACCTGTCTCCTCCCCTTCATCTACACTGATTGAAGTGGATTTAACAGGTGACATCAAAAAGGGATCATAGCTTTCACCTGGATTCACCTGTGTCATGGAAAGAGCAGGTGTTCCATGTCTTGTACACTCAGTGTAGTCCTGTATAGCTACATCCCCCATCCCTGTGTTTCCCCAGGCTTTGCAGGTGTTTGAGTCCCATGCTGGCTGTCTGGGCCCAGTGGAGTTCCAGGAGTTCTCCCTGCCCTACCTCCGAGACATCGCCCGTAAGGTCAAAGACCAGCTGAAGGAGTCAGGCCAGAATGTCCCCATGGTGAGGCCACACAGACTGTCACTTCTTCATTCACACAACAACACAGACATCCTCTTTATGGATTTGATGTCACTAGATTTTCAAGACAAGCTTTTGTTTATCATCTCCTACAATGTGGTTATAAAAGGCTTATAGTTATTGCAGTGAGATGTTGGCCAGTGTAATGTGGTATTTCACCAGTAGATGGCACTATAAGGTCAAATATTTTTCTCTACAGACATCATCTTGAATAGTCAGAAATACATTGGAGTTTTTTTTTAATGCCTTGAATCATTGAATAGCATGTCATAGGTCTCATAATCAGCAGTGTAGTGGAGGGTAAATGCAAGTAAACACAGTTTACCCAACTTTTTTTTGCCCAACAGTTTACCCACATTTTGCAGAAAAATGCATTGAAAGAATGTTACTTTTTTACCGTGACCAGAAGTATTTTTTTTACCACTACATCACTGCTCATAATTGAATATTTTACAATTGTTTTGTAATTCGTTTTTCACTGGAGTGTGTCTTTAAAGTTCCCTGGACCATTCTGTAACTCCCTCTGTGTCCTGTATGTTCTGTTCCAGATTGTGTTTGCCAAGGATGGCCACTATGGTCTGGAGGACCTCTCTCAGTCCCACTATGAGGTTGTTGGTTTGGATTGGACCATCGATCCATGCTCAGCACGGTAATGGACATGAACCCTTTTCACAGAAATCAATTGAATATGAATAATTCCCAGAGAGTCAGCTTCCTAGACAGTCAATGGCTGAGCCAACGTTTGCAAAAGACGTATTGTGTCATATGTTGACATTTAATTGGATTCACTCTCTTATAAAAGTTCATCCCGTCAACAGTAAAAACAGGTGATGCCTGGCTCTGTCCACTGTTGATTGATCTCCTGGTGAATGAACTCTTCCTAACGAGCCTGTTGTCTCTGTGATTTCAGGGAGCGGACGGGAGGAAAGGTTAGTCTCCAAGGGAACATGGACCCCTGTGCACTCTATGCCCCCAAGGTAAGCACTGGGTTTTTTTCTGGCTCAAAATAGGGCTTAGGTGGTGGGCGTGGCCAGTGGTGCGGTCACCAACCGAACATTTAAGGGCTCTCCTCTTTGCCGCAGAGACAAACTTTTTGCTGTTTAAAAGCTCATTTCCTGCAATTATACACATTTTGCCTTGGCTAATGCTGTGTTCTTATGCTATTTGAGGGACTCAAACATTATAACATAATCAATGCCATTACAAAAATACTCCTGAATGCATACTTTTTTGAATTTTTGATTCTCCCTGACTGTTTAAATTTTTTATTTTGGTGATTGTTAGTTCTCAAAGATGATCTTATTTTAAAAATATATAGCTCCATTATCTTTTCTACATACTTTACAGTGGGGAAAAAAAGTATTTAGTCAGCCACCAATTGTGCATGTTCTCCCACTTAAAATGATGAGAGAGGCCTGTAATTTTCATCATAGGTACACGTCAACTATGACAGACAAATAGAGATTTTTTTTCTCCAGAAAATCACATTGTAGGATTTTTTATGAATTTATTTGCAAATTATGGTGGAAAATAAGTATTTGGTCACCTACAAACAAGCAAGATTTCTGGCTCTCACAGACCTGTAACTTCTTCTTTAAGAGGCTCCTCTGTCCTCCACTCGTTACCTGTATTAATGGCACCTGTTTGAACTTGTTATCAGTATAAAAGACACCTGTCCACAACCTCAAACAGTCACACTCCAAACTCCACTATGGCCAAGACCAAAGTGCTGTCAAAGGACACCAGAAACAAAATTGTAGACCTGCACCAGGCTGGGAAGACTGAATCTGCAATAGGTAAGCAGCTTGGTTTGAAGAAATCAACTGTGGGAGCAATTATTAGGAAATGGAAGACATACAAGACCACTGATAATCTCCCTCGATCTGGGGCTCCACGCAAGATCTCACCCCGTGGGGTCAAAATGATCACAAGAACGGTGAGCAAAAAACCCAGAACCACACGGGGGGACCTAGTGAATGACCTGCAGAGAGCTGGGACCAAAGTAACAAAGCCTACCATCAGTAACACACTACGCTGCCAGGGACTCAAATCCTGCAGTGCCAGACGTGTCCCCCTACTTAAGCCAGTACATGTCCAGGCCCGAGTGCATTTGGATGATCCAGAAGAGGATTGGGAGAATGTAATATGGTCAGATGAAACCAAAATAGAACTTTTTGGTAAAAACTCAACTCGTTGTGCTTGGAGGACAAAGAATGCTGAGTTGCATCCAAATAACACCATACCTACTGTGAAGCATGGGGGTGGAAACATCATGCTTTGGGGCTGTTTTTCTGCAAAGGGACCAGGATGACTGATCCGTGTAAAGGAAAGAATGAATGGGGCCATGTATCGTGAGATTTTGAGTGAAAACCTCCTTCCATCAGCAAGGGCATTGAAGATGAAACGTGGCTGGGTCTTTCAGCATGACAATGATCCCAAACACACCGCCCGGGCAATGAAGGAGTGGCTTCGTAAGAAGCATTTCAAGGTCCTGGAGTGGCCTAGCCAGTCTCCAGATCTCAACCCCATAGAAAATCTTTGGAGGGAGTTGAAAGTCCGTGTTGCCCAGCGACAGCCCCAAAACATTACTGCTCTAGAGGAGATCTGCATGGAGGAATGGGCCAAAATACCAGCAACAGTGTGTGAAAACCTTGTGAAGACTTACAGAAACTGTTTGACCTGTGTCATTGCCAACAAAGGGTATATAACAAAGTATTGAGAGACTTTTGTTATTGGCCAAATACTTATTTTCCACCATAATTTGCAAATAAATTCATTAAAAATCCTACAATGTGATTTTCTGGATTTTCTTTTCTCATTTTGTCTGTCATAGTTGACGTGTACCTATGATGAAAATTACAGGCCTCTCTCATCTTTTTAAGTGGGAGAACTTGCACAATTGGTGGCTGACTAAATACTTTTTTCCCCCACTGTATATCTGGTTTTAGTCGTTTAAGTTTACACTGAAAACGTTTTACCATCCCGAACAATTTGTTATATAAAAAAATAAATCTATAATATTGACAAAGAGAAAACACATGGCACAGAGAGATGTTTGCGTACAAAGGTACTGTACTGTACTGTACAGTACAAGCACATGAACCAGCAACCATTGTGTTCTTGAGCCAGGCACTTGCTAACCCCAAAACGTACTTATACGGCACACTTTCAAAAGTGATACTCATTTATCTCTGTCTCTGCCTGTGCAGGAGCGTATATCAGAGATAGTGAAGAAGATGCTGGAAGGCTTTGGCACCAGAGGGTACATAGCTAACCTGGGCCACGGACTGTACCCTGACATGGATCCAGAGAATGTGGGTGCCTTCGTAGAAGCTGTCCACACTCACTCTCGCCACCTCAACCACAAGTAACACCCCCGTCACCTGGCAACATTGACCACAGTCATCATACTAGCAGAGAGCAGCACCCGAAGAAACAAGCAACATTGCATTGGATTATAGAGACGATGTATTATGTATTCACAGAAATCTAATGTACCAACAGGTCTTATCAAGTATGTTATCCCAGGACAAATCCAGACTTATATGATTTTTTTCTTCTGGAAATAATATTTTGGTTATATTCTATAGATAATCCTTGGACAAAAGAAAAACATTAAAGTAGTGCACGACCCTGTAATATTTCTTATGTGTACCCCTGATCTGTTTTTCATCAGGTAGTTAATCTTACAACAACATGAAGTGTATGAAGGGTTTAATGTGATTATTGGTCTCATGGCAAACACAGTTGTTTGACTGTGACAAATTTACTATTTTTTATTTGTATTTTTTTATTTAACCTTTTATTTAACCAGGTAAGCCAGTTGAGAACAAGTTCTCATTTACAACTGCGACCTGGCCAAGATAAAGCAAAGCAGTGTGATAAAAACAACAACAACATGAGTTACATATGGGATAAACAAAAATGTACAGTCAATAACACAATAGAAAAATAGAAAATCTATATACAGTGTGTGCAAATGTAGTACTGAAGCCTAAGCACTAGTGTATTTTTCACTCTTTGTTTTAATTCAGTCAAATTTAAGAATTATTGTATTTGAATTGGACCTGTATTTGAAATGACACCCTAGCATGGATTTATATTGGTTGTGTTTGCCTTGGTAAAGCCTTCATCCAGAACTTGGTTCAGCTTGTTGTGCTCTATAGATATTGACCTCTGCAGTTCACCCAAGGGAAGCTCCCAATTTGAGACGAATTAGCAATCCTCTGTCCACACATCTACCACTATACCACTGGTGCTTGAGATTATCAGGGGAAACTCTTAAATTACAAATGAGATGTAGTGAAGGAATGGGAGTCGGGGTTGGGTATGGTAGGCATACTGTACATGTTTTTGTTCAAACAAGTTAAGTACCAGAACAAATCTATCCAGACTTCATTTGTTTCCATGTTGAACATACATATTTTAGAAATGGGGGGAAAAAAAGGCTTAATTTTATTACTGCTTTAAAGGAAATTATTTACACGAGGAATAAAAACAGTTAATCCCAACGGGTGTTTTCCTCTGAAAGGAAGCTAAGCACTAGAGATAAGTAGATTGGTACAAATCCAGTTGTTTTTGTTGTTGGAATGGTGGGAATAGGATTCCACAAAAATGCATCACATTTTGATTAGTTGTCCTTTACAGATGCTTCTTGATTTGCTGTGTGAAACATTGGTAGAGGAAGGAGGAAGTAGCTCTGCCTAGGAGTCTCCTGATTGGCTGGAAGTCTGACACTCAAGCAGCAGCTGCCGCAGCCGCGGCGCTCCTTTTCATCTGGACCCAAACGGCAAATTGTTGTGACAATGCAGGATTAGCCCGACCTTGACTGTGTTGTGAGGTGCTGTTGCCTGTAGCCGCTGTGAAAATAAAGAAAAATTAAACATAAAAAACAATGAATTTGCTTTAGGTTTCTAAAGATGCTGTCATTTTACACTGTTTAAGGACAAAGTAGAGCAAGGCTATGTTTTCTTGTTTCTCCCCGTGTGTGTGCGTGACTGCGTTACATCATGAGCTTTTCAGGCATTATTTTTAAATGCAACAATGAATCTGGTGCTTAAAAAAACCCAAGGCCTCCTTACAAAGAGGACCAGGGGAATGGATTGTGGGGGTCTCAGGCTCAATCTCTCAGCAAATCAGCAGGCCTGAAAATCCAATCTGCTCCTGGAGACAGCAGGCTGTACATCATTTGTCAGGGACTGGCACTATCAGCGCTTTATCAGATGGGCGGGTATGGGCTGCCATTGACTGTGATTGATTTGAAATATTAACATAGGGCAATGGAGAAACCCAAATCAGACTGCTGACTGCAGAGTGAAGAGGCGCTGGCTGGCTCCAATGTTTCATACTGTAGGCACTGTGGAAAAAGTGAAGACAATATTTTGTGAGAATGTGATAGTGCCACTGTCTCTGAACTGCCTTTGTGTGGATTCCATCTTGTGACCTGTGCTTTTGAAAAGCCACTGACATGTACAGGTCATTGTGTTAAGGTCACTGTCCCTTGTAAACCTTAACCTATGTAATAGATTCACACTGTATGAGTTGTGCCATTACACAAAGTGGGTGTTGGAAAAAAATATGCTTGTCAGTCCCCAACCAGGTCAGAGTGTAGATGTGCTGTTTGTTCCAGTCACCTTATCACTAGTTAACATGGAGTGAAATGATAGTGGAGCTGGATGACACAGATACTATCAGAGGGAGCTTAACTCCCTGTGGTCCAGCCTTGACTCATCCATCACCATCATCTCTATTGTTCCACAGCTGAGCCCAGTCATTTATCTCCCCAGTCCCCACACCCTAGCATTTCTCATTAAAGGATTCAATCCAATCCAATCCAAAACGATCCAAATAAATAATTTGGAATGGATGAAATCATAGGGCCACTGCAGTTACTCCCTTTTCGTTAGCTCTCCCCCAAGCTCCCTTCCTCCTTTCCTCCCTCATCCCTCCTTCATGCCACCCTCCCTGCCCAGCCCCTCACACCCCAATTACTGAGGGATGCTAGGATGTCAGAGCGGCAGGACAAAGCTCTCCAAATCAGCTCTCCGAAGAACGAGATGTTTGATAACGCTGACAGCACAACCCACCATCTAAGGTGCAGAGAGAGAGAGATAACCTTTTAACAGACTCAACTGCCAACCAGCAGTTCGTACACAGACACAGTCAGAGTGCTATCGGAGCATGGGTTTGTGTCAATTTGGAGGTAGACTTGACCACCGGAGGAATTTCCTCCACCTGTTGGTCCTTGCTGGGGTTCGACCGACCCATTGACTACTAATGAACATAGAGCTCAGCCTCAGCCGTAGAGTTGGAACGAAGCACCTGCCTTCAGGGCCACATAAGCAATCTGGTGCTCTGTCTGTGCAGCCCAGCGTTCGTCTCACCTCGATTCCTGTTCTCTCCACTCTCTCCCCCAGCTGACAGCCTCAGCAGCCAACACAGGAAACACACAGCAAGGTGGGGGAGCCAATTAATCGTCTGTTTCTTCCCTATATGTCACTTCAGCTAAATCACCCCCCTCTACAGGAGCACAAACACTCCCCAGTGGAGCCGAGGGGGGGCCCAGGTCCATCCGCCATCCATATTTCAGCAGGCGAACGGTCTGTGCTCCCTATCCAAAACACAATGACAGAGCCCATCTGTGAAGCACTCCCCAATGGATAGAGCAGGGGAGAAGCCGTGTAGTTTGTACAAGCAGGTCCGAAGAGTATTGGGCTTGTTGACGGCATCACCACCCAGCGCTACCAATCACTCTGACATTTGGTCTTCATGGTGTTTACAGTTGTAACAGATTGGCTCTTACAGCAGCAGCAAAAAAACACCCCCGCCTTTTCCCCAGGTTAAAATTAGAGCTATACTACCTTTCAGTCAACATGCACGTGCAGCACGTTCAATATCAAGCTGGATCAACCTACGTATATACCGGTTTTTGGTCACCACTGAATCCCAAAAGCGATTCACAGAATTCACTGTCAGTCCAATTCCATTTGTGTAGGAAGGTGAGGTAACAGAACAAATTGAGGTGGTGTTGGGGTGTTATATTAAGAATAGAATGGGAATCAGACAGTGGTGAGCTGTCTGCTACCGCTGCAATAATTAATAAGCTCATTTAGAGAGGCAATCAATCTGGGCCCGAGACGTGCTGCCTGCCTCTCACACACACTTAGGATTCTTTATGGCCTGATTCACAGGTTTAGCTCCATGAATGCCCTAATGAATGACAATTGCAATGAGATAGATGAGATATAGAGTCTTATTAGAGGAGAAATCAGAACTACACGAACAGTGATAGAGTTGCACCTAAAGAGAGAGAAGCCAGTTTTTAGAAAGTAACAGGAGTCAATATATGTGTTTCACACTTTATTCATAGAAAAGCACTGAGATTCCAACACAAATTATATAAAATGGTAGTAGCGTTACATAAATAGTAATAAATTGTTGTTTTATAGACATTAGCTCAAGAGGTTGCACAAACAAACAGTTGATAAACTATACTTCTGTGGCAACAAATACTGGTTAACTTTTTTTTTTTATAAATCAGTAGCACAAAGAGGCAACAAACACTTTCCCTTAAATAAAAAAATAATCAAACAGTAGATGAACTAGTGAACAATCTACCAGCGATTATTATTACTTCCTTCTAAATACTAACGACAGGTCAAAACACTGGTACAGTTAACACATTGACACGGAGTATGGGAGAGAGAGAAATTAAAAGCCAGAGGAGTTTCCCCCCACTTTTTTTGAAATGCCGTAGAACCAACTACTTCAGCGACAGAAAATGCTTGTTTGACGTGTGTATATAACAGGCAGGTTTACATTAAACTGCAATCTTGTTTTGTCCACTCGTAACTCACAAATCTCAGATTTAAGTAGTGGTTAATATTTGTGGTAGCTAGTGAATGACAAAACAGAGGAGGCTGCCGTAGGTTGGTTGGGAAAGCAGGTGTTATGTTGTGGCGCATATGACACTGGCAAACGCAGTGCTGCAGTCTTACTGAATCCTGTGACTAACGATTGGGAGGAAGTAAATGCAATATTTTAAAAGACAGAAGGAATAAAGACCAGCGATGGAAGGAAGGATCAGAATAACAACTGCTCCATAAGGGTTTTAGAGAACAGTTAGGAGCATGGCCATGGTCGTTCAGGTGAAGAGAACTGAATAGGCTTAAAAGCATGAAGAAATACAAGGGAGGATGGTAGGAGGACAACACAGACTCCCCCATTCATATTCTCTGCCAGTTCCTTATTTAGCGTGGGGCATGCAGGGTTTTTATTTTCATTTCTTTTGGACCATTGTTCTCCTTAAACTCTCATTACCATGTCAGGCTCTGACAGAGGTACTTTGAGAAGACACTAAAGGCTTAAGTCCAAAGAGAGTAATTGTACATTAAAAATCGGTCAAAGGCAAAGTCTGTCCCAATTTGCAGCATGTGCAGGCTACTTACAAATACAAACATGCTGTGTCTTGCCTCGTCTGTTCTCTTTAGGATATTGGCTAGCCCCCCTCAGACATTCGTCTGGGTGACTCCAGAGAAGGGGACCAAACCACCAAGTGGTTTCTGCATAGTCGGGTTGCTTTCTGTTCATAATGGTATGCCTGCTTTCTAATTTCGAAATAAATTGCTTCCTCTTAGAAAACTTTGCAAAAACAAAACAAAACATACAAATAAAAAATTAACTCAAAACTCAGATAATGTACACAGGAGCACCTGAGAAATGTCTTGAAGTATTTTCCTCTAACTGCCCTCACATTCCCAGCCCACAACAAATTCAAGTATCCCACAAAAACATACAGTTATCATAAATAATTATAACTTTACAATTTTCTTAATTGACACTTTCATATTTACAATATCTTAAATGCTTATGCTACTACTTTTTTGTTTTTGTTTCTTGAAGTGATTCCCTGAGAACTGAGTTTAGCATCTCTTTTCTCTTTCGTCATTTTTTCTTTACTGTATTACTTCAAAACATACAGACAGTGTACATCTGTGGCCATAGGCCACCTGGAATGTGGAAGCTGACATGGAACGGTTTTCATAGCCTCAATTTGTCCTCAAACGTTCTTCTGTCTAATATTACTATTTTTTGTATGTTAAATATAATTATGCTGTCTGTATTCCTAGTATTCATTCACACACAGATTATTCTAATGGTCGATAAATAATTGCTCAAGCAGACAGAATGATGTTGAGTACATAAAATGTGTGAAGTGCTTGTATAACAATAGTACTACTGCTAATATAAAACTTTCCCACAGGGTCTGAGAGGTCGATAGATAGTTACAGTTAGGCTTGTATGTGGAATACTAACCCCACCGGCTACACCAAGGCATGTTGTCTAAAAGTACACGTTCATACACGTTTTGCTTTGAAAGATACAAGATGTTTTTCAGCAATGGTATTTCAACATGTTATAAAACCCAAATCCTGACAACACAAGCCACTCCTCACAGTCCAAAACCCACAGTGGCAGTATCACTCTCAGGCCAGTCAATCCATCTCTCCGTGATCTAATCCAAATATCAATCTGACGCAACATGTCTCGCTCTCTGTACATTTGTCTCTTTTTGAAAGGTACCTTCACTAGAAATAATACAAGATACCAGACAAATCGATCAGGCTACACTCAAGAAAGGAGGAGGAGAATATATGTGTGAGAGGCTTGGTCAAGTCAGAGGACTCTGTATGTACCTGATGAGTCTGGTGAATGTATTATTAGGTTCTGGACCTGTGGGACACACATCCAAGTTCAGCATTTCACCTCCTCCATACATGATGCCTTGAAACGAGTCCTTTTAACAGGAAAAGTTTAAAGCTGACCCTTGGAATACGATCGAGGTATGACAGTTATTTAACACTATGTGCGTCAGTGTTTTTGGAATGACAAGTTTTCTTTCCTTCAAAAACCCATAGTATCTCACCGCAGCAGACATCATTCCCTGGCTCAAAATACCCTATACATCATTTGGTTTTCATTATGTGCCACCTCAATGCTTTTTCATCATCATCATAATCTTTTTCAACCGATTTTGTATTCAGATTTCCCCTCTCCGCAGTCTTTACCTAGCAGAGTAACATTGCAAACAAACATTGGTTGTCGCTCACAAGAAAAAAACCGGACAAAAAAAACCGGACAAACACAGAATTTGCCACGTAAATGACAAAAAATATGGAAATGAATGAAAACGTGAATAAATGATTAAGTAGAAATAAAAGTAGTTCCCTATATTGCCTGTCCTGTTGGGGGACCCCCGGGGGTCAGCCGAAGCGTTCCCGTACCAACATCATGAGTTTCTTCTTGCCCTTGTAGATCTGTTTGAGGTTGTCTATAAACTGGGCAAACTGGATGTGTCCGTCCTGGGCCAGTAAGAAGGTCTCTCTGGCCTTACTAAGGAACTCTATGAACTCTCCGTAGTGTCTGGGGCTGATGTGTGTGAGCCGGGAGTGGGTAGTGTTGATGTAGGCGCTGATGGTGGCGTCCAGCAGCTGCCGGAGTGGAGCCTTGTCCGTGGACATGAGCTTCCCAGAGTTCCGTCGCCCGGGGATACCGGCTAGGCCTGGGGCCGTCATGGTGCAGCGGCGCAGGATGTCCGAGAGCACGGTGGCGCAGTGCACGCTCTTCACCACCAGGGGGATGATGGCAGCCAGCTCGTTCTTGCCCAGCGAGTGGGACAGGGCGCAGGCCCACAGCACGTCGTTAATGGCTGGGTGTGTGTCCTGGTTGTAGGCCAGGTTGAGGTGGGTCATGGCCAGCGAGGCCAGCTTGAAGGCTCGGAGCGGGTAGCCACGGTGCTCCATGTAGCGGGCGATGGTGAACAGCTGAGAGTAGGTCATGCCTGTTGATGCTGCATCAATGACGATCTGGTAGGCTGTCTCGAAGGCGATGTGGTCCTTCTCGCAGAGCGTGAGGGCGGAGAGGGCACAGTTCTGGGGGTCCTTCATGGCACACTGCAGGGCCAGGGTCCGGGCGCAGCTAGCCAGCTCCTCTCTCTGGGGATAGTCCAGGCTGAGGCGCAGGATGGTGTTGTGGGACATGACGGTGGCTGCTACAATGCTGGTGGCCTCGGTGGGGGTGAACAGGGTGTACCAGCTCTGGAGGATGCTCACCAGCGCTCGCAGACCCACCTCTGTGGCACAGGTGACCAGCCAGCGCACCATCTCCCTGCGTCTCCAATTCAGAGTGGACAGAGTCATCCTCATCACCTGCGGAGAGAGAGACATGTTGAAACATGTTAGGCAAGGCAGAATGCACAGCATTTCAACACCCACCTACCAGCCCATTTCATCAAACACATCCCCTCACACCCAATACATCGTCACAGTGCTTACTATCCACCTATCCCTCAGTACCTGCAGGCCCAGCTCCAGAGCTACATTGAGCAGGGTGATGTCTGGGGGGTTGTCAGCCGGAGTGGCAATCTTGAAAGCATCCTGGGCCAGTTTGAAGATGAGGGAGGAGGAGTGGATGTTTTTCTGGATGGCCTCCAGCACCGTCCGCAATCTCAGCATGTCTCCTGGAGGTACAAACAATACAGCATTAGATTGAAAAACAACATTTGTCATCCAACAGTTTATATGTGTACTGTTGTGTTCTGTAGTGGTGGACAAGGCCTAGGAGTGTTATCTGATAGTGTTTTGACAGATGGGCTGTGTGTGCATTGTTGTAAGTAGAGCTCAGCTGACCTTTGGCTGCGGTGAGCATGGTGGAGGCCAGCTCACACTGCTGAGACTCCAGGTGGCCCAGGGTAAACCAGCGCGGGTAGCGGCTGGGCACGATGCTGATGCCATGGTGGGGGTGACCCAAGTCTCCCGAGGGCCCAGTCGACTCTAACACAGGGAGCCTAGAGGACACACAGACAGAGAGACAGAGAGAGTGATGAGATTAGTTATTATGATAAGATAAAGTTTCCCATTCAAAATGAAACTGAAAAAGGTTTCCAAGCCTAATACAGCCTATGCATTCCTTATAGCATTATTACACTGGCTCATCCAATTTTAAGTCTGTATAGCTGCATTAGAGTTCTCTGCCCACCCCTGTCTACATATGCACGCATGTGTGTGTGTGCGTGTGTGTACATCCGAGCTTGCACGTGTGTGTGTGCAGTCCTAAGCCCTGTTATCGATTGTGTATTAGCCAGGTCCCTGAGGAGTCTCCGTAGGATAATCACGCTGCAGGACAGACGGGATTATGCAGTCATAGGGATTCATCATTCAGCCTCTCAATATATAGATACAAGTAGAGGGATGGAGCCTCTCCTCTGACCAGGCCCCCAGTGTCCGGTCTGGAGTGTGAAGTCATGAGCTCGGCTGGTCGGCTAATGCGTAGCAACCTTGCAGTGCCAAAAGCCCTGGTCTGCCCTAGAAAGCCTGTGTAAATTTTGACGGCAGTTTTGTGCTCTAAAATATATTATTATCAAGTTTGATCCCCACGGTGAATTCGCTACAAATCAAGATATTTAATTAAATAGTGATCCATTCTGACTACTACATTTGTCGTCACACAGGACCACGTGCTGACACAGACCAATCACGGGCCGACAGGCTACGAGGAGGCTCCCGGTTGACTCCGGCAGGATGAAAACGACTACATCGACCATGATCCTTTGCTAATTACGGTCCCTTTCACCTGATCCTTAGCAATTGTTGGTACCATTTAGCCCCATTCAGTAATATGGCACGCTTCAAATTCAAATAATTCCGGCTTCATGCGCCATCGGGATTTTTCCATAGGAATATGTGGATGACGTCAGCGCTATCACTATCTACTGATTTGAATGTCTATGACTGACACAGTGATGCAGCCAGATAGAAGCATCACATTATGTTGACAGAAAAACATGATATGATTCTAAGTGTTAATAGTAAATTGTAAAATGGTGTTTTCTTTTTGGAATAGATGCTAAATGGTTTTGAATGCCAGAGACACATACAGGTGCTTGAAACTGTGAATAGGGTTGGATATTAATGTAGGTTGGGGGATCTTACCTCATGGCCCGCAGTGCTAGTTTGTAGGCCAGGTCTGCGTCATGGGGCAGCAGGGCTGAGAACAGGTACTTGGCAAAGGTGTGCATGGGAACGCTTTCCCTGTGGATGACTTCACCAAGGCCGCTGAACGGGCCTCCTGAACACACACAGACAGAGAGTTGTCACTGTTTGTTGTCACAAAGTATATCAGAATTGTCACTGTCATTCATATCTTGGAGTCCAGCCACACACACATACACAGGAACCGTCCATTTCTGATTTGGCTCTGTTTTTGGTGAATAGTCAAAGTATACCAGTATAAAAAGGCAATGGCTCAAAGTAGAGCAGTGAATAAAAGCAATATTATGTTATACCTCTCCCAACCCGATGGGGGCGACAGAGAGCAGACAGGAAACCATAGACTCACTGCCCATTGGGTATTAACCACATCTCTCCTCCCTAGCAGCGACAGATGTCCGCTCTAGGATTACACAGCTAACATTCCCCCTTATCCCCAGATGGGGGAGGGCTATAGCATAGCTAGCATGGGGACGCAGAAGGAAGGGGGTTAGACATAGTGTTAAAAGGCCAGAGCTGAGATCCATTTTCAGCTGGGTGTTGCGAGGCAGGATCATTGGAGGGCAGCCAGGTGGGAGAGAGGGATGGGATGGGACAGCTAAAGAGATAGGGTGACAGGAAAAGAGATGGAGGCAGGGAGAAACAGAGTGAGGCCGCAAGCAGGGCAGATCGAGAGAGGGATATGGAGGGTGAAAGAATAGAATGGGACATCAAGGGAGGATAACTGAGACAAAGAGTGAGGGAGATTGAAGGCAACAGAGAAGAGATAGACGATGAAAGGAGACAAGCAGAGGACAATAATAAAACTAAAACTGGCCTTCATACCTTCCAGTAGGAGGATAGCCTGTTTCCTCAGCGTCTGGACCAGAAGATCATCCAGCTCCATCTCCTGCAGCTTGGCCACGATCTGCTCCTCATTACGACACACCTTGTCCTGGGCGTAGAGGCCCTCCGGCATCACCCTCTGCTGCCCCATGCCCATCAGCGCCACCTCCAGGGCCAGCGCCAGGTAGGACTCCCCGCCATCCGGGCAACCCCACACGGGCACATGGTGGTACACTGGCGGCTTGGGCTCTCCAGAGTCTGAAGAAGAGACAAAGAGAGGTTTTTAGTTTACATGGATGGTCATGGAAGTGAGACTTCATTCTACTTTACTAAACCTTCATTCAAACTGTTTGGTCAATTAGAACCAATTCTCATTTGCAATGATTATGAAACATTGCTAGATGCTAACACTAATCCAAAATGGCTGCCAAGTTTTGAAAGAAAATCCCTGAAAGGTGCTGGGTGTGGAAGCAGCTGCCACAGACAGGAGCCTCTCGCTAGCTCCACATCTCCCACCCAGGCAGCTGTGGATGCCAGGCAGCACCAGAGAGAGAGGTGTCCCTGAGGTCCAAGAAAAACACTAACATCTGCTGACAGGGACTCAGATCCAACCCACGGGCGGCTTACGCTTAAACCCCCCTGGCAAATTATCCCTTCCTCCCTACGACAATCCTGTTTTTTACGGGGGGAGGGGAGGGGGGGGGGGGATTTTCTCTTCATGCCGCTGGATCAAAACAACCTCTATTCTCCAATGTAGCGTCCAGGAGCTGTCTTTTCAATAACACGCCGCTTTGTTGTCATACCTCTAGAAATATTTGACCTCTCGTACATTTGACCTCTCTGACCCATTTACACTGTCTATGTACTGTACCCATCGAATATACTGTATGTATCTACTTCAAAAATATACAATATACAAACATGTTTTAGGCAACACTGGATAGATGCTATAGAATTTCTTTGTCTGTAGGTGTTGCTAACTACATGTGAAGGGGGTTTAATATGAGTGGACGTAAGCCTCGGGCTTCTAGGTTTTTTGGCATTTGTTGTGTGAGATCAGTGCCAAGGTGGATTTAACCATGTGGAATCCTGGGCGGCCCGGGTTAGTTCTCATACTGCAACCACAGTAGTTAGCCTCCATGTTTCCCTCCCTCCACTGTTATGGCTCTGGCTCTGCTAGCCAGCTGCTGCTGTTGGGTCTGATGTGTAAAGACTGTGGACAGCTGCTTCCTGATTGGTCAGAATTTCAAGTTAAGTCCTGCCCCCATACCAGATGTTTACAGCTACTCACCAGAACCAAACAAAGGACTGTGATGATGATGGCCCTATAAGTCATAAGCCACACACTCCATCGCTCCCTCTCTTGGTCTCTCTAACACACACACACCCTCTCTCTCTCTCTCTCTCTCTCTCTCCTTTGCTCACGCCCAAATCACCATACCACTCGCCAGTATTGTTCCAGCACACAATGCCTCCCTGTAGGTTTGTCACAATAGGCTGTACCAAATCCCTGCTCTCCGTTTGGCTGGGCTAAAGAATGTATCGATGCAAATGTTGATTGATTTTCCACCACTGTGTGGGCTGGGACAGGATGACCTTTCTGTGGCACAGCCATTCATCTCAGGGCTGTTTACAAGAGGACCCTGAGGGGGTGGAGGGGTTGGATAGACGAGGACTGGATTGAATGGGTGAGTTTACCATCTGATGGTCTTGATTAGTTTTGGGACAACATGAGATAGTTGACTGATACATATATATATATTTTTTTTTTCGACCAGTCTGGTTTAAGTAGAGTGAAATGGTTGCTGGTTGCCTTTGCCTGGGCCAAATTGTATGGGACTGTACTGTATGGGTGATCAGTTATGGTTGCTGGACTGACCCCATTTGCCTGGGCCTGTCCAGATGCGTACCTCCAGTGTCCATAGCGTTGTCATCCTCCACCCGGCAGGTCTCAGTGAGGGTGCAGAACAGACAGCCGATGGGATCCAGGGGGTGTCCTACCCAGCCCTCCAGGTTAGTAGTGCTGGTCACCCCCCTCTGGAGCAGCTCTGGCACACACAGGAACACCAGATCAGACACCGTCATACATACATCTTATCACATGAACAAACTTAGAAGAGTATTCAGGTTATGTAGGGATAGGATATTTTCCTGACCATATAAAAACGCAGGGCCCCAATTATAGGCTACACAACAAGGTTACAACAAGATCAGACACCAACATACCGTACATCGTATTATAAAATCAAATGCATTCATTCTGTTATGTAGGGCCCAGAGGCTCTACTAATGAGAACAGTGAACTGTCTCCAGGCAGACAGGGGGCGCTACCTTTCTTTTGGTGCTTGTAGATGTCCAGCTGGCGGTGCTGCTGCAGCCGGAGGGTGTTGATGATGGCCACGCCTAACCGCAGCGCCTCGCGGGGGTAACCATGGGAACGCAGGGCATCGACCCGCGCACACGCCGTGGGGACGTGATCTATGGCACAAATCACATGACACGGGCTCAGCACAAAGCAACACAACGTCCAGGCAGGCTGGCAGGCAGGATGCAGACTCAGCAGAAAGAAACCCACTACTCTGATACCCAGGCTTAAGTTGTAGAATGTGGACAAATCTTCCCCCAGAACCTGCTTACTCCAGCTCCAGGATTCAGTGGAACTGGAATTAAAGGAGGCTTATAACACTAAACATTGGTGGTGTTTAGAGAGGAAAATTCCAGCCCCAAACCCAAGCACTGGGACTGGACAAACTGACCACTATCATGGCAGAGCTTAAACTGCCAGGAGCTGGGCCAGTGTGTGTGTATGTGCATGTGTCTGTGTATATGGTTTAAATACATATACTGAGGTGGCCTTCCGATACCACCTTGAATTTATATAACATTTAACATCTAGCGCTAAGAGTGTGTACTGTGCAGACCAGATAAAATCTGGTTGTGTAATTCTCACCTAGCCATAGAGGCAGGCCCTGGGGGTTGAAGAGCAGACTCTCTCCTTCTCTCTGGTAGGCTGGGGACATGTAGTATTCACAGCTGATGATCCTCTGCAGGTGGCTGTCCTGCCAGTGGAGATTACAGGCCTCCATGGCCCGCTTGAACACTGTCCGTCTGGGCCGGGCCAGGGAGTCTGGAAGGGGGAACACAGGGAGGGAGACAGTTAGAAAAATACTGTCATCTAATTATGTTTATTACAGTCATATTTTGAGTACAGCACAAGCAGGTTGACTACTTTTACTAGAGACAACCAAATCTGAAGACAACAAAAACAGTGCATCAGAACCATGGTTTGGGATAGGTAAGGGATGTAGCTGTAACTCAAGTGGAAGTGTACAGGCCCAGTGTGTGTATGTGTGTGAGTACCCTATGTGTAGGTATACCAGTGTGTGTATGAGTACCCTATGTGTAGGTATGCCAGTGTGTGTATGAGTACCCTATGTGTAGGTATGCCAGTGTGTGAGTACCCTATGTGTAGGTATACCAGTGTGTGTACGTGTGTGAGTACCCTATGTGTAGGTATGCCAGTGTGTGAGTACCCTATGTGTAGGTATACCAGTGTGTGTATGTGTGTGAGTACCCTATGTGTAGGTATACCAGTGTGTGAGTACCTTATGTGTAGGTATACCAGTGTGTGTATGTGTGTGAGTACCTTATGTGTAGGTATACCAGTGTGTGTATGTGTGTGAGTACCCTATGTGTAGGTATACCAGTGTGTTATAGCTACAGACTGTGACTGACCCTGGGCGAGGTTGCTCTGTGGTAGAGCGTTGGTAATGTTGGGCAACTCACTGCCGTAGTTGCCGTCCTCCAGGGGACAGATGTCCATGTCGCCCCACTTCTTCAGCTGCTTCAGCCAGCCGCTCTTCTCCTCGCTCTTACAGTGCGGGTTCAGCACGATGCACACCCACAGGGCACCTGGAGAAGGACAAAGGTCAGAGGGCAAAGGTCAATGGACGGAATAACCATTGTTTGAATATTTGGGTATGGAGGAGGATCCATAACAGCAGTTATAATATAATAAATAATAATAATATGCCATTTAGCAGACGTTTTTATCCAAAGCGACTTACAGTCATGCGTGCATACATTTTTGTGTATGGGTGGTCCCGGGGATCGAACCCACTACCTTGGCGTTACAAGCGCCGTGCTCTACCAGCTGAACTACAGAGGTCTCCTATGTTAATGTTAATTTGGGTATGGAGGAGGATCCATAACAGCAGTTAGTTCTCCTATGTTAATGTATATTTGGGTATGGAGGAGGATCCACAACAGCAGTTAGTTCTCCTATGTTAATGTATATTTGGGTATGGAGGAGTGAGGAGTCGAGGACCTATACAATACAGAAAGCATTTTTAATCCGGCATAGAGTCCTAAAGTAATTTGTAACCCAGGTTGGACTGTATTAAAGTCAAATTTTTTCAACAAAGGCACAGGGTATATTGGGAAATTTGGCAGGTCTTTAGTATAGCCTAAGGAATGTGAGGGTTAAACTAGTTCAGTTCCTTTCACTACCCTATCACCAGGTAATAAATGACCAGAATTCACCCCCTTCTGTTTGCTTCCTTTTAAACCCTTGTTTCAGAGCTCTGTTAGGGTGCTCACTCCTGATCACACCGACCGCTTCTGGCACTAACAGCCCATTAGAGTGCAGCACGGTTGCTTTAAACCCTCCAACAACACCACCTTTGATTGGGCACTTTGGTGATCATGCTGACAGCCTGTGGCAGTCCTAGCCAATCAGAGAGCCCTGTCCTGTCGCTCCCCAGTAACTAAACATAACCCCTGAGCCGGGGTTCATCCTGAGGTGGAGAGAGGCACAGCAAACCTCTCTCTGCTCTGCTGTTGCTCTCCAATTAACCTCCTCGGGTTGTGTAGTGTGCAGTCAGCGACCCCTTTAAATGCTCCAATCAATACCAGGGAGGTTGAAAACCCCATTGAGCCCAGCCCTTTTTCATGCAATCCCAATCGAGGCGAGTGCTTGGCCATTATGTATGCACTGCTGGACTGCTGCACAGTCACCCACTGACTGACTGATCCACTGATATGGCCGTATGCATGGGGCTTTAACGGGCAGGTCACAGTGTACACACACACACAGCAGAGAGAGATACCTGACATTACGTGTATCACGGTGGCTTTCCAGATAGGTAATAGTTACATAGCTGTGCTGATCGATGTGGTGAGGCCACATTCCGTTTGGAATTGCTCTTTGAGCAGCAAGGATTTCCAGCTGTGTTTCAGTACCTGCTGTGAACCAACTGTGAACGAAACACAGCGCTTTGGACAAGGGTTTAAACTGAAGCAAATCAATAATATCCAAGCAGCAATGAGACAGTTGGTCAGTTACACTCCCTATGAATACCCTCTTCATAATGCATTATGTATGCCTGTATAGCCTTCTGCAATGCATTATAACGCACAACATAGGCACTAATAGCTGCTCATAATCATCTAGAACTGTGTTCTGTGTGAATTGGAGCTCTACACTGTACATTTAAGAAAGTGAGAGGGACTTACCCAATTCATCCCATAGCTGCCGGCACTTGTCTGTCATGCCAGTCCCCTGCTGCCTCCACAGAGAGAGGCGAGGGTCGGCCATGAACTGTTCCGTGATCAGGGTCAACATCCTGGCACCGTTAGAGTCGCGCATCCGCAGCATCTCCCGCACCTACAGAAAACATTCATTAATATACAGTAAGTCATCCGGGATTGATTTTGATACTGAATGTTCATGCAGACAGACAGACAGACAGACAGGCGTACCTTGGCGAACATGGAGTTGAGCTGCTTCCCGGAGCCGTAGTACCCTCCCTGAGACAGGAACAGTTTGACCTGCTCCCTGACCTGCTCCTCGTCCAGGTGCCAGCAGTTGTCGTCATCGATGCTGGCCCCTGCCGTGGGGTCCGGGGCCCCTGGGAACACAAACAGAAAGAGACAATGTCAGACCAAGGACTAATGAAACACATAATAACCAAAAGCTAGGCTCCAAAAGCATGCCTTATATCAATAATCACAAACTGTCAAACACATCTCAAAACTAACCCCATATAAGACATCAAAGCAGGAGTTTGTTCAATATTTTTCTAATTAAGCAAACACCTAAAGAACAGGAACAGAGTGTGACCCCTAGGTGCGTAGGCGTCCTATAGGTAGCCCCAACACCCATTTGATCTGCCTAGAACTACCAACTGAAGTCCTGCCAAGGCACTGTTGCATCCGAATGTTCACATTCCACAATGAAAGCCTCAACTCATAGCATTGTCAAGGGGGCTCCCACTTCAACTCACTGACTCCCCATAGCAACAAAACCTGTAGACTGGGAGATGGACTTCTTTGTTAAGAGGCTGGGGTGGGTAAATATTTAGAGAGTGATGTGGAGAGATAGCAGACTGCAGAGTTCCTCTGTTTTTCAGACTAGGGGGATAACAGGGGGTTTCATGCCGAGCTAGAGTAGTTAGGAATGTTAGAACGTTGGCTCGGTGTCTGACTGACTTTCTTCTTCGTTTGACTCTTTTTCAGACTTTCAGAAATGCAAAGCACCAGCAGGCTGGGAGACAGACATCAAACAGGCTGTTTGAAGCCTCTGAGTCCTCGCTGCTGCTTTGGTACTGCAAATCAGGGCTCTGTCAGACTGGGCACACCTTGCTGTTCAAGCCCACCAGAGGATGGTTGGGGTAGAAACTAAGGAGTGTAAGGGACTAGCAGAGGCTCTGGGTGAAGCACAATATGTGGCCATCTTGTGACTTGTAGGCCCTATAAGCTCTGAAACCCTGTTGTTCTAGGTCTAAACACCTGTGCTAAACGTGAACAAACTGTTCACCAAATTTGAACACAGCGACCTTATGTTATGTCCAACAACTGATGTCTTGGTGGTGTGTGTATTTCTTACCATGGACCTGGTTGATCTCAGAGTTGGATGACAGGATCTCGTCGGCCAGTTTCTGGGCGGTGGGCAGCACCTCTGTGTGGTGGGCTGTGATGAGGTACTGCACCAGCTTCTGTAGCTGGTCTCTGTTCATTTGGAACAGGGTCTCTGAGATGGGCAGCCGCAGCTTGACCTGCTCCGGCTTCCTGATGCGGTACAGGGACAGCGCTACCACGTGGGCGCAGTAGAAGATGTCGCGGTTGCCACAGCCGCAGGTGACCGAGGTGATCTTGCAGCGGTCGAAGCTGATGGCCACCTTGTGGGTGACCTCAGGCTCCGACTGGGAGGCGGGCTCCATGACCGTGCCACTGAGGTGGAACCCTGGAGAGACGGAGAAGACTGGTGTCAGCAGACTTGATCAACATTTAAATGACTGCTGTGATTTCACATCTTCCCCTTTAGCTCAGATGAAAGATAGTTGTGACTCAGCACTCTAAAAGTCACATGAGCAATGAAGGGGTTATCAAACCTTTCTGGCAACGTACCCACAAACCCATAGAAAGAATCCTGCGTAGTAATATGTGATAGAGTTAACCTTTACAAAGCGAGCACCAACGAAAACAATTAATCTACCATAAGGCACTCTGGGATTGAGGTAGCAGTATAACAAACAGTTCAAGGGAAGGTAGAAGTTCAAGCCACGTAACACAATGGTCTTACAATAATAAAACAGTGAGGGCAGATTACAGTTCATAAAGGGACTCTAAAAGAAACGGTTTGTATTATCTTATCAGTTAACTTAACTAAAAAGGGAGTAGATAAGATAGTGAAGTTGAAAGCTGATACTAGTTAAATGCGTCTGGACCACATGAAAGATTTTCACAGGAAATGCTCCTGACTGCCTGCCTGCAAGATTGTGACATATTTGAGGCTTGAAGTCAGTCATTCGGTCAGTGAGGGGCAAAGGGAGGGAGAAAGGGAGCGCATGCAGCAGGGGGATGGGAAAGGGAAGTGTGTGTCCGATAGAAAGTCTGGCAACTCACTTTGACTGGTAAATTATTAATGACGGAGGGAGGTCCAGAGAGGGGGCTGGGAGAACAGAGATGGATCACTATAACACAGTATCACACCAAACCATAGCAACCATGCCTGCTACAGTCACACATAACATACACAGAGGGAGAGGGAGAGGGAGAGGGAGAGGGAGAGGGAGAGGGAGAGGGAGAGGGAGAGGGAGAGGGAGAGGGAGAGGGAGAGGGAGAGGGAGAGGGAGAGGGAGAGGGAGAGGGAGAGGGAGAGGGAGAGGGAGAGGGAGAGGGAGAGGGAGAGGGAGAGGGAGAGGGAGAGGGAGAGGGAGAGGGAGAGGGAGAGGGAGAGGGAGAGGGAGAGGGAGAGAGAGAGAGAGAGAGAGAGAGAGAGAGAGAGAGAGAGAGAGAGAGAGAGAGAGAGAGAAAATCAGTACCACAGGTCACTTCCACAAAGCTGTGAACGATCTGAGAGACAAGGCAAGAAGGGCCTTCTATGCCATCAAAAGGAACATTACATTCAACATACCAATTAGAATCTGGCAAAAAATACTTAAATCAGTTATAGAACCCATTGCCCTTTATGATTGTGGGGTCTGGGGTCCGCTCACCAACCAAGAATTCACAAAATGGGACAAACACCAAATTGAGACTCCGCATGCAGAATTCTGCAAAAATGTACAACGTAAAATGCCAAATAATGCATGCGGAGCAGAATTAGGCCGATACCCGCTAATGATAAAAATCCAGAAAAGAGCCGTGAAATTCTACAACCACCTAAAAGGAAGCGATTCCCAAACCTTCCATAACAAAGCCATCACCTACAGAGAAATGAACCTGGAGAAGAGCCCCCTAAGCAAGCTGGTCCTGAGGCTCTGTTCACAAACAGACCCCACAGAGCCCCAGGACAGCAACACAATTAGACCCAACCAAAATCATGAGAAAACTAAAAGATAATTACTTGACACATTGGAAAGAATTTACAAAAAAAACTGCAGTTGAATGCTATTTTGCCCTAAACAGAGAGTACACAGTGGCAGAATATCTGACCACTGTGACTGACCCAAAATTAAGGATATCTTTGACTATGTACAGACTCAGTGAGCATAGCCTTGCTATTGAGAAAGGCCGCCGAAGGCAGACCTGGCTCTCAAGAGAAGACAAGCTATGTGCACACTGCCCACAAAATGAGGTGGAAACTGTGCTGCACTTCCTAACTTCCTGCCAAATGTATGACCATATTAGAGACACATATTTCCCTCAGATTACGCAGACCCACAAAGAATTCGAAAACAAATCCAATTTTGATAAACTCCCATATCTATTTGGTGAAATACCAGTGTGCAATCACAGCAGCAAGATGTGTGACCTGTTGCCACAAGAAAACGGCAACCAGTGAAGAACAAACACCATTGTAAATACAACCTATATTTATGTTTATTTATTTTCCCTTTTTTACTTTAACTATTTGCACATCATTACAACACTGTAATGATAAATATGGCGCCCGGAGGGGATGGCTGCCATTTTATGGACTCTTAACCAACCGTGCTATTTTGTTAGTTTTTTCACGTTGTTTGTAACTTATTTTGTAGATAATGTTACTGCTATGACCGAAAAGAGCTTCTGGACATCAGAACAACGATTACTCACCTTGAACTGGACTAATCATTTTTCTTTAATGAGTCGGACGAGAGGGATTTGCTCTAGACACTCGACAGGGCCCTCATCCCAGTCATTCGCAGGAGAAAGAGATGGAGATATCACGGAAGGAGATCGGGGTGCTTGATATGGAGGCGGCGACGAGTGGCTAATCTACCCTTGCCATCGGTACTATTGGCCAACGTACAATCGCTGGATAATAAAGTGGACGAACTAAAAGCACGTATATCCTACCAACGGCACATTAAAAACTGTAATATTTTATGTTTCACCGAGTCGTGGCTGAAGGACGACATGAATAACATACAGCTGGCGGGTTTTACACTGTATCGGCAGGATAGAACAGCAGCCACTGGTAAGACAAGGGGTGGCGGTCTATGTATATTTGTAAACAACAGCTGGTGCACGATATCTAAGGAAGTCTCAAGGTTTTGCTCGCCTGAGGTAGAGTATCTCATGATAAGCTGTAGACCACACTATCTACCAAGAGAGTTTTCATCTATATTCTTCGTAGCTGTCTATTTACCACCACAAAACGATGCTGGCACTAAGACCGCATTCAATGAGCTGTATTCGGCCATAAGCAAACAGGAAAACGCTAATCCAGAGGCGGTGCTCCTAGTGGCCGGGGACTTTAATGCAGGGAAACTTTAATCTGTTTTACCTCATTTCTACCAGCATGTTAAATGTGCAACCAAAGGGAAAAAAACTCTAGACCACCTTTACTCCACACACAGAGACGTGTACAAAGCTCTCCCTCGCCCTCCATTTGGCAAATCTGACCATAATTCTATCTTCCTGATTCCTGCTTACAAGTAAAAACTAAAGCAGGAAGCACCAGTGGTCAATAAAAAAAAGTGGTCAGATGAAGCAGATGCTAAGCTACAGGAAGGTTTTGCTAGCACAGACTGGAATATGTTCCGGGATTCTTCCGATGGCATTGAGGAGTACACCACAGTCACTGGCTTCATCAATAAGTGCATCGATGACGTCGTCCCCACAGTGACTGTACGTACATACCCCAACCAGAAGCCATGGATTACAGGCAACATCCGCACTGAGCTAAAGGGTAGAGCTGCTGCTTTCAAGGAGCGGGACTCTAACACGGAAGGTTATAAGAAATCCCACTATGCCCTCCGACGAACCATCAAACAGGCAAAGCGTCAATACAGGACTAAGATCGAATCGTACTACACCGGCTCCGACGCTCGTCGGATGTGGCAGGGCTTGCAAACTATTACAGACTACAAAGGGAAGCACAGCCGCGAGCTGCCCAGTGACACGAGCCTACCAGACGAGCTAAATTACTTCTATGCTCGCTTCGAGGCAAGTAACACTGAAACATGCATGAGAGCATCAGCTGTTCCGGACGACTGTGTGATCACGCTCTCCATAGCCGATGTGAGTAAGACCTTTAAACAGGTCAACATTCACAAGGCCGCAGGGCCAGACGGATTACCAGGATTTGTACTCCGAGCATGCGCTGACCAACTGGCAAGTGTCTTCACTGACATTTTCAACCTCACCCTGTCTGAGTCTGTAATACCAACATGTTTCAAGCAGACCACCATAGTCCCTGTGCCCAAGAACACTAAGGTAACCTGCCTAAATGACTACCAACCCGTAGCACTCACGTCTGTAGCCATGAAGTGCTTTGAAAGGCTTGTCATAGCTCACATCAACACCATTATCCCAGAAACCCTAGACCCACTCCAATTTGCATACCGCCCAAACATATCCACAGATGATGCAATTTCTAGTGCACTCCACACTGCCCTTTCACACCTGGACAAAAGGAACACCTACAGTATCTCACAAAAGTGAGTACACCCCTCACATGTTTGTAAATATTTGAGTATATCTTTTCATGTGACAACACTGAAGAAATGACACTTTGCTACAATGTAAAGTAGTGAGTGTACAGCTTGTATAACAGTGTAAATGTGCTGTCCCCTCAAAATAACTCAACACACAGCCATTCATGTCTAAACCACTGGCAACAAAAGTGAGTACACCCCTAAGTGAAAATGTCCAAATTGGGCCCAATTAGCCATTTTCCCTCCCCGTGTCATGTGACTCGTTAGTGTTACAAGGTCTCAGGTGTGAATGGGGAGCAGGTGTGTTAAAGTTGGTGTCATCGCTCTCACACAAAAAATAATTGTTGCTCTACATAAAGATGTCCTGGGCTTTAAGAAGATTGCCAAGACCCTGAAACTGAGCTGCAGCACGGTGGCCAAGACCATACAGTGGTTTAACAGGACAGGTTCCACTCAGAACAGGCCTCGCCATGGTCGACCGAAGAAGTTGAGTGCACGTGCTCAGCGTCATATCCAGAGGTTGTCTTTGGGAAATAGACGTATGAGTGCTGCCAGCATTGCTGCAGAGGTTAAAGGGGTGGGGGGGTCAGCCTGTCAGTGCTCAGACCATACGCCGCACACTGCATCAAATTGGTATGCATGGCTGTCGTCCCAGAAGGAAGCCTCTTCTAAAGATGATGCACAAGAAAGCCCGCAAACAGTTTGCTGATGACAAGCAGACTAAGGACATGGATTACTGGAACTATGTCCTGTGGTCTGATGAGACCAAGATAAACTTATTTGGTTCAGATGGTGTCAAGCGTGTGTGGCAGCAACCAGGTGAGGAGTACAAAGACAAGTGTGTCTTACCTACAGTCAAGCATGGTGGTGGGAGTGTCATGGTCTGGGGCTGCATGAGTGCTGCCGGCACTGGGGAGCTACAGTTCATTGAGGGAACCATGAATGCCAACAGGTACTGTGACATACTGAAGCAGAGCATGATCCCCTCCCTTCGGAGACTGGGCCACAGGGCAGTATTCCAACATGATAACGACCCCAAACACACCTCCAAGACGACCACTGCCTTGCTAAAGAAGCTGAGGGTAAAGGTGATGGACTGGCCAAGCATGTCTCCAGACCTAAACCCTATTGAGCATCTGTGGGGCATCCTCAAATGGAAGGTGGAGGAGTGCAAGGTCTCTAACATCCACCAGCTCCGTGATGGAGTGGAGGAGTGGAAGACGACTCCAGTGGCAACCTGTGAAGTTCTGGTGAACTCCATGCCCAAGAGAGTTAAGGCAGTGCTGGAAAATGATGGTGGCCACACAAAATATTGACACTTTGGGCCCAATTTGGACATTTTCACTTAGGGGTGTACTCACTTTTGTTGCCAGCGGTTTAGACATTAATGGCTGTGTGTTGTGTTATTTTGAGGGGACAGCAAATTTACACTGTTATACAAGCTGTACACTCACTACTTTACATTGTAGCAAAGTGTCATTTCTTCAGTGTTGTCACATGAAAAGATGTACTCAAATATTTACAAAAATATGAGGGGTGTACTCACTTTTGTGAGATACTGTATGTGAGAATGCTATTCATTGACTACAACTCAGCGTTCAACACCATAGTGCCCTCAAAGCTCATCACCAAGCTAAGGACCCTGGGACTAAACATCGCCCTCTGCAACTGGACCCTGGACTTCCTGACGGGCCGCCCCCAGGTGGTAAGGGTAGGTAACAACACATCCGCCACGCTGATCCTCAACACGGGGGCCCCTCAGGGGTGCGTGCGCAGTCCCCTCCTGTACTCGCTGTTCACTCATGACTGCATGGCCAGGCACGACTCCAACACCATCATTAAGTTTGCCGATGACACAACAGTGGTAGGCCTGATCACCGACAAAGACGAGACAGCCTATAGGGAGGAGGCCAGAGACCTGGCCGTGTGGTGCCAGGACAACAACCTCTCCCTCAATGTGATCAAGACAAAGGAGATGATCGTGGACTACAGGTTAAGAGCTTCAAGTTCCTTGGTGTCCACATCAACAACAAACTAACATGGTCCAAGCACACCAAGACAGTCATGAAGAGGGCACGACAAAACCTATTCCCCCTCAGGAGACTGAAAAGATTTGGCATGGGTCCTCAGATCCTCAAAAGGTTCTACAGCTGCACCATCTAGAGCATCCTGACTGGTTGCATCACTGCCTGATCTGGCAACTGCTCGGTCTCCGACCGCAAGGCACTACAGAGAGTAGTGCGTATGGCCCAGTACATCACTGGGGCCAAGCTTCCTGCCATCCAGGACCTCTATACCAGGCGGTGACAGAGGAAGGCCCTAAAAATTGTCAAAGACTCCAACCACCCTACTCATAGACTGTTCGCTCTGCTACCGCACGGCAAGCGGTACCGGAGTCTAGGTCCAAGAGGCTTCTAAACAGCTTCTACCCCAAAGCCATAAGACTCCTGAACATCTAATCAAATGGCTACCCAGACTATTAGCATTTTCTTTGGGGGGTATTCTTTCTTAAAACCGCATTCTTGGTTAAGGGCTTGTAAGTAAGCATTTCACTGTAAGGTCTAAACCTGTTGTATTCTGCGCATGTGACAAATACAATTTGATTTGATATAGACATAATGACACTTGAAATGTCTTTATTTAGGAACTTTTGTGAGTGTAATGTTTACTGTTAATTTTTTATTGTTTATTTCACTTTGCCAATAAAGCCCTTAAATTGAATTCGAGAGAGAGAGAGAGTTTCCTGACCTTAAACACACTCTACTCATTTCATTTCTATGCTCACTGGCTGCATGGCTATGGTAGCATACCTGGCTACCCATAGTACACACAGAACAGAGGGTACACTACACACACTAACACACCATAGATGATTATATTTAAAAAAATAAAAACTTAGTGAGCTCAGCAAGCCGAGGCTAAGCTAATTATCACCAAATGGGGTCCTGTCTGTCTGGCGGCAGAAGAGCACTGCTACCATAGCAAGTGAACTGTAACAGACCTGGAATGCCTAACACACAAACACACACACACACACACAATTCATTCTAGGGTTAGAGTAGTGAGACAGGGGTGCCTAATAAGCATGAGTAAAGCCTGTCGTCCTCTTACCAAATCCCACAAAAGGCTTTTCCAGACGAGTTCTTCTGAGAAACTAGCCCCCCTCTTACCCAGTTCTTTTTTTTCCTCTGGGGAAAGAAATCCAACGTCCAATTTACTGCCAAGCCCTTTCAGGCAGAGCCAAAACCACAGGCCCATCTGATTAAGGGGAGTTTATGGTGATGTCTGTTTTCATTTTGATAAAATAAAAGGAAAGGGGCTACCCCTATGTGTTGCAAATTACTTGCAGCACAATGCAGAGTTCAATGTGAATTTGGTGAAAGACAACGATGCATGGAAACCTTGTGGTGGAGAAAATGGCGGACTTGTGTTTACTGCATACATTTTTCTTCGAGGCATCGGCAATCAAATATTGTACTGTACAAGTATGCTCTTGTCTATTTTCAAGGCAGTGTTGTAAAACTGGTGCTGTATATCAATGTGAGGGAACAAAGTAGTGAACAAAGTAGTTAACTAGTAAGATGTGGGATACTATTCTTTCTGATAATCTGTGTTTTTCAGCAGATGAGCAGATTCAAATGGAGAATGATAGTTCTCATGTTGTTGTAAGGATTTGAGTTATTTCACAGCAAACCTACAGTACGTATGTATGTCATAACCTTAACCTACCTAATAATATTAGCAACCTATAATTAAACATTCCAACAATCCTAAGGAACCCACCAGAGACAATAAGGTAAAAACGAGTCATCTCTGTTACTAACAGAGTTGACATGTCACCCATTTTACATTTTAGTCATTTAGCAGACGCTCTTATCCAGAGCGACTTACAGTTAGTGAGTGCATACATTATTTTTTTATACTGGCCCCCTGTGGGAATCGAACCCACAACCCTGGCGTTGCAAACGCCATGCTCTACCAACTGAGCTACATCCCTCATGTCAACTCTGTTAATGCTCATCACCATGCTCTATGGCAGTTCAGTTTGATGTAACAGTGAGCCATCAGAGTGAACAACATCGGAGTAGATGACACAGACGAGCGAGAGGGGGTGACTAATGTGTTTTAACTCTCTACTGTTTTACAGCTCTGAAGAGATGGGATCTAGCCTCCAGAGAGCTGATGAGAGGAAAGAACTGCTGCACTGAAAGGTTTTGTTTACAGAACAAACGTGATCTTATGAATTGAAACGCGTACGTAGAATACGGCTGACGCCCATCATTGTCTTTGGCAGTTGCACAAGAAGAGACGTGCATGGGTTTACAATCATATCAAGATGTCTCTTTAACTAGAAAAAACAAGGCCTGACAACTATATGTAGAGTACCACTACAATGTGTCACCTATGCAGGTCTTCTACAGAGTCATTAGTTAGACCCAGGGGCCTCTCTCACCTCTGCGGTCAGTCAGTGTATGCCGAGTGGCTGCAGACTGCAGTAAGGGGCCTGTACTGGGGGTGATGACTAGGAGGCCCCATATCTGTGCTGCAGTGTGTGTCTGAATCTGACAGTTGCTGCAGTGCCACAGCCTGCTGCTGGGGTTATGAGGGGCAGGCAGGGTAGGGTGGCTCCTCATCTCCTTTCACAGTTCTCCCTTCAGTAGAGAGCCAGACATCTGCCGCTGATGGACGTGAAGGGTCCTCCTCGCCTTTCAGCCAGGGGCTCCCGTTTCCCCCTAGCCACCCCAACCCCCGCCCCCTCGGCCCGTCTTTTGTTGGCCGGCCGCGATGCTGAATGTGATCCTGCCGTCCCTTACCGCTGCTCTTTTCTTTTCGGTCTTTCTCTAGAAGCTGAGAGCAATGCAATCCCCCTCTTCTTTGAATCCTCCTTCGTTCTGCACTGTGTGTGTGTGTGTGTGTCCTTCCTGTACCTGGCCCAGACCCTGTAAACACTGATGCTCTTCTAGACGAGGTGTGTGTGTGTGTGTGTCCTGAGGAGGAGGGTCTGGGTGTCGTCAGCAAAAGGAGTGGAGGTGTCAGTTCAGTCACAAGGCAAGACGCTGCTGCATTGGTCAGTCGGTCAGTCAGTCAGTCAGGGAGTAGTAATCAACACACTGCCACTGCTAATATGGATCAGACTGTCACTCTGCACACTCTGTGACAACTCTCAATTGTCTCCTAGAAGAGTCCCAGCAGGATGCCATGGCCAGGCATAGAGGAGGACAGCTGATTTTGGAGGTTGGGGAGGGATGAGGAGGAAGAAGGTGGAGGAGGAGGAGGAGGGACCATGTGGCATAATGTTTCATGTATACAAGCTTGTGCGGGCCGGACCAAAACAGCAGAGAAGTGGCTATAGAAAAACATGTGAGGCCTCCGTCAGAGACCGGGCCAGGGTCGCCCTAGTCACTGCAGCACTAACTACAGTAAGAGGCCCTTTGCACTGCAAAATCACCAGGTCTGAATCAGCTATAGGGGTCAGATCTAAGAGAAGCAGCTGAACCTCCCTTTTCTCTTCTCCAGAACAGTACTGGGACAGTGACATCACACCTTAGAGGTCCCTACCCTTCTCACCACACTGGCTTTGTTCATTATGACAGAGATATGCAAAACCATCACAGCAACACAATTCGATATAGAATTTTATTTTTCTTTGTTTTTTTCGGTACTGTTGTAATCGAGGGGCCGGGTGGGTAAAGCCCCTAAATAGATGAATTTCTAACAATGGTGAAATTAATGTATGGTTCTGGGAGCGCTGCCAGCCTCCACAAAGCTGATTTGATCCTCAGGAGAAGCACATGGCTGTATGCCCCTGGGGAAGAACTGTGCTGTGGGGGAGGAGCTTGGATGGACGCAGCCTACATGGATGCTACATGAACAATATGACTGAGCCAGGGGAGGGAGGGGGTTCCTTTCATTCATCTTACTCTACACTTTATCCCATCCATCCATCTATCCATCCATCCATCCATCCATCCATCCATCCATCTATCCATCCATCCATCTATCCATCCATCTATCCATCCATCCATCCATCCATCTATCCATCCATCCCAAGCGACTTGGTTTACACCTTTATAGGTAAAACGAGTCCTCATATGTCTGACTAGGATCTAGGCGGAGTTAGGCAGTAAGACATTGAGA
Source organism: Coregonus lavaretus (assembly GCF_964263955.1). Taxonomy (NCBI): domain Eukaryota; kingdom Metazoa; phylum Chordata; class Actinopteri; order Salmoniformes; family Salmonidae; genus Coregonus; species Coregonus lavaretus. Next base: position 22,275,122 of record NC_140010.1, read on the forward strand.
CGTCTGGGATCAGCTCATTGATCCGTATGCTGCAGTGTCTAATAGTCATAATAATTAATCTGAGGGGGATGCTGCTAATGCAGCTCCCTCAGTCTGTAGCCTGGGCTAGCCTGGGCTTTTAGACTCATTTACTCTGCTGAGCCCACCAACCATCTGTCTACTGCAACGATGGCTGCTCGCTGGATGCAGTGGTGAGGTTGGGGTTAAACGCGTAGGCCTTCCATAGAAGGGAACGAGAGAGAGGAGGATAGAAGATGACAGGAGAGCGAGAGAACCCCCTCAGTTGTATTTGTATTTATTAAGGATCCCCATTACCTACTGCCAAGGCAACTCTTCCTGGGGTCCAAACAAATTAAGGCAAAAACAAAAATACAACAAAACCGTAGATATAACTTTACACCACTATCTAAAATACAACATTTGTAATACCACCATACATACGTGTGTGTAGAGTGTGTGTGCATATGTATGTCCTCCCTCCCTCCCTCCCTCCCCGCTCCACTCACTGGGTCTGCACCATCTGCCACTCTGCCGGCCCGCCCACGCGGGACCCGCCAACCAATCAGAGGGCAGTCCCTCCCTACTCTTAAACCATTAACCTCTAATCAGCCGTGGAGGCTGAGCTAGAGATCTGTATGGCAGGCAGGCAGGGAGATGGGGCAGGGCCAACACAGCACACACAGTACTGCCTAGGACCCCCCTCTCTCTACCCAGCCCAGTCTACCCCAGCCCATCTTCCATCTGTTCCAGCAGCAAGGAGGTTAACACAGCCACCCCTGCCCCCCACCCGTCTATCTCCACACAACATGCATGCATATGTACAGACACACACATTCAGCGTCACACAAGGCCCCGGCCCCACTGATCAGATAAAGGCCTGATTGATTCATTTGTGATTTCCCAACAGCACCATCATGGCCCCAGCACTGGGAGCCATTTGTGGGGAATGCTCTAAGTGAAGATTGTGTTCGTTTTTTATGATCATGTTTTGTAATTTAAGTATTTGATTGTGTTTTGTATTGATGTGTGTGTTTGTATTGTGCAGGGCTCATTGAAAAAGACACTTGGTCTCAATATGACACCCTGATAAAAAAAAAGGTTAATAATAACATTTGTCATGATCATATTCAATTTATTTCTGATTCACTTGAATTATACTGCATGGAATAAAGGAGGGGAGTTTAATCAACTTCCTTTCACTGGGCGTCCCTTAAACACTGGCATCTATGAAAATCTATGATAAGATGCCTCAGCCAATTTCCAATTACCTTGTGATGTGTACTGAGCTTGTAGACTAGTCGTTGGGTTGGTGGTGTGTGGGGGGAGCATTAGCTAACAACGCAGCACTTGGGAAGATCAAAACAATAATTTAGCACCTGATGCAAACCAGACCTGGCTAAAATCTCTTTATTCTACTGCTGATCATTCATAGATACAGGCAGGAGAGAAGTCTTAGAGGAAGAGATAAATATGAGAGCAAGAGATAAATATGAGAGCAAGAGAGAAATGTGAGAGCAAGAGAGAAAGGAGAAGATGAATAGTAGCACGTTGGGATGGGCCGTAAGTACATACAGATGTCCTGCTCAAGAAAGTCAACTCTTCAACGACGAGCCCAACAGAATGGGAGGGGGATATCCCCTCATTGTTATTTTGGTTCAAGGTCTTCATGGCTGCCATACTAAAAGCAGTGTTGAGAAAGCATATATTCAAACCCTTTCCCCAACCAAGTCAAGACGTTGTAGTGGGGCAACAACAGTGAAGGTTCCTTGTGTGTGGAGGGTAAATTGAATTCCCCTTGAATGGCGCTGTGCAATGTGCAGGCAGAGCGCAAACGGGGGAAAAATGCAGTATATCCAATGTTCCTTGCAAACAAACACCTGGGTTATTCCAATCAATACACAGTACAGCTCTTACGGGGCCTTGGTGGTGTGTACATAAACTGGCCAGCCTTCTCCTCCCTCCTCTGTGTGTGAGCAAACCTCTTACCCAAGGCCAAATAAATAAAGGATAGAGATCTGGTGTTTTGCAGCCTTTGTTTGCGTGCCTCACATTGTGCTTTGGCATTGTGTGTGGAGGGAAGGAGCTGCGGTTAGCGGGTTAGCGGCTAGCTGAGGGGCCAGAAGAGAAGCTGACAGCTCCCAAAGGTCACAAAGCTGCATTTATCCCCCAATTACTGTTAGATCAGGCCAGCTCAGCCCCTCAACACTACCCTGCCACGATGCTCATATCAACCACCTATAGTCTCTCCAGTCTCTACAGAATGGCCCCTAAAGCACCCATCTAACACTGGATCACTCATCTTTTAAGGCACGTTGGCCTTTTGTCATGTGTGCCCTTAAAATGTAAGGGTTCCTGTTTACTATACAAGCACGCACCAAACCATCTGCCACCGTCTTGTTGTGATTGACAAGGGGCAGTCAGGGTGGCACAATGCCTCTTTTGAGGCGTGTTTCTTCTTGAAGCACGGTCTTTCATATAACTACTCACAAAAGCAAAATGTTGCCCGTCACCAATGTGAAAATGTGCAAAGAATGGCAAGTGACTAAAGACAGAAACAGGCTCTGATGTTAACATTTGCTCTGTTGACAAAGCACAAAGTAAAACATTTGTGTGTACAAAACATTATGAACACCCCCCTTTTGCCCTCAGAACAGCCTCAAATCATCGGGGCATGGACTCTACAAGGTGTTAAAAGCGTTCCACAGGAATGCTGGCCCATGTTGACTCCAATGCTTCCCACACTTTAACCAGTTTCCTCCCCTTCATCTACACTGATTGAAGTGGATTTAACAGCTGACATCAATAAGGGATCATAGTTTTCACCTGGATTCACCTGGTCAATCTTTGTCATGAAAAGAGCATTGTTCCTAATGTTTTGCACACTCAGTATATAATCACAATTTCTAGCATAACTTATTTACCTTCAGTTGTAAACCAGTCTCAGATGGAAACAAACAAAAACAAAGGAAACTTCAAGGAAGGACAAGAAACTTATAAGAAGCTTAGAAAGTCTAAAGATACTGTGAGCTTGTCGGGACTCAAACCTCATCCTCCCCCCACCCCACAAGTCAAACCATTTCTCTCGCACAATAACCGCCATAATGACGCGGCAGCTAAGAGCAAATGTACGGCTGAGGCGAGATGACATCTCCATTGGTCCAATAACAAGCTAGAAATAACCGATCTGCAATTGGGCTTCTGGTCGACTTCATAAAATGCTCATCAAGCCAAGCATAGCATATGGACCAGGACAAAACCAGAGGGCCTGACACAAAGGATGGGGCATGATATGAAGCTTTGTCTTGCATGCATTATGATGCTGCCTGGGACCCTGAAGGTGTGTTGTGTTCTGTAAAGACAGGCTTCAGATCAGCTGAAGCGAAGGCAATGTAATGGCGGCATCTCTAATTACCACTCCTCCCCTTCTCCCCCCTCCTCCCTTCCTCCTCCATTGTCTGCCCCCTTCTCTAGGCCGCCTTCTTTCACCCCTCCCTTTCTTTCAGGGGACTGCCTTGCCTTGTGAGCTGGCATGCACCCTGAAAAAAGCCCAATGATGCGCTCGCTCCCCGCTCCCCTCCACACGCACACAGTGCAGTCTTAATCTCACTGTGACCTGCTTTATTCCCCCTGCACCGGCTGCCCACTGGGCCCAGGATTCACAGGGGCCCTTTGTTCTCGCCGGGTCTGTCTAGGCCTCAGGCAGGGGCCTGGCCTGCCATTGTTGCCCACAAAGCCTAAACAGCGGTTAGCAGGCGTCAGCTTGGAAGCAGGGCCTTGGAAACCACTGCTGCTTCCACTGAGATGCTGCATGGCAAAGAAAGAGAAGGAGGAGAACAGAAATAAGATAGGTGCCAAAAGGCATTGATGGCGCTCGGAACACAATCACCCACGGTTACCTAGCACTGCGGTGAAACATTCCAACAATTCAACAGTAATTCACCAGTCACTAAACCGACCTTGCATCTTTGCCGCCAGTTTCAGTAAGTGAAATATCAGTCTCTCTTCGGCAGAAAACAACATGTGGCGTCCATATTATAAAGATTATAACAGGGGATTTGTCTCTGTTGTCAGTTTATTTTAGAACACAAAAACAAGTGAACTCAATAACCTGGGGGATGTGATAAAACTGACACCAGCTCATTCAGGCGCGCACCAAACAATGTCAAGCGTTCACACATGCAGCCAGAATAAAAAGCAAGGCTCAGTAAACAATACCACACAATGCACTTTGGCTCTGCTGTGTTTACAAAGAAAAGGCTCTATCCCTAGACAGCCATGATTCATTCACATGGCCCTGACACTCTGCAAAGAGAAGCTCACCAGTGACAGCCCCTCTAAGGCAAGCGCTGAGGGACACATAAAGCCAGCCCACTCAATGGACCGGCCGGACCAACATTCTAAAGTACCAAATTCCCTCCACACAGAGGGACGGTCATTAGTAGAAACTAGCCTGCATGGAGACAGACAGAGGGACGGTCATTAGTAGAAACTAGCCTGCATGGAGACAGACAGAGGGACGGTCATTAGTAGAAACTAGCCTGCATGGAGACAGACAGAGAATTCTCCGTCTACCTTTGTGTCCATCTACAAAGTCCTGTTGAATCTTTCCCTCGATTTCCCTATTTTCATACTGACCCAACATTCAGAAAACATTGTGAACAAAAGTCCATGAGACATGGATGAGGAACCTCACAATACCCACAGAGCATGTGAGCCTGAGCCATGATACGAGTGTTGGGAGGTATGTTGCCTGGGAGGTATGTTCTACTTACTCTTTCCTTCTCTTCCCACATAGACGGCTCTACATTGTAGGCTATATCTATGGGTAAATAGAGGCTTTCCATGGCGCTCCATTCACGGCAGACAGAAGCCATGTCATCGGGGTGGCAGATCAGAGAGTCAGGGGGTGGTATGCATTCAGTGCCCATTAGGCTGCGATGCCTGTATTTATAGGCACACCCCAAAAACAACAGACCAGATAGACCAGTGGAGAAAGCCAACTTCAGACTAAACCAACAACGATGCAAGCTTTACAATTCTGGATGTGTAGACAATGGGTGCCAGTTAAAACAAGCATGGCCAGTGTGGAAATCCAAGAGCTGAGCAGTGTGTGTCATGCTGCAGTGTGGGAGGGAGGGAGGGAGAGATCCTGAAGCATCTATCATTAGACAAGCTAGAACTAGTGCTTTATAATTTGAGTAATTAAAATATGCACATCACTACACACATCCAGCACCTACCGTTCTCTATTCTCTCCACCCATTCTCCAATGTACACAAAAGTATGTGGACACACCTTCAAATTAGTGGATTCGGCCATTTCAGCCACACCCATTGCTGACAGGTGTATAAAATTAAGCACACAGCCATGCAATCTCCATAGACAAATATTGGCAATAGAATGGCCCATACTGAAGAGCTCAGTGACTTTCAACGTGGCACTGTCATAGGATGCCACCTTTCCAACAAGTCAGTTCGTCAAATTTCTGCTCTGCTAGAGCTGCCCCGGTCAACTGTAAGTGCTGTTATTGTGAAGTGGAAACGTCTAGGAGCAACAACGGCTCAGCCGCAAAGTGGTAGGCCACACAAGCTCACAGAACGGGACCGCTGAGTGTTGAAGCCCCAAACTGCCTCTGGAAGCAACGTCAGCACAAGAACTGTTCGTTGGGAGCTTCATGAAATGGGTTTCCATGGCCGAGCAGCCGCACACAAGCCTAAGATCACCATGTGCAATGCCAAGTGTCGGCTGGAGTGGTGTAAAGCTGGACTCTGGAGCAGTGGAAACGCGTTCTCAGGAGTGATGAATCACACTTCACCATCTTGCAGTCCGATGGACGAATCTGGGTTTGGCGGATGCCAGGAGAACGCTACCTGCCCCAATGCATAGTGCCAACTGTAAAGTTTGGTGGAGGAGGAATAATGGTCTGGGTCTGTTTTTCATGGTTCATGCTAGGCCCCTTAGTTCCAGTGAAGGGAAATCTTAACGCTACAGCATACAATGACATTCTAGGCCATTCTGTGCTTCCAACTTTGTGGCAACAGTTTGGGGAAGGCCCTTTCCTGTTTCAGCATGACAATGCCCCCGTGCACAAAGCGAGGTCCATACAGAAATGTTTTGTTGAGATCGGTGTGGAAGAACTTGACTGGCCTGCACAGAGCCCTGATCTCAACCCCATCGAACACCTTTGGGATTAATTGGAACGCTGACTGCGAGCCAGGCCTAATCACCCAACATCAATGCCCGACCTCACTAATGCTCTTGTGGCTGGATGGAAGCAAGTCCCAGCAGCAATGTTCCAACATCTAGTGGAAAGCCTTTCCAGAAGAGTGGAGGCTGTTATAGCAGCAAAAGGGGAAGCAACTCCATATTAATGCCCATGATTTTGGCATGAGATGTTCGACGAGCAGGTGTCCACATACACTACATGACCAAAAGTATCTAATTTAAGCTGAAGAGAAGGGACATTGATACAAGTGCTTTAAAAATGGCCTTTGGCTTCATCCAGCGGGAGCATTTGAGTAGCTTTTGGACCAGCCGTAGCCTTCGCTCACAAAGAGAGCTTGATTAATAAGCATGGCTCCTTTTCCGGAGAGCAACAGAAAGGAAAAAGCCGTCTGAAAGGCACTTAGACAAATTATGTAGATTTAAACACTGCTTTGGTCACAAGGGATGCTGGGGTGAATATTCATAAAGCAGCACTCCAGACTGGTTAAAGTGCCTCACCTACCAGAGGACACCGCACAGAGAGACAGCCAACCAATCAACTCCTCTGAGTTGGCTTGAACCCGCCTCCTCTCCACTGAATAATGAAATAGTTCAACTTTTCTCCTGACATTCTGTCTCTTTAGCATGTAATAACCTTCTGTGCTTAAAGACCCATAGCAATCATACTGCAGTGGATGGAGACGTTTTCCAGCCAGTGTCACACAGACATAAGCTAACTCCAAAGGAAGTGGCATCACAAAGGCTGAGGACTTTCAGGTTATTGAAAGGTTAGGCTATTACTAGTGCTCATCCTCTTTTTTTTTAAATACTTAAGCTGGCTGAGGACTAGTAACTAGTAATAACCTTAACTAGCTTCTGACAGTGGCAAAGTGGTTTCCTTCCGGTGCCTTAAACCACAGTGGCTCATCTCATCAACACGGCTTAGTTACAATACAGGCTGTTCTGTTCACCTCCTCCCAGTCCCTGCTTCCCTCCTCACATCAAGGTCATTGCCATCACAAAAAGACAGTGAATGCTAACAACAAATGTGTGCCAGCTGGACCCGCCTGACTTGGCACACGTCACTGTCCGTCCATGATTGAGTTAGCTGTTAGCTGGGCAATACAGCAACAAATCTCCAGGTACAGAAAAGTTTTCAAGGATCCTCACTCAAATAAACCTTTTCTTATTTTCCTTCCTTGTGAGAAGTGAGGATGTTTTTCATTATTCTTTTTTTAGGAGGAATAGGCAAAACAAAGGCTCTCGTTTGGGCTCTGGGCTGGCTAGCTGCCCCTTAGTTAAAAATGTACGTTTTTAAACCTCAGACCAGGACCTGGCAGGCTGTTAGACAAACACTGGCCACTCCAGTTACAACAAAACACAGCTAATAGTACTACAACACACTACCAGCACCAGGCAATGAAACACACCACACACACACACTGTGAGTAGAGGACTATGCTCACGAATGTCGTGAATGTAGATTGTGAAACCCCTTTATGCTGTGGGGTAACGAATGCCAGGAAGCTCCATCTTGAACAGATTTTCTGTCTGTTCAGACATATCACCTGGAGAGGAGAGCCAGGGTAGGGTTACTATGTGAAATGAGGGAGAAAAGGTTGATCCCACAACTAGATTAAAAGTCTGGTATTTCTCAAAAACATAATTGACTTATGGATTATTGAAGAACATTTTGAATTTGTTTAAGGGGGAGGGATGAACTCCCACACCACATGGGGTATGGAGGAGCGTGGTAATGAAAGTGATTGTCCCCCCCACAGCCCTCCAGAATATAAAATGATGGGCATGGTCATAGCAGTGGCGGTAGCTGCCTATCAGTTTAGCCTGACTACAGACAGACAGACAGACAGACAGAACAAAAGAGAGGCTCCATTCCTTACTCAGCAGGAGCTGTCTGCAAGGGACCAGTGGAGTCAGGCAGGGGGAAGAGGGGATGCAGGGTGGTGGGACACCCCCCTACCCAGGGCCACGTGCCAAACACAATGACCCACAGAGCTGCCAGGGCACTGGTTGGGTGGGTGGTGGGTGGGTGTCTCCTGGGCTGGGGTGTGTGTGTGTGTGTGTGTGTGTGTGTGTGTGTGTGTGTGTGTGTAGGAATGTGCATGCTTGCATTCCAACGAGGCATGCTGCCTCCCTCGCCACAGCAGCAGCGAGAGGAGAGTTTGGACTTTGGACAGAGTAGGGAGGGAGACGTCAATGGATGAAACTGGGCACTGAGCCAAGATCTGGCATTACAATACAAAGAAGAAAAAGAAGAAAGAGAAATGTTAAGTAGAGAGGGAGGGAGAGAGAGACAAGAGGCAGTGTTCTAGTCTGTCATGTATCAGGGGGTGAGGGCAATTCAATCATCACTAGTCGGAGGTTAAGGAAGGTGAAGGGTTGCTCTCTAGTGGGCTATAGGAGACGGCTGGCAACACAACCCCTCTACACAGAGAACCAATAGGGCCATGACACTGACAGGCCATGACTGGTATAGGAATGAGAGAAACACACCGATACAGGAGGAAATACAACAGAATAACAACGTACAGTGTGCAGTGCACCATTCTAAACTACCTTGCAACACAACACAATGTTTTCAGTATTTTGACCCAAACTCCTTTGTGAAAACACAGTAAAGATAATCTCAGCTCAGCCAATCTCTCCACCAGGCACCATGGCAGACAGTCAGTTAGCCTCATGCTCCAGTAACAAGGTGTTGCTGTAGCTATTAATTGGCTGCTCTTTCCCCGTGCCAGGCATTGGGAGGCATGGAGCAGGCAGCGGTACCCAGACTGGGTTTCATTAGCCTCTGCAGTACCTGACACTTCAGATGTGCTGACATCAAAACCACACAGGGGCTTGCTACAGCTGCCTGCCAGACCTGGCCAGCAGCCCACAGAGCTAGATTAGAGGCAGGTGGGATAGTTGACTACGGAGTGGCTCTATCTGCTGCAATCAGGTCAACCCTGGCTCACACACTTAAGACACAGACCTACACACACGCACATTCTAGGAAACAAACTGAAATCATACCACAGGCCCAACTAAAACCAGTTTAGATGTCCTACACACCTTGTTATCCTACCTCTCCCCCTCTGAACAGACAGACGGACGGAGGGTGAGTAATGGTCAGACCACTGACTCTGACAAGCACTGACATATAGCTTTGGAGGAGGATTATCCTACCTACTGCTGAGCCCTTCAGCACCTCAGCCCATACAATGAGAATCTAAGTAGGCCTTCTTAGAACGGGCCAACGTCTAAGAATAAGCTTTAGCCCTAGAAGTGCAAATCACCCTCCAAAAATAGGTGACATTACACGTCTATTTGGGTTGCATAGTGTTAATTACATTATCAGTCCCCGGTATGTCTACTAGGTAGGCCTATTCTTTGAACTTGTGGCTAACCAGCCACAAGCAGAGACTGACGTACTCTATCCCAAAAGTATGCGTTGGAGCTGGCAAGCACAGAGAGCTAGTATCCAAGCCGTGCAAGGAGGATTGGACTTGGCCCAAAGAGTAAGCTTGTCTCCTCCCACACTCCTAAAGAAAGGAGGAGAGTTTGTGGCAGCACAGGTCCCATCTGGCCTGCACACATACACAGGAGATCCCTCCTTATCTCCTAACACTGGGACTGTGTTCCTGGCCTCATTTAGCAGCTACACACATACGCACGCAAGCCCAATGTCTCAACCATTGTCTGCGGGAGGGAGCTTCACTGTTACAGTGGGAGGAGGGAAGCGCCTCTCTTTACACTGGCTCCCAAATACTAAGACTAATCCTGTTATACACGTCCAAATAATAAGAAATTAATGAAAAGCCAGCTTCATCACAGAAGGGGAGGAGGCAGCGGTGGTGCTGGGCTGGGGCTCAGCTAAGTGGGCCCGGGGGTTTGGGGGGGGGGGGGCATCTAGGCTAGTCAGCAACCCAGTATGCTCTAGGTCTACGTCTAATTTGTGCGGGAGTTGTTCCTTTAAAGTGGCCCCGGGGCCTTTGGGAAGGTTCTAATCAGCGTGTGAAGGCAGATCCATCAGATATGCTAATCAGAGATCTTACCTGATCAAATACCCTCAAGAGCAGTTTCATCCATTTTAATTGGTAGAGGGCTCATTAATAATGCAGGCTAGGCAGGCAGGGAGGGGAGGCTGAGGGGTGCTCTGCAGATATTAACAGAGGGATTTGATGAGAGGGGGATTTTTGTTTCTGTCCAATCGTGAAGGATAGAGCACAAATCAGACAACAAAATACAAATTCCTGGGCGCACTTCAGCGTGGCTGTGACCTAGCGGTCTATCTGTTTAAATAAATACTGCCAGTGTGGTTATTTCTGAATTCCACAATATTCATATCCAGAAACCAGAGTAGCCTAAGTCTACAAATGGATACTGGGGTTGAATGATCGTGGGGATGACTACTAGCTGATGGGGGGTGGAAAATAGCCTAGCAGCATCAAAAGGTCAGTTAGTAAATGGACGGCTGGGGTTGAACAGTCACTTAACAGTGCCTTCAGAAAGTTATATTTTTAATGAAAAGTTGAAATCTCTTGAGTCAATAAGTATTCAACCCCTTTGTTATGGTAAGCCTAAATAAGTTCAGGAGTAAAAATTTGCTTAACAACTCACATAATAAGTTGAATGCACCAATTTGTAAGTCGCTCTGGATAAGAGCGTCTGCTAAATGACTTAAATGTAAATGTAATAAGTTGCATGGACTCGGTGTGCAATAATAGTGTTTAACATGATTTTTGAATTACTACCTCATCTCTGTACCGCACACATACAATTATCTGTAAGGTCCCTCAGTCGAGCAGTGAATTTCAAACATAGATTAAACCACAAAGATCAGGGAGGTTTTCCAATGCCTCGCAAAGAAGGGCACCTATTGGTAGATGGGTCAACAACAACAAAAAGCAGACATTGAATATCCCTTTGAGCATGGTGAAGTTATTAATAACACTTTGGATGGCGTATCAATACACCCAGTCACAACAAAGATACAGGCGTCCTTCCTAACTCAGTTGGCGTAGAGGAAGGAAACCGCTCAGCGATTTCACCATGAGGCCAATGGTGACTTTAAAACAGTTACAGAGTTTAAATGGCTGTGGTAGGAGAAAACTGAGGATGGATCAACAACATTGTAGTTACTCCACAATACTAACCTAATTGACAGAGTGAAAAGAAGGATGCCTTTACAGAATACTTATTTTTACTTTTATTTTTTACTTTTACTGAGTTACAGTTTATATAAGGAAAATCTGTCAATTGAAATAAATTAATTAGGCCCTAATCTATGGAATTCACACGACTGGGAATAAAGATATGCATCTGTTGGTCACAGATACCTTAAAAACAAGGTGGGGGCGTGGATCAGAAAACCAGTCAGTATCTGGTGTGACCACCATTTGCCCCATGCAGCGCAACATCTCCTACGCAGAGTCCTCTTCAATGGCTGTGCGAAGTTGCTGGATATTGGCGGAACTGGAACATACGGTCATACACGTCGATCCAGAGCATCCCAAACACGCTCAATGGGTGACATGTCTGGTGAGTATGCAGGCCATGGAAGAACTGGGACATGTTCAGCGTCCAGGAATTGTGTACAGATCCTTGCAACATGGGGCCGTGCATTAGCATGTTGAAACATGAGGTGATGGCGGCGGATAAATGACACAACAATGGACCTCAGGATCTCATCAGGATTGCCATCGATAAAATGCAATTGTGTTTGTTGTCCGTAGCTTATGCCTGCCCAAACCATAACCCCACCGCCACCATGGGGCACTCTGTTCACAATGTTGATATCAGCAAACCGCTTGCCCACACAACGCCATACACGTGGTCTGCGGTTGTGAGGCCTTTTGGATGTACTTCCAAATTCTCTAAAACGATGTTGGAGGCGGCTTATGGTAGAGAAATTATCATAAAATTCTCTGGCAACAGCTCTGGTTGAGACATCTGTGGCATTGTGTTGTGTGACAAAACAGCACACTTTAGAGCAGCCTTTTATTGTCCCCAGCACAAGGTGCACCTGTGTAATGATCATGCTGTTTAAATCAGCTTCTAGATATGCCACACCTGTCAGGTGGATGGATTATCTTGGTAAAGGAGAAATGCTCACTAACAGGGATGTAAACAAATTTGTGCAAAAAAAATTTAGAGAAAAAAGCTGATCAACAACCAATCTGACAGAGCTTGAAGAATTTTGAAAATAATAAAAAATTGGCAAATGTTGCACAATCCAGGTCTGAAAAGCTCTTAAAGACTTACCCAGAAAGACTCACAGCTGTAATCACTACCAAAGGTGCTTCTACAAAGTATTCACTCAGGGGTGTGAATACTTATGTAAAGGAGATCCTTTAGTATTTCATTTGCAATAAATTTGCAAAAACATGTATTCACTTTGTCATTATGGGGTATTGTGTGTAGATGGGTGAGAAACAAAACAATGTAATCCATTTTGAATTCAGGCTGTAACACAACAAAATGTGAAATAAGTCAAGGGGTATGAATACTTTCTGAAGGCACTGTATGTTATAAACCATTGACATTACTGTAATAGGAACCCAGTCTTCCATAACTGGAGTGAAACTATATACTTTGAATTTGGGGTTGGGGTTGGCACAAAGGCTGCATGAAAAAAAAAAGAGGTTTCTCGGTTTTCAAACTGGGGTAAATTGAGAGGCAGGCAACCATTGTAGGAGCTCAATTGACTTCAATGCTCGGGGAGTGTTTATGACACATGTGCGCCATTTGAGGCGGGTTAAACCTCTATGGGAAGTGAGGACCCGAGGGAGAGCAGGGAGACAGGCAGGGAAAACCCCTTTTCCCCAGGCAGACATGATCTGGAAGACTACTAGGAATACGAGAGAGGTTGAGAGATTAACTCACGCATTAGCTTTGTCTTACTTCTATCTCAGATATAGCCTCCTGGACTAATGTCCACCGTCAGACAGTGGTACTGAATGGAGATATGAGCTGGTTGTAGTCGATGTCAAATGCATTCTTCAAGGCTTGAATCACATAGTCAAGGCTAGCAGTAGCAGGACAGCTCTCTTTTCACTAGTAGTGGCCTAGCAAAGGCACCTAGCAACAGACAAAGACTATTATATTTCACTAGGCAGTTTCCAGTAGCTATAACTACATTTGTTCAAGAAAAGGCAAGGTTAGTACCACAATTAGCTATGTGTTTGGCTGGCTGGCCCAATTATGTTGGACTTGACAGAAAGGCAGGGAGGGAGGGAGGAAGGGGCGGGACTGGACAATTGAGCAGGTCAGATGATAGTTCAAGGTTTCCCACAAAGCTTCACTATTGACCCCAGACTGCAGACTGAGTTCCCTGGGGGAGTTCCCAGCATGACTGCTTTTGTTCCAGGAGTGGATAGCATGGCACAACTTAACTTTCAAAGCCTCAGTCATCACAGCTATTTCAGCTGCAATACTGGACCAGCCTAGAGGCACTAGCTTAGTGGTTAAGAGCGTTGTGCCAGTAACCGAAAGGTCGCTGGTTCTAATCCCCGAGCCGACTAGGTGAAAAATCTGTCGATGTGCCCTTGAGCAAGGCACTTAACCCTAATTGCTCCTGTAAGTCGCTCTGGATAAGAGCGTCTGCTAAATGACTAAAATGTAAATGTAACTAGTGCACATCAGTTGCCATGGGAGGATGACTATTCTGACACACAAAAGGACACCACACTAAAATAGGACTGGACCAGCCATAATTAGATGAACAGACGTGTTGTTGTTTTGCTTGTTGTTGAGCGTGTTAATGCAATTTGAATATAATGTAATGAGGAGATAAACAACTCAAAATGGATCATAAATCGCCTGTTTCCTCAAGTGTATGGGTTTATGTGACAAACAGGACAGAAGTAGACTGGAAACAGATTACGTAAGCACCAGGTGAGACACAGCCACAGAGGAAGTCACACTTCAATATGCATGGCTTCTGTTAATATGGTCAAAATGCCGTTCACAGAAGACAAATCGGAAACCGTTAATTCTGAAAGCAGGAAAGAACTGAAAACAAACCCTAATCAACTCTAACTGCAACCATTCTGCCCAAGGTGAGCTTTATCATCAGCATGCATCCGGAAGTGTATTCCTGCTAACTCTGTCAGAGCCCAGTCGTGATGGACATAATACTGTGGTGACGAGCAGAGGAGAGGACAAAGGGGCTAGGGCAGCGGTGTGTAGGAGAGAGAGAGAGGGCCATTTAGGCATGGGCCTTCCTTCTCATCTCGCTGTTGGGCAGGGCCAGTAATGAGAGCCTGAGTCTCCAATCAAACGGAATTATCCAGGAAAGGCCTCTTGAAAATCACCCACTGATTTACTTGCTGAGGTTTGTTTTTTCCCCTCTTTCTCCTCCTTTCTTTTCACAGCTCCCGGAATCAAGAGATGAAAAATGATGAAAGGTAGCGGTCATGAATATTAGCTAAAAAATATATATATATCCTTCAGTGTGAAAACTCCTCTCCCCAGCCCCATGCAGCCACGATCGGTCGGAGAGGAACACCTGTTTTCAGCCAGGTTTAGTTGTGTGTGTGATGAGCAAGGCCACAGCCATAGCCTTTCATTAGCCAGCCTTTGTGTGGCTCTAGGGTAATCCGCCATTTACTGTTTATGAAAACAAAATGTGTATGGGCTGCTTCAATGCATACCCAGATGGATCACCTCAATGTACTGAATGTACTGCCATGGAAATCTATCATTCTGAAATGTTCTCTTTATAGGTTTCCATGAGGACTAATATCACATTTGATTCAAAGTAATGATTTTTCACTTGGACATAAAGGTAAGAGATTGCAGAACAATTCTAAAAACACACACACACACGCAAGCACAGTCGCACACACACACACTAGCCCTTCACATTGAAAGTTCTGATCTGGCCTTCACAGCATCAGAGAAACTCAGAGAAAGGGTAAATGATTGGTTCAGACTTAGTGTGTGAATTGACATTTGTGTATTCTCTTGATCACTGCATTACTATTGTATGAAATATGTTCCAGAGCTCAAACCCTGCACGTGTTTTACCTGTCAGAAACTCTCCCCGCTACCGCTCAAGAGGATGTGGAACACCTTATAAGAAGAGGGGGAACTTCAGATCAGAGGTAATCTTATCAGATCATGTTTAATTGCTTCTTTCATCTGTTGTGCTTTAATCCCATTGTTGAAGCAGGCAGTTTCATCCAAGATAACGCACAACACTTTCAACACTGATTTACATTTTCCAGACGCACACTGGCTGCTTCTTTCTGCTGCCACAGCACAAAAAGTGCTTAGCGCGCCACTCCCCCTCTTTTCTGAGGCAAAATTAAACTAGGTAAAAATTTGAATTTAAAATCAAGTGGTGGTGGAGGGATAGAGTTTGGGACTGTATGGGGACTGCATGAAAATAGATGGGGGAGGGGGAAGTCAGATAGGATGCCAAAGAGAAGATATTGCTTCTCTTCTACCCTCAAACCCACCACAGCAACAGTGTCAACAGAACAAATTGGACCACTGTTTTTAGCTAGCTACTTACACGCCCCGAAACATAAACAGGCCGCTCAGTGCTCACATGGCACCATCGATTCAAACGGCCTGCGTAACCTCATTGTTCAAATGTTTCTACAGCCTGATCCTGTTACACCATGACATCTACCAGGATCCCTCCATTCAACCACATACTCACCCGGGTGGGTCGCCCCCCTTCCCCTTCACCTCTGGCCGTCAGCAGCGCTGGGCAGGCATGCCGGGGCTTTTCAAGGTTGTCTACCCCCTTACTCCACATACATGACTTCTGTACAGCGCAGAAACTCTGTAAATGCAGTGTAAAATGTAGGACAGGAAACTAGACACATTGGGAGTTCTCAAGTACCGGTTCGGTATAAATGACAGGGGAATACCAGTACCATTTATAAATGTCCAGAGGAGTCACTACACTTCCTGAGCTCAATTTATACAGCCAACCTTGTGGTTTGGTTTCACAGTATTTGTGGGGGAACAAGAGGTGTACTTAATCTGAAGTGGCTGAACTGAGCCAAGCCGATGGCTGTTTCTGAAATTGCACCCTATTCCCTATTAAAGTGCACTACTTTTGACCAGAGCCATAAAGGTCCTGGTCAAAAGTAGTGTATTATGTAGGGAATAGGGTGCCATTTAGACGCATCCAGTGAGTTCCACCTCCGTCTCCTTCCAGTGCAGGGCAGCCAGGCTGCAGTCAGTCAGAGGCCATGTTGGATTCCATTTCCAGACTGCGTCTTCAGCGGCACCACCTTTGTTAGTGAGCCGAGCGACTGGGGAAAGCCGGGAGGAGGAGGTGCAGCTTGGGGTTAGGGGGCTGTGAAAGAGAGCGTGGGGGCTAGGAGTTTAGACGCAGCCCACAGCCCCGCGGCTGTTGCCCACATTAATCATGTTGCAGGGTGGGGCAGGAGACGGACTGGCTGTTCTGTCCATGTCCCCTCTCTCTCTCTCTGCATGTCTGTCTGCCGCTGCCTCGCTCTCTCGGTCAGGTCTGGGGGAGACTAATGAGGTGTCTCTGATGCCAGCTTCCTTCGCCGGGGCGCCGTAGCTTTTATGTCACCGCTGGTTTAGGAGGTGACAGGTTGCTTATTTACTCTGCCTTTCATATTTACCTTTTAGTTCTTTTTTCCTCCCCCCCTCTCTCCCCACTCCTCCTCTACCGTCCACCCCTTTTTCCTGCAGTCATCTGTTCATTCAGCTGCCTGGCTGTGAGAACCAAGTGCCTAATGGGCCGTATCAGCAGAACCACTGCAGGGAAACACAGGCCTGTCATTAGCCCATATTGAAAAAGAGAGCCGGTAGGCAGAAGGAGAGAGAGAGAGAGAGAGCGCGAGATAGACCAGAGCAATTGGTATTTATATTGTGTTCATTTAATAGACAAGCCTGAGTAATGAGTAGCAGCCCCACAATACAATTATGCACCATTTCTACTTGGCCAGGCTTTAGCTTGAGGAGGCTATCAATATTTAACAGGGAGTACAATTTTTCAATGCAAAAACAGGGACTGGCTTTAACTGCTTTGAATAACTTAGACCTAGATTTTCACTCCCCCGTCTCTGGCGTAGGCCTAATAACTGACAATTGAGCGATGCTGGCGTAGAGTTACTGTGTGTTTTTGTGCGTTCATGGACAGGTGTAGGCATGTTGTGGTGTGTATCGGGTGTTGTGGTTGTGTTGTTATATTGTGTTGCTTCTGTTTCTTTGTGTTTCTAAATCGAGTTGCTAGCAGACCCTAATGCTCTGACAATAATAAGCTGTTTTCATCTGTGAAAACACCTCACTTACATGGACACCTATAAACTCAGAGACGACAAAGGTGGACAAATTACCATTAAACACAAGACGACAGAGGTGAAATCCATAGTGCACATGGTCATTTTATTCCCTCCTCTCGCTTAACTATCAGCAATTGTCATACTGAAGGACCTAATAGACATTTTCTATGACAACTGGAAATGGCTTTACAGAACGTCATGCTAATGTGGTCCTCTGTAGCTCAATTGGTAGAGCATGGCGCTTGTAACGCCAGGGTAGTGGGTTCGATCCCCGGGACCACCCATACGTAAAAATCTATGCACACATGACTGTAAGTCGCTTTGGATAAAAGCGTCTGCTAAATGGCATATTATTATATTATGTACTCCACAATGAGGAGCTATGGGCTGCAGTTTCTGTCTTGTTTATAGTAATAGCATCCCATTGTCAAGGCCTCCAGTGCACCACGTGACCATTGCAATAGTAACTGCCCGTTTTTTTATAAAATGTGAAAGGGAAACTGACTTTCTGACCAAAATCTGTTGAAATTACTACAAATAGCATTACCCATTGGCTTTCAGGTCTGGGGGGAAATAGTTTCATTTCTATGGAAAGGTTGAAGAGTTAGCACTGTAACGGCCTGTGACATTGACATTTGCTGTTCCACACAGAAACACAGAACAAACAATGGTGACCAAACACAGCTCTAATGGACAGAGTTAAAAGGCCAAATCTAATTGGCTCAAAAAATCCTTGATGCTCATCTTGCAATCTCTACCTCATCCCAGGCTGCGCCCCAAATGGCACCCTATTCCCTACATAGTGCACTATGGTCAAAAGTAGTAAACTATAGAGTATAGGGTGCCATTTGGGACGCAGCCTCAGTCTCTAGAGCAGTCAAAGTACAGAGAGGGCGATAGTTTAACATTTATATGGACAGCCATTACACAAGATATCCCAGACAGAAAAATGGGCATCAAGTGGATTCGGAAAAAAACGTGTGCAACTGCGACCTCCACTTTGTGGCCATACCAAGCATGTTATCGCAGAGACGTGCTGTGGTTGAATCGTTTAGTTTAGATCGATATTCAGAGATGTTAAAACAGATGTAGCCCATTCATTCAATGAAACACTGGCAAATATTGGCTGAAGATATTTCTTTATTTTTGTCAATCAAATTAAGAAAGGATCTTAAAGTGCACTGCACCAAAAGGATCCCTTGGTAATCAATGCCAGACTGGTCACTTGACCAGCAAGCAAAAAGAAGAGCATGTACCGTATAAGAGAGGATTTTCACATAACTGAAACATCTTAACAATCTCTGTCTCCCCATTAGAAATGTGCATATTGTTTCACACATAGCTGACTGCCACAGAGGCCACTCTCTCATTCTCTTTCTCCCTTTGTCCTGTCTTCTACCCTCTGGCAGGATATTTGACCCCTTCAACACATTATCCTTTCCTGCAGTCCAGATGGAGAAAATTAAGTTTCCATGTGAACTGGCCACAAAACTCCCAGCTCACAAAAACTCAGCTGGATAAAAGGCTTGTATGGGAGAGGCTGGTTGCTCTGTGGCTGCACTTCCTCCTCTCACAGTTTTATGTTACATTCCCAGTGCCAATGCCACTCTCTCTAAATTTGAAGACTGGGACAGAAGGGAAGTCAGAGGACTTTTTGCTTGCCTACGCACAATCCTTTAGCAGCCCAGGATATGGGTTGATTGATCTCTCCCTACTCTCTATTCAATTTGTGTATCCCAACCACTTTTTCCATTCCTTTGGCTGATTTGCCTTCCATTTCCATGGCCTTTTTGTTACCCCTGGTGATCTTTTGCATTTCAAATCAAATTAAATTGTATTCGCCACATGCTTGGTAAACAACAGGTGTAGACTAACAGTGAAATGCTTATGGGCCCTTCCCAACCACGCAAAGAGAAAGAAAATAGAGAACTAATATAAAATAAAATGAGGAAGGATAACTTATATACAAGGGGTACCAGTACCGAGTTAATGTGCAGAGGTTTGAGGTAATTGAGGTAGATGTGTACATATAGCTAGGAATAAAGGGACAGCATGATGAGTCAAAAGAAGTTAGTACATGTAAATGCAGATAGTTAAATAGTGAACAAAATAGATACTTGGACTAACTATTTAGCAGTCTTATGGCTTGGGGGTAGAAGCTGTTCAGGGTCCTGTTGGTTCCAGACTTGGTGCATCGGTACCGCTTGACGTGTGGTAGCAGAAATAACAGTCTATGACTTGGGTGGCTGGAGTCTGACAATTTTTAGGGCTTTCCTCTGTCACCGCCTGGTATAGAGGTCCTGGATGGCAGGGAGCTCGGCCCCAGTGATGTACTGGGCCGTTTGCATTACCCTCTGTAGCGCCTTGCGGTCGGATGCCAAGCAGTTGCCATACCAAGAGGTGATGCAGCCAGTCAAAATGCTCTCAATGGTGCGGCTGTATACATTTTCGAGGATCTGAGGGCCCATGACAAATCTCTTCAGAGTCATTCCACCCCGAAAAGCACAAGAAAGATGATTTCGATCCCCACCATCTCAGATTGTTCTGAAATTGTTTCTGTGGTTAGAAACAGATAAGATTAGCATTCCTGCAACATTATTTTGTTGAAATATAATTTGATCTCTTAGAAATTAAGTTAATTGATTGCACCCAAATTGGTCATTTTAATTTATAGGATTCATATAATATTTCTATAAATATAGTACCTAACATCCTATTTGGTCCAAACATTTTTCTAACAATGAGTAAGACACGAAGGAATCCAAAGAAATGGTAAAAGGCCACCCACGGACCTCCCACACCCCACGCCAATCCCACCCCAGCAACCAGTATACAGTATCAGCTCCCTATGTCTGACAAGTAGTATGGAGCTGCGGCTCGGAGTATTGTGTCTTCATCCTATGTAATGTAATCTCAGTGAATTTCCCCCCCGTTCAGAGAAATTAGTAATTTAGTAGTTAGGTTTATGTCCATCCTACATCCTGATATTACCAGGATCTGACCACTAGATGGTGCTGTTCCTGCTGTTAGTTGATTTTCTATTATCTCCCCCCACCCCCACCGTTAAAAAGGGATAGTTCACCCAAATTACAAAATTACATATCGGTTTCCGTTCCCTGTAAGCAGTTTATGGATAAGGTACTGTATGACAGCAACCCATGCTTCAAATACTAATTTCTCTGAACAGGGGAAATAAACATGACCAAATTCACTGAGAATACATTACATAAGATGAAGAAACCATACTCTGAGCTGCAGCGCCATACTACTTGTCAGACATAGAGAGCTGATACTGTATACTTGTTGGTGGGGTGGGATTGGTGTGGGGACGTCTGTGGGTGACTTTTGACAATTTCTTTGGATTCCTCATGTCTTACTCATTATTAAATAAAAGTTTGGTCCAAATCGGATGTTAGGTAATATTTGTATTGAATATTATATTAATCCTATAAATTAAAATGGCCAATTTGAGTGCAATCAATTAGCTTAATTTTTTAGAGATTAAATTATATTCAAACAAAATAATGCTGCAGGAATGCTAATCTTATCTGTTTCTAACTACAGAAATGATTCCAGAACAATCTGAGATGTTTGGTGTCATGGCTTGCTGAAATGACATGGATCGACCCTCCAGTGGGGGAAGAGGTGTTGTCGTGCCCTCTTCACGACTGTGTTGGTGTATTTGGACCATGTTAGATCCTTAGTGATGGGGACACAGAGGAACTTGAAGCTCTCGACCCGCTCCATTACAACCCCATTAATGTGAATGGGGGCGTGCACATCCCCTCCGTTTCTTAAAGTCCACAATCAGATCCTTTGTCTTGCTGGCGTTGAGGGAGAGGTTGTTGTCCTGGCACCACACTGCCAGGTCTCTGACCTCCTTCCTATAGGCTGTCTCATCGTCGATCAGGCCTACCACCTCTGCAAACTTAATGATGGCGTTGGAGTTGTGCACAGCCACGTAGTCGTGATTGAACAGGGAGTACAGGAGGGGATTAAGCACGCACCCCTGAGTGGCCCCTATGTTGAGGATCAGCATGGTGGATGTGTTGTTGCCTATCCTCACCACCTGGGGGCGTCCCATCGGGAAGTCCAGGATGCAGTTGTAGAGGGAGGTGTTCAGCCCCAGGGTCCTTAGCTTGGTGATGAGCTTGGAGGACACTATGGTGTTGAACACTGAGCTGTAGTCAATGAACAGCCTTCTCATGTAGGTGTTCCTTTTGTCCATGTGGGAAAGGGCAGTGTGGAGTGCAATAGAGATTGCGTCATCTGTGTATCTGTTGGAGTGATATGTGAATTGGAGTGGTTCCAGGGTGTCTGGGATGATGGCATTGATGTGAGCCAGGACCAGCCCTTCAAAGCATTTCATGGCTACAGATGTGAGTGCTATGGGGCACTAGTCATTTAGACAGGTTACCTTGGCGTTTTTGTGCACAGGGAGTATGGTGGTCTGCTTGAAATGTGTAGGTATTACAGACTGGGTCAAGGAGAGGTTGAAAATGTCAGTGAAGATACTTGCCGGCTGGTCAGCGCATGCTCTGAGAACGCGTCCTGGTAATCCGTCTGGCCCTGTGGCCTTGTGAATGTTAACCTGTTTAAAAGGTCTTACTCCGATCAGCTACGGAGAGCGCGATCACACAGTCGTCCAGAACATCTGGTGCTCTCACGCATGGTTCAGTGTTGCTTGCCACAGAAGCAAGCATAGCATGTTAGGCAATTACAACCAAATGAGGCCATAATAGGCCTGTCTGGGGGCCTTCTCTTTCAAGTAGCGCAGCTTTCCTCGCTCTGCTCTCTGCTCATCTTACAATGACATATAGATGGGCCGCAGCCAGACGTACAAAACTCCACCTAGAACATTACACATTTGTCTCTGGTCCAGGAACAGATAGAAAGCATATTGGCTCCATATAGATATAGTAAACATGCCCAGCGATTGAGGTTACATGTTGTCCAATAATAATCTCCAAGCTGGTCACAATGAGTCGCATTGCAGCAGCAGCCACCTTGTGATAACAACTGTATAATATATACCTGCTGGTGTGAGGACTAACAGGATAACTCACCACTGAGGCATGATGACTTCAATAGGAACTAACTTTTGCAGTTATTTCCTTGACCCTGTGTTATGTGTTTGAGCAGGGAACAGTGTATGTGTGTGCTACAGCAAGCTGTTAGCTCCAATAAAACACAGATAAAAGGCGGCATGTTTAGTGACTGACGCACATGACACACCAGTAGGTATGTGCATGGGGCCCTCCGCGCCAGCCAGGGAATGGAGAGGAGGAGGAACCTAAACATTGCCCCTGGGCCCAGCCTATCAATGTGGTGGAAGCTAGAGATCAGTGATAGACAGTGGAATGAATAAACCCATTACTCCCTGTAGAACAAGCAGCATATTCTACCACACAAGTCAGTTCTGTAAAGACGTGGGATTTGGGCTGAGCAGTGTGTATTACTGATAAAGTCAATCAGATGGTATTACTGGGCAGGCGGCGGGCATCAAATGCAAAGGGGGCAAAGTCACTTATTGATTTTCAATATTTGAGAATGTACCGAACCCACGGTAAATCATTGTTATGAAACCGCTACAGACAACACATGGTATACGAGAGGGGTGGAATGTGAACGGTGCTGTAGCTGGTTATCATCTTGTTCCAGTGTAAACATGAAAACAAGCAGCAGTAACTGGGGACTGAATCAGAATACATGTGGCACATGAGAGGAAGAAGCATGGCTATACAGTCAGTCAGTCAGCATGGCTGTCCTCAGTGTCAGTCACTAAAGCTTGCATAACACATTCCCACAACTTCACAGCAACATTGTGTAGGCGTGTTGTGTCTGTGTGTGTGTTCACCTTGCTCTATCAGAAGGAGCATTTTGTACTCTCCCCTGATGAAGGCTTTTGCATTCTTAAGCACCCCCATCCCCACTAACCTCCCCTGACCAAATTAATTTCCCTCCTTTGATAGAGACAGAAAAGGCTTTTAATGGCTGTGCCCTTCAAACCTGAGAGTTCTAATAAGTGTGAAGAGAAGATTTGTTTTACTGATTTTCTTTAAGGCTTGCAGGCATGGAATTAATTGTCTTGATTAAATATTGTCTGTCTGGGCGATGAGAGAGAGCAGAATTAGTGGTCCCTTGTTAAACTTGTATAGGTTCTCAGTAAGATTTGACCCAGAATACAAAGACCATAATGAGAGTTACTACTCTAAAGACAAAGAGCTTCAGAAATATCCACCTAATTTTCGAACGCTTTTATAAACATGTAAGCCAAACAGGGAAACTATGCAACAACTTCCTCCGTGCTCTCCCATTGTCATAATTCATATGCGTGCCACTATAAATCCCTGCATTAGCATGTTCCTGTTAGCCGATAGATCCTGACAAAATAAACCACATTACCGGCCTGCTAATGTGCCTGGACCTTGTAGACTAAATTGACTATAAAAAGACCCATAACTGATCCAAATGGTTGTCCAATCAGGCAGGCTAGATGCAGTTATTTTGAAATTAATATGCATTCAAAACGCGGGGCTTTTGAGCGGTTATTCACTGTGATTTACAGCCTAGACTAGAATTTTCTACTCCATTGAAAACAATAACATTCTTCATTACATTGTGTTGTTGTAGCCTAGGTAGGATACATTTATTGTCCCTAAAAAACGGAATCAATAGGGTAGCTTTTCGAGCTGCGTGCCCCGGGACTGGGAGCGCACATAGGCTACTTATGATTTCATTATCTGATCACTTTTTTTTTTGACTGGATATATTCTGTTTATAAATTATGGGTTAATATCCATACGCTTCTAACTTAGGTTATACGTCTCAAGCCTGTCTGTCTTCATTGTTCTGTTGCGCAAATACGCACCTGGCCTCTCTGCTGCCTAGGCTATTCCTCTTAAATATTTTGGTCCCAGGAAAAGCCAGACTACAAAAGCTTGTTGGACACTTATTTCGATATATTTTATTTACTGATAGTCTATTGGAGGAGAGATGCACGCTTGCTGAATGTAAAATAGGCTACAGCATTAAGAACCGGCTGGGTGTTGGAAAGGATAAGGCCATATATTCCTATAGTAGGCTGCCTATCTTAACACTGATAGGCTACATCCTGACAAAATACACCATGAGCGGGCTGCTAATGTACCTTTCTGGACTTTCTAAACTGTCGAGAATAGACCCAAACTGATCCAAATAGTTGCATAATCAGGCCTAGGCTGTAGGCTTTGCAGTTATTTGGGAATGAAACAAAACAGAATGTTTGAGCGGTTATTCAAATTAGCCTACATCACTGCAGTTTACTAGTCTTGCTAACAACAGCCTCACTGTGTAGTCACGTGGGTTGCGAGTCAGCCAGGCTAGCAGTTTACAGCCTATAGACATTAATTGTGTACTCACTTCACAACAATAATAAATTCCTCATTGCACTCTGTTGTTGTAGCCCAGGTAGAAATAATCATTTTCTTGTCTAAAAATGTAGGCCTAGGGCTAATCAATAGTGGACAGGGCCAGCGCCAGAACAAATCAGTTGGATGGGCATTGATTTCTATAGGCAGGCCCGTTTTTTTCACAGGACCACGCTTGCGCGTGCACGAATTATGTTAATGGTGTGCTATAATAAAGACCATAGGCAGCTCGTAAGTTTCAAGTTTGGGGACACTTACAATTTATCCTACCACTTCTACCTATCTGCGTGCCAGTTATGATTATTGTTCTATGCGCATTTTCATTAAACAGTTTCATTTCAATAAGAACTTTTTGTTTCTCAAAATTATTGTCACGTGGTTAATCATACAAATCTTAATTAAAATGATAAAAATCCAAGAGCACCAGCCTTTGCCATATGGACACATTGATACACCGTGATCTATTGGCAGCTAAGTACATTAATGCATAGATGCAGCAGTAGGCCTATAACTTCCATCTTCAACTAAGTAAAATACATAGGCCTAAAACCGACAAATAAAAATGGTAGAAAATATCCTGATGAAAATGCAGGTTCTTTCAATCGCATTAAATATCTCTACTCCGCCTGTGTGCCTCCCTTTCGATCGGTCTTGACAGACGCTCATTGCTCACATCGAACACAAAACAAAAAGACAAAATTGACAAAACTCCTAAATGGTGGTTATGAAATAAACCTAAACTTGTTTCTCACAAGTGTAGCAGGTTGTGAACTCTGCAAACAACGTTTCCACTCCGAGAATGAGAACGGCAAATGACTGTAATGTATGCATTAACAGTAATGAATTTAACCAAATGACGGGGATTAACGATACATTTACTAGGCCTACTAGTTACATATGTAATGGGGAATTGATAAAAAAATAAACAATCAAAAGGGTAAACAATTCACCAAATGAAACAATGAATGTACAAGAATTGGCGGGAGACAGCGGAGCACATTCTGGAGAGCTGATTGCATGCATTCTGGAGAAAGAAGCCGATTTCTTCACCACACAACCCTCCCCTTCTTCTTGTCTCAACATTTTAAATTATACGCAAGACACATTATTTTCACATATTTTAGATGCTTTCGCTGACAGCCGCAACTCAATAATCAGCTAGGCCTAATACCACCACGCCAACTTTCCTTTGTAATTCGCAAGTGGCTGAAACCAGAGATCTATATATAATGACGAGATGATCATGTCTCCGCCCTAACAATGTGAGTCTGCAGGCGACAAGCTTAGGTCTGCATATTATGCCCATAGAAACGCATTGGGCTTATTCAGGACAGACTTTGGCGAGAGTGGGCTCTCTTCGCCTCTTCCTCTCTGCTGAAACTGGAGAGCAAAACAGCGCCCCTCTGTCTTCCTATATGTAGCCCATGTATCCGATTCTGTCTGGCCAGAAAAAGTATGACATGCCATACTCCTTTTGTCCAGACAGCATCAGATACAATACATGGTCTACACCAGTGGAGGCTGAGGAGGGGTGGACAGCTCATAATAATGGCTGGAAAAGAGCGAATGGAATGGCATCAATTGTTACCATTCCACTTATACCACTCCAACCATTTCCACGAGCCGGTGCTCCCCAATTAAGGTGCCACCAACCTCCTGTGGTCTACACATACTGAGACAGAAGGGCACTGTTTCGCTCGCTCGGATGCTTTATCTGAGATTGATGAGTCTTTGTCGGCGTGCGTCTCGGTCAAATAAATGATCAATATTTCAATATTTTATTTGGACGGGCAAGGAGGTACAGTAGGGCGGGCCAGGCCCCGTAGGGCCCGTCCATAATGCTGGCCCCGATAGTGGAGCTTTGCGTGCTCTGGGACCACAAAGCGCAGCTGGAGGAACGAACAGATCTGCCATTTCTTAATCTGTAAAAAATAATGTATTGCACTTTGACAGGCCTAAATATTTAGCCTATAGCCCTAATATTTAGCTAATGAATGGCCTAATATTTCGCTTCTTACTTGGGTTACACATCACTAGCCTCTCTGTTCCTGTGCGCAATAGGCTATAGGCTACAAAAGCTATAGGACATTTCTTTATACTAGGCCTAATAGCCTCGTCAGGGAAAGAAGCAGACTTGCTCTTGCTGATTGCTGCATGTAAAACAGGCCTACAGCAAATTAACTGTCAGGGAAAATTCAGGATTCAGCCAAGAAACAACCTCCAAACTCACTTTGGGAAAACATACAGTAAGGGCACGAAAATAAATAGAAGGGGTCTGCATCAAAAACAAATAATTGATAGCTTAAGTAATAAGTCCATTAGTACATGCACAGATTTACTAACTTTTTATAATGTAGACTATGGGTTAGTCATGAGTAAATGGGTCGTTTTCATTTTGTAGTAGGGAAGTAGAAGCGGCAACATGTAACAGAATGGGAGGAGAGAAACAGACAATTAAACAGCTGTCTACCCGCAGCATTAACATGGCATCAGCTAGTTTAAACACTACTTATTTTGTCATGTGTCATTTCTAAAGAAACCACAAAACACCCAAAAATGCCTTCCACAATGCAGGCATTACAAATGAGATGCCAAGATGGAAAAACTAAAAAGGCATGATCGTACTAGGCCGCACCCTGCCACACAAAAATCCAAGAGGTGGGTGACTCCTGTACGGCTGAGGTGAATCATCGATGACTAGGAATGAACCTGGCTAAGCTCAACCACTTCCTTTTTACATTTGAGTCATTTAGTGACAGTAGCAATTAGGGTTACGTGCCTTACTCAAGGGCACAGACAGATTTTTTCACCTAGTCGACTCGGGGATTCGAACCCAACAGGCCCAACAGTCTTAACCACTAGGCTATCTACCGCCCTTAAACCCTCTCTTCAGAGCAGAAGCCACACATGACTAGAAAACCCCCCAAACATTGTCGCAGGAATCTCAAGAGCTAAATTGTTGAAGCATAATCCAGCATAAACGTTGCTTCGTCTCTAGTGGAAGTCAGTGAAGCTTCAAAGAGGGGGACCTATTACGGCTTTATGAAACAACGTGGTGAGGTTCACCCCCCACCACACACACAGACCCTCCTCCTCCCCCTTCTGTGAACAAGGGCTTTTTCTACAGCTGGGTAACAAAGCATGACCCAATAATCCTGAAGCCTGACTCAAAGCTGGAACCTCCTCTCTGAGGACTTGATAAGATTCTGCCTGGCGTGGGGGGCTGCTAGGCATGTGTGGGGGATGGGGGGATTACACACACACACAACTACAACTAGCTTTGATTATTCTAATTATGACTAAAGCCCTGATTATGAGCACAGGCCAATATGTGCAATATGATGAGCTCACGTGCAATAAGGGACTTTACCGTTAAGCATACCAGACAAAGGCATGTATCTGGACCAAACTGGTATTCTTGTCATCAACTGATTACACACCTATACTAATTAATTTCAAAAATCCAAAACACTGGTAATTTATTTATGAGCCACTGCATGCAAACTGTCCTGACTGCAGATGAGTTTGCACCCATTGACACAAATAAAAAGCGCTGAGTAAGGACTTTTGTGCTTACTGTTGCAGCATGTGAATTACAATTCTGGTGAAAATAAGTGGTGGGCCCATCCAGACATGAGGCAACGGAGAGAGAGCTAGCAACAGGTCTGCTCCTGTCCTGTTCTGACAGTTGGCTAAACGTCTCAAGGCAGGTAACAAGGTTTTGGATGACTAGGAGTGGCATGTTCTGTCTGAACTATCAAACAAGCAAGGAAGAAGTCAGAAGAAGTGCCAGTCGTCAAATCTAGACTCACCGAGGATACCAAAAGGTAGAACAGAAAATGGGCTGCATTCCCAAAGATGACATGTTTCTGGGTTTCTCCACAGCTTCATATAAGCGGTTAGTTTATAAACATCCCATCTGCTTCGCAGGCTGAGGCTGGCCTGGAGCACCAGGCAGAACCCTCTAAATAAAAAAAATCACATGCCACGAGTCCCACAGCATGGTTAGGATACAGGGAGCTGGTTGGTTCTGGCAGTCACAGAGAGTAAGTAGAAAACTATCCTAAATATTGAAGGCACAAGCAACCCTCATCTGTAGCTGGTTTATACCATAGGAATGCATGCACATTGTAGAAAGAATTGGTAGTGTAAACAAAGTTAATGTACCCCAAATCGTTGGGGTATTAGTTGTTAGACAAGTATATCATGTCGAAGAGACAAGATGCACCAAAAAACAAGGACAGCAAACTTTCATTTCTACTTTATAGAAATCTCAGGGACCCATCGGTGAACATTTACCTGCTTTCTATTTTGCTCATAAAAAGGTAAACACAGGCCTGTATTGACCCGGAGGTTTTATATGGCTAACTTTGGTAAGCTTCTCTTTTGAGGCACATTATAGCCTATTTCAAGGGACAACTCAGACTCCACTGTGCTGATGTTGGTTGTTTTTTCATACTCAGCCACACATTTCCATAGCGAAATCACTTGAGTTCACAATTTGACTGTCTCTTGTTGGACATACATCTGCATAATTTATGTGGATTTTATATTTCTACAGGCTCATATTTCCTTATGCCTTAATTAACATTATGATTTATTATGTTTTAGAATGGAAATATGAATATGGTGTGCTTTTTATTATTTTCAAGTAATATTGTAGAGAAACAATATGAAATCAAAGCATTTCCAAATAGGCCAATAGCCCAATATTTGCTGTAACCTATAAAAACGTGTTCTAGGCCTATTCCGTTTCCAGTTGTTGTGATGCGTAAACCCACGTTGATATGGCTCCTAGGCCTAGCCCCTAACAAAAGTTTAAATCAAACCCTCCATTGGTTTAGATAATAATGAGGATTTGATAAGTCTAACATTTTATGGAGGCAGATGCATGAATAAAACAATATTTCGTTGGAGAGAGGGGCCTCTGAAGTGTCCCTTTGTCTAAAATCACCCTCAGTGGTGGCTATTTTGCAGTGATCGCCTTGGAAATGCGAGACGGATATTGATAATCTCAACTGGAAAGCTATTGTGTAGCAGAGGGGCTACCCTGAGATACATTTTCCCAGCACTAATATGATTTTGTAAAATTTAAAGCATCAGGGTCTATTTTAATACTTCCAAACTTGCGTCCGATGCTTGGTTTAAATTGCAAAAACATTTCCATACTAGATTTGATACGAGTCCTTTGTCTTGTCCAACTACCAAATAAACAAAATATATAGGATTTGGATCAAAGCGGCTTATGTTGGCTTGATTATAGTAAGATACTTAATAACCGCCTTTGTCTAACACATAAACTACCCTTTATCAAAAATACATAGAATCGAGTTGTAACAGAATAAAATGTAAAACGGACTAATGGTGATCTATTTTATCCGCGTATGTTAGATCCCCTCCGTGGCCAGCCCCGCGCACGGAAAGGGTAGCCTTCCATACAATAGCCCTCGACGACGAAAAAAGTGCTGAATGTTGCCAACACATAGCTGGGTCGGCTCAATCGACTCAACAACGTAATGTGAAGTGAGTCAGTGCTATATCGAGGCTACGGAAATGATACTTTGTCTCAATTCGTGTGAATAAAACCACATGAATCGTCACAATTTAACGAGCAGGTACAATAAAGGCTCCTCAACTGACAGCCCTTTCATTTATTAACAGCTAAACTGATACAGATCAACGTATCCTGCTTCCCACTGAAACAGAGTAGCCTAGCCAGACATCTGAATTTGCAAATAGAATGTAGATCATTCTGGTCACTTAATTCGATCCGAACCAAATTAATATCGGTTTATGCTAAAATTGCTTCAACATAGACCAGGTTTTCAATACTTTTGTTCGTATGGAAAAACTTATGTAATTCCTAGAAGCCACCCTACCCTTCCTTGATCGAGTTAGCTGGAACATTTTAATATGAAAAGCCGTGTAAGCGGAGAAGAGGGACAAGGGCAAAGTGCTGCGTTTGTTCCACTTACCGACTTGTAAGACATTTTCCACACAACCAGTCTCCAAAAGTCGGATACCCCGGCGGAAAGGCAGTCCATCTCCAGTGCCCGCTGCCCCGGCGGCGCCCGTAGTACTGGTAATCCCTCCAGGGACAGACCCGGATCCAGCGGGAGCCACCGTGCCCACCGCCGGAACCTCTTCGCCGGCGACGCGGCACTGAAACGACGAATACATACATATTTCCCTTTCGTTCCTCGGAAAGGACCAGTACACTATACGGCGCTGTACTGGCTCTGGGATCCGCTCGAAGCGCTCCTCCACCCTCTCAAAGGCCCATTTCTCTGCTACAGCCTTCGCGGCACAGTCTAACAGAGATTCCGGGCAGCGAAACCGAGAGTTCGGAAAACCTGGACCAGGCCCCGGACCAGGCCCTCGGGGAGCCGGGCGCAAGCACGGTCGCTTGCTGGCCGGGGGTAAAGATAGATGAAGCGGCGGCTGAGGCGGTAGCTCTCCACGTCCCTCCGCCATGACGTCCAGATAAACACTGAGAACAGACGACCAGCTTCAGAATTGCACAAATGAGCCACTGCACACCGGGAGAGGAGGGAGTGGGGTTGAGGGGGTTTATACGTCACCATCAATAACAAACACTCCCCAATTGCAATACTGCACTGACAACGCATCACCGCTACCGACCTCTTAGTGTGTGTGTGTGTGTGTGTGCGTGTGTGTGTAGTGGTGATAAAGTTTAGCTGTTTTAAAGCTAATTTCATGCATTTCATTCTACACATTTTGCCATGACTTATGCCATGTTCATATGATATCTGTGTGAGAGTGACTAACAAAATCAATGGGGGCCCCCTGGAGGTCAGGGCCCCTGAGCACATGTGAACCCCGGTCGGTAATTTGGTAATGATTAGGCCTACTACAAGATTTAGATAGCTGGCTAGACTACCTTACCTAGCAATCTAAAATAATTAGCTGACACGGGCTAATTGAGTGACTAACATAACAAGTGGACAACTGCTGATGCACTAGCAAATTTCGAAATTGCACCCTGTGTATTTATACTTTTCTAACTCTCAAGAGTAAGCTGAGACGCTGACTGAGTTCATAAACCAGACGCAGCGCGTAGTCTGCGGTTGGTTGGGTCGGTGTATAGGAAGAGGCGGCACTGTGTGTGTGTGGTCTGCAACAAGACAGACATATCATGCTCACCTCAACTTCAACCTTAGCCTATATATTGAAATTATGAATGACAACCAAAATAACCACATTAGTGTCCAATAAATCATAAAGAATGTTCTGAAATAAACATTACATTATGGAAATAAAATGAACACATCTAAGTAGTGAAAACTCTTCCCTCCAGTAATCCCTGCCAATGCTGTATAGGCCTATTTTACTAATAGGGATCTTTGACTGAGATGAATTACAAGTACTGACTTGCAAATTAAATTTACACCATTTACCATTTACATGTCACTGTTTCTAATGCAACAAATACATATCCTCAGAATACTCATTCAGTGTCAGATCTGGTGAGTTGACAGACCATATTCACAAACATTTACAGATATGCCAGGACTGAGTACAGGACATATATTCAAACATTTGAGTTTATTAAATAATATCAATAATAATATTCACCAAGATACAGTGCATTCGGAAAGTATTCAGACCCCTTGACTTTTTTCACATTTTGTTACGTTACAGCCTTATTCTAAAATTGATTGAATAGTTTTTCCCCCCTCATCAATCTACACACAATGCCCCATAATGACAAAGCAAAAACAGCTTATAAAAAATGAATAAACGGATATATAAGTATTCAGACCCTTTACTCAGTCCTTTGTTGAGCACCTTTGGCAGTGATTACAGCCTCAAGTCTTCTCGGGTATGACGCTACAAGCTTGGCACACATGTATTTGGGGAGTTTCTCCCATTCTTCTCTGCAGATCCTCTCAAGCACTGCACAGCTATTTTCAGGTCTCTCCAGAGATGTTCGATCGGGTTCAAGTCCAGGCTCTGGCTGGGCCACTCAAG
This sequence comes from Coregonus lavaretus, assembly GCF_964263955.1. Taxonomy (NCBI): domain Eukaryota; kingdom Metazoa; phylum Chordata; class Actinopteri; order Salmoniformes; family Salmonidae; genus Coregonus; species Coregonus lavaretus. The sequence continues at coordinate 22,308,006 of NC_140010.1, forward strand.
GACATTCAGAGACTTGTCCCGAAGCCACTCCTGCGTTGTCTTGGCTGTGTGCTTAGGGTCGTTGTCCTGTTGGAAGGTGAACCTTCGCTCCAGTCTGAGGTCCTGAGTGCTCTGGAGCAGGTTTTCATCAAGGATCGCTCTGTACTTTGCTCCGTTCATCTTTCCCTCGATCCTGACTAGTGTTCCCAGTCCCTGCCGCTGAAAAACATCCCCACAACATGATGCTGCCACCACAATGCATCACCGTAGGGATGGTGCCAGGTTTCCTCCAGACGTGATGCTTGGCATTCAGGCCAAAGAGTTCAATCTTGGTTTCATCAGACCAGAGAATCTTGTTTCTCATGATCTGAGAGTCCTTTAGAGTCCTTTTGGCAAACTCCCAAGCGGGCTGTCATGTGCCTTTTACTGAGGAGTGGCTTCCGTCTGGCCACTCTACCATAAAGGCCAGATTGGTGGAGTGCTGCAGAGAAGGTTGTCCTTCTCGAAGGTTCTCCCATCTCCACAGAGGAACTCTGGAGCTCTGTCAGAGTGACCATTGTGTTCTTGATCACCTCCCTGACCAAAGCCCTTCTCCCCCGATTGCTCAGTTTGGCCTTGCGGCCAGCTCTAGGAAGAGTCTTGGTGGTTCCAAACTTCTTCCATTTAAGAATGACGCAGGCCAACGTGTTCTTGGGGACCTTCAATGCTGCAGAATTGTTTTGGTACCCTTCCCCAGATCTGTGCCTTGACACAATCCTGTCTCGGAGCTCTATGGACAATTCCTTCGACCTCATGGCTTGATTTTTGCTCTGGCATGCACTGTCAACTGTGGGACCTTATATAGACAGGTGTGTGCCTTTCCAAATCATGTCCAATCAATTGAATTTACCACAGGTGGACTCCAATCAAAGTTGTAGAAACATCTCAAGGATTATCAATGGAAACAGGATGCACCTGAGCTCAATTTGAGGTCTCATAGCAAAGCGTCTGAATACTTATGTATAAGGTATTTCTGTTTTTATTTTTTGTATACATTTGCACAAAATAAAACTGTTTTCGCTTTGTCATTATGGGGTATTGTGTGTAGATTGATGAGGGAAAACATTTTTTTAAATCAATTTTAGAAAAAGGCTGTAACATAACAAAATGTGGAAAAAAGTGAAGGGGTACTTTCCGAATACACTGTATGTAAAATACTCATTTTGTATATACAACTGGCACATTATAGTCAATACCGTGTGTGGCGTGAGTAACTACCAATGTAAAAAATAACCTAACTAATACATGGATCATTTAGGACTACCTCTTGTGCACTAATTTCTTTGAGAACTGGTATATAATTAGAAGCCCTGAATAAGCACACACATTATCTCCAGTATTGAAGTTTAAATCAGCCAGTGTCTCTGATCAATAGAGACAGTGACAAACATTGTCAATGCTCGATTACACCCAGACTGACTGACTGAGTGGTATTTGCTCCAATTAACATTGTTATGAATAATTAATACGAGGGGAATTCACAAACTGTACACACAAAATGAGGCAGTGTGTGTTTGAGAGATTCATAAGCTTGGCTTGTCACAATGATATACTTTTTTCTTTACAGTCGTCATTTTAGTCACCCAGGACTAACTAGGTGAATAGGGAATAGGGAATCATGAATTTACAGTTGGTTTATGTTTGATCAACCACCTATTTTGTCATTCTGTGTACCTGAAAAATAGTCACTCTAATACTATTCTGGATTTTCACCCATAAAAATGTTCTGCCAGCCTTTCCCATAAATATTTTACATAAAACTGTGAAAGTCGAGTTATTATTCTTCATCAATGTCAGTGATGAAAAGCATAGATGTCCTTGGGATCCTTTCCAGACCTTGAAAAATATAAATAAGGGTGAGAGGGATCAGAATCAGACAGGCCTCTCTGTGAAGAGAGAGGTTAGACTTTTACAACAGCAACAAAAAAATAGGAGATTGGCATTAGGAGGACTCTGTTAGCTAGCAACTCAATGTCTGTCGTCAGGCGATAGCAGCTCCTCTCCTCCCCCTGACTGGTTGTGATGAAATATAATAACGTTTCTGAAACGTTTTCACTAGTTCACAATGTCACACACACACAAAAGGCAGAAGATGCAATTGTGTGTGTGTGTGTGTTTTGAGGCCCCGGCCCCTCACCTTATTCCCCTGCAGGGACAGGGACACTCCTGGAAGCTGCTGTTGTCCCTTCTCTCTCTTTTCTCTCTCCCTTTTCTCTCTCCTCTCTTTTCTTTGAGGAGGTTGTGTCTCTTTGAGGCTCCCAGCCAAGGAGCTGTTTTGTCAGTCAGTGAAGATGAGATTGCCTGGCCTCATTGTCCTTCAAAGCTCACAGGGATCTATAAAAGCCTTTCTATCTTAAAGACTGCCAGTTCTGGAGTCCAGCTGAGAGCTGTGTGAAGGGTGTGAAAAGGGAATCAGAAAGCTTCTCCCATCATGGGTGGCCCCCAGCAGTCCTTCCAGCCTGCTGCAACTCTCACCAGCTCGCTGACTGACGCACTGGTGTTGCTCCTTGCTTGTTTCACAAGGGCAAACACCCACAGATACTACATATGGGGCATCCTTGTATAGTGAAGATAATGTTTTAGCACAGGCTTACCTGGCTGGATCGTGATAGTTCATGAGGGAGATCAGATATTTTGTGGCGTTTGAATGGGGAAAACGATGACAGCTCTTTCCACAGCAATGATAATTGAGGTGACAGTGATACAGGAGGATGTTTTGGGTAAACACAGTGTAGCTCAGTTGGTAGAGCATGGCACTTGCAACGCCAGGGTTGTGGGTTCGTTTCCCACGGGGGGCCAGTATGAAAATGTATGCACTCACTAACTGTAAGTCGCTCTGGATAAGAGCGTCTGCTAAATGACTAAAATGTAAATGTGTGTTTGTTGGTGTGCTCTTAGACAGAGCAAACAGCAGGTATGAGAGTAAGTAATGACAGGACTCCCAGCATGCCTGTGGTCCAGTCGAGTGCATAGAGGGAACGATGACAGGATGACAGCCCACCACAGAGACAGGACACCAGCCATCTAATGCTCTGTTTGTGTGTGTGTGTGCCCGCTTGCACAGCTCTTCCATAATCCTCCCTTCATCTTTGTTCTGTCAGGACACTATTCCTTGCAGTGTTCGATTATGATATTGATACAATTGAATGACAAAAAAACAGATGTTTTGTCCGTGTACTCCATTTCTACCTAAACATTGTTAGAACAAGTACTTGGAACCTCCTCAGCCTCTATCGCCCTCCACCACATCCCTGCTCTCTTTGTATACTTCTGTGTCCCCTGTCTCAAAGAATCCCCTTTTGGCGCATAATTACATAGAACAATGGACCAAACCCAATGGTGGATGCAACCAGTTACCAAGGCAACGATTATGATACATTTAGGGGAGACAAGACAAGTAATTGGAAAAAGATTGATAGGGGACAAGGAAGTGGAAAAAGCCTATCAAAGGATATCTCAGAGAGAATTACAATTGCATAATGACGGGGCTTCTCTTCTTCCAAGCCGATAGGCCCTCGTTCGTCTGCCACAAGATAAAGGCCAGAACTGCTCTCTTTGTCATCCTCCTGATATATTGACATCCACAGATATAGGCTTAGTGTTGTTTGATGACTCAATGGCAAACAAGGAATATTCAAATCATGGTTTGAGATACAAGTGATCTCTCAGGCAGGTGGATGTGTTATTATGGTGTGGTTAGTGTGTAATGCACTAACCACAGCATTGTGTTGTATTCTACAGATGTATCGACAATACATGACATCTGTATTGATGTATAGTCTTATTCAATCCCCTTTTTTGTAATTCCATTCTTTTTTTCAGACCACTATTTCCTCTTTCATACTTGCAAGATAAAGAGAGAGAGGGAGAGAGGGAGAGAGAGAGAGAGAGAGAGAGAAATGCAGATATAGTTTCCTCCTCCTCTTGGTAGGTTCAGTTTAGATTTGGCCTCCTGATTCACACAGTCCCCTCTGAACAGTTGATGTTGAGATGTGTCTGTGACTTGAACTCTGTGAAGCATTTATTTGGGCTGCAATTTCTGAGGCTGGTAACTCTAATGAACTTATCCTCTGCAGCAGAGGTGACTCTGGGTCTTCCATTCCTGTGGCGGTCCTCATGAGAGCCAGTTTCATCATAGCGCTTGATGGTTTTTGCGACTGCACTTGAAGAAACTTTCAAAGTTCTTGAAATGTTCCGTATTGACTGACCTTCATGTCTTGAGGTAATGATGGACTGTCATTTCTCTTTGCTTATTTGAGCTGTTCTTGCCATAATATGGCCATAATATGGACTAGCAAAGGGTGGCTATTTCAAGAATCTCAAATATATTTAGATTTGTTTAACACTTTTTTGGTTACTACATTTACATTTTAGTCATTTAGCAGACGCTCTTATCCAGAGCGACTTACAGTTAGTGAATACATATTTTTTTATACTGGCCCCCCGTGGGAATCAAACCCACAACCCTGGCGTTGCAAACGCCATGCTCTATCAACTGAGCTACATCCCTGCCGGCCATTCCCTCCCCTAACCTGGACAAATTGTGCGCCGCCCATGAGTCTCCCGGTCGCGGCCGGCTGCGACAGAGCCTGGATTCGAACCAGGATCTCTAGTGGCACAGTTAGCACTGCGATGCAGTGCCTTAGACCACTGCGCCACTCAGGAGCCCGTCTGTAATATATAACTAGAATCCATTCTATTTCTATGGTCTGTACCCTCAGCAAAACCAGGCACAGTAGCTACACCATTTAACTCTAAAATCATCCTAATATTACTACATGATTCCATATGTGTTAATTCAGAGTTTTGATGTCTTCACTATTATTCTACAATGTAAAAAAATGTAAAAATAAAGAAAAACCCTTGAATGAATAGGTGTTTCCAAACTTTTGACTGGTAGTGTATATGGAAAGAAACATCAGAGAATTCTCCTGGGACGTTGGGGTGGAGGACGGTGGGGGCCATACGTATCCCATCTTGATAGCCCCTCGGCCTCTGCCCGGTGACGTCAGCAGTTTGTGGGCAGGTTGTGGCTTTGCACAGCGGCGGTTGGTGTACAGCAAACAATGGCTGTGTTGATAGAGGACCCAGCACTACCTGTAGGGCCTGATTTTTATCCAAAGGCAGCAGAGAGAGGCCCTCCTCAACCCCATCCTCAGGGCCAGAGCTGTCAGCAACCTATCAGGAAGGCCCAGACAGCCATCAATACGACCATGTGAGTCAGAGTTAAGTGGACACTGAGGGGCACAACACAACTACTCACCCGGTGTGAATAGGGAATTACCCATACAACCTTTTGTTTCACAATGCCTCGACTAGAAGGGAAGGTAGCTCTGGAATGGGCTAGTGTTGCCATAAAATATGTTTGTCTATGGGAAGGAACATGTCTTTTTCGTCCTCTACTGTTTATATAAGACATGTTTATTTGATCTGTGTCCGGGTGAGCTCTGGCCCCAGACTAAGCATTTGTTGGCCTGACAGTGTGATGATTAAAGCTGAGGTGTCAATTAGGTGTTTGCGTATTGGCAAGACACAGCCCCATAAAGGCACAAGACATGGAGGTGATTTTTACAACAGATAGCTCTTCTCAAGTGTGCCTCGCTCACCTTGGAGGACTTCCTCCCTTTGCCCCCCCCCAACTAGCCATACTTCCCTAGTCCTGGTTGGTTGATGAGAAGTTAATTAGTGGAAGTAGAAAATAGACTACCCCCTCCTCCATGGCAGTGTGCCCCTCATGTCCCCCTTAACACCAAAGCGGGTAGAAGCTCTTAGCAGCCCTTCAAGAGTCTCCGTCCCCCTGGTCTGCACCCTTACTACTGCAAGCAATGGCTCTGTCCACTTCACTGCAGTGGCTTTGTCCACTTCACTGCAATGGCTCTGTCCACTTCACTGCGGTGGCTCTGTCCACTTCACTGCAATGGCTCTGTCCATTTCACTGCAGTGGATCTGTCCACTTCACTGCAATGGCTCTGTCCACTTCACTGCAATGGCTCTGTCCACTTCACTGCAGTGGCTCTCCCCTGTCCACTTTTTACTCTGTATTGTACTCTTCCTCTCTCCTAATCCCCACCCCTCAGTCTCTTCTCTGTCCCTCTCTTTTCTCTCTCCCTTTCATTCTCTCTCCTCTCTTTTCTTGAGGCCCTTCTCTATTGTTGCGTCCCAGAGGGTATTTCTAGCAGGACGATGAGAGAGGCCTAAACACAAACACAGGGAGTGATCGGCCACTGATCTGGCTTGAGTGATGGGTGTTATCTAAAGGACACTGGCTTTTATTTTGGGATTCCAGTAAGATGACCGAGAGGCTCTATGGTTACGGCAGCAGAATCCTCAGCAGCAATTTAAGAAAAAGGGGGAAATGTGTACAAATTGAGGCCATTTACTTGAATTCTCTCTCCAGTAATATCTTTCCCTGCAATCCATCTGTTATGAGATGCTCTCAATGTGTCTCTCTGTTCTCTCTCCCTCTCCCTCTGCTCTGAACTGAAGAAGCAGGAAATGACCAGTCCCCCCTCTGTTCTTGTCTAAAATGCAGCATTCCACATCGCATCGGCTGAATTGGACTAAAATTACGTGTTGAAATGGCTGTTGTCTGTCTCAGGCTGATTGGTGGGATGTCTCTAATGGTGTTAGGAGGTGATTTCACACCCAGCAGGCCTCCGGGCCCCATCAGCTTCCATGCTGGCAAAGTGGCCTATGTGAATAGTGCTGATGTTGGGATGTGGAAAGGGGGGGGGGGAGCCCCCCTTTATGGTGATAGGCAAGATGTGTGTATTTGATCAAGGCTGATGCCCAGATCAAATATTTGCATGTCCAAACAAGATTAAGTATATTGAAATCAACTGAAATAAATACCACCCTTTAAAGTAGACAAATAGACGAGATTAGCAATGTAGATAAGGCATCATCTTGGAGAACATTGCATTGCAATTTAGACTGGTTTCCCCTCCATATTTGGCAGTGCAATGACAGAGAAATAATAGAATGTGTGGCATGTAGCTTAGTTGTTAAGAGCGTTGTGCCAGTAACCGAAAGGTCGCTGGTTCTAATCCCCAAGCCGACTAGGTGAAAAATCTGTCGATGTGCCCTTGAGCAAGGCACTTAACCCTAATTGCTCATGTAAGTCGCTCTGGATAAGAGCGTCTGCTAAATGACTAAAATGTAAAAGGTTTATTTGACCCTTCACCCTCCCATAGGTACTGTGTTTTCACATTTCCTCACAATTTGACATGATTGCAACCAGTTTGCTTTTATTGCTCATTTTAGTATAATGCTCAGTATTGCTGATGTACTTGCTCCAGTGTTTGCAACGTGTTTGTCCCTCAGTAACCATGCAATAGCCATTGATATGCGTAGACATTACACAAGCAGACTGCAGCCGACCACGGCCCTGGCCACTGTTACCATGTGATGACTAATACACAGGTCATGTTCCATGCCAACTACATTGTAGACGTGGCGTGCATATGCAATGTACTCGGTCTGGAACGTGGCCACAAGTTAGCTTTCTGAGGCCCTTGGTTTATCCTGATGGTGGAGGTGGTGATATGGGAGGCGTGACTGATATGGGTCCACCCACTGGTTAGGGATAGGAAGGACAAGGAGGGTTGGGTTTAAGAGCGCCCCCAAGAGGAGAATGTTTGCTGCAGGGAGACAATTCCCCAAATATGCCTGTTTGACTTGTTCCCACCCACAGCATGACACATCTGTTTGGTGTAGGCAATGCTTTCTATAGTGTTCTATTCGGAATCTTTTTTTTTATAGCATCTGAAAGCGAAAGGCTATTCTTTATCAGATGAATAGGCAACATTTTGAATGTGTACCATAACTTAAATAGGCCCACAGGATTCTGTGTCCTTTTGCTTTTGGTGGCAGTTGCTTTCGAAGTGAATAGCCCTAATTAACCTCCAGAGTCATTAACATTGAACATTAAAAGACATTGATGTTGGTACGAAGTCTCAAAAAACTGTTTTGAAGGAACAAATTTCATGCTCTAGTCTACTGTTTTTTGAGCTCTGTTTAAAGACAATCAAATTAGAAAATAACTTTCACGGAAACCCCCAACAGGTCGGTCAACAGGTAGCTGCAAAGTTCTGTTGGGCAAAACAATTGGATTTCTCCCAGGTATGTATGTGATAACATTTGGACATTTACATGAACTAAATGCAGTTACCATCCTGATGTGGCATTGAAAGTAACCCTCAGTTTACCGTCAAAAGGGTCCCAGAGATAATGGAAAATAAATTGTTAAAAGTGATAAATATACTGTATAGGCCTATGATGCAGACAATGCATGTTTTCGCTTTATCATTATGGGGTATTGTGTTTAGATTGCTGAGGATTTTTATTTATTTAATCCATTTTAAAATAAGGCTGTAATGTAACAAAATGTGGAAAAAGGGGTCTGAATACTTTCCGAAGGCAAGTATATATAAGGTCCCACAGTTGACAGTGCATGTCCGAGCAAAATCCAAGCCATGAGGTTGAAGGAATTGTAACCCATAATGTCAAAGTGGAATTATGTTTTTTGAAATAAATAAAAATTACCCCACACATGAGTTTACTCATCCAGAGCTAAGGTTTAGCAATGTTGCTAGTTATCCATAGGATATAGTGTAATTGTCATTTTAGGGAACTATCGCTGTAACAAATGTGTGATGAACATGAATTAATATACGTATTTGATGATGTGATTAGAAAGTTAGGGTAATCTCTTTATTTAATCATTAAATGTCTGTAAATGTTTATTGAAATTGTAATAATTGTAACATTCTGTGTTACAGGAGGGGGTCCTCCGACAACCTTAGGCACCTCCTCACTCACATTCTGAACTAATCATTATCCTATTGGTGTCACTTGTGTCTACCTGTTCACCTGTGTATTTATGCCCTCACTTCCTTGTGTTCCCTTGCTCAGTTTTCTCTGCTAGTTTCTCTATGCCCAGCAGTACTACTCAGTGTCTGATCGGAGACCTATGTACAGGTACTTGAGAAGTGTTCTCCCTGTTTCTTTATTTGTTTCAGTCGTAGGTAGTATTTCGTATTTTGTCTGTCAGCCTGTTTTTTGAGACTTATTTGCTCCGCCTTTCTTTTATTGTGATAAGTCCATTATTTTGTATCCTGGCTTCAGGACCACCAGTAAAGATCCTTGTTTCACCATCTCTGCCTACTGCCTACTGTATATCCTGCACCGCACCTGGGTCACACCTCACACCAACCCTTACAATTCTGTGCCAGATAGAACTTTCTAGCTGCGATTGCACCACCATAACAATTTTTTTTTTACAAATGTCTTAAGATTTTGATACTCTGCACTTTAGGTACCTTTAAGATGAGGACCTTAATGTGTTATGAAAGAAGAATTCACTACAAAACAGTTCTGAGATCTGGGATGTGAAAACTTTAATGATCAATATCTCAGAACTATGTTTTGCACAGATTTAACCTTACAGTCTCAAGGTCTTGATACTGTATATCATTGATTTAACTTAATAGTCCAGTATACTGTATGATCTTGAGAATTGCTCACTTTCACATTGAAGCACACGTATAATTTTCTCGTGTTGAACAAAAGCTCATGAACAAAAGCTCATTTATCAGATCAAATTGTATTTGTTACATGCGTCGAATACAACAGGTGTAAACCTTCCAGTGAAATGCTTACTTACAAGCCCTTAACCAATAATGCAGTTTTATGAAAAATAGGTGTTAAGTAAAATTATAGATAGATACAAATAAAAATAATAATAATTAGAGAGCAGCAGTAAAGTAATAGTAACGAGGCTATATACAGGGGGTACCGGTACAGAGTCAATGTGCGGAGGCACAGGTTAGTCGAGGTTATTCAGGTAATATGAACATGTAGGTAGAGATAAAGTGACTATGCATAGATAATAAACAGAGAGTGGCAGCAGCGTAAAAGAGGTGGTGGGGGGGGACGATGACAATGCAAATTGTCCGGGTAGCCATTTGATTAGCTATTCAGGAGTCTTATGGCTTGGGGGTAGAAGCTGTTAAGAAGCGTTTTGGACCTAAACTTGGTGCTCTGGTACCACTTGCCGTGCGGTAGCAGAGAGAACAGTCTATGACTAGGGTGGCTGGAGTCTTTGACCATTTTTAGGGCCTTTCTCTGACACCGCCTGGTATAGAGGTCCTGGATGGCAGGAAGCTTGGCCCCAGTGATGTACTGGGCCGTACGCACTACCCTCTGTAGTGCCTTGCGGTCGGAGGCTGAGCAGTTGCCATACTAGGCAGTGATGCAACCAGTCAGGATGCTCTCAATGGTGCAGCTGTATAACTTTTTGAGGTTCTGAGGACCCATGCCAAATCTTTTCAGTCTCCTGAGGGGAAATAGGCTTTGTCGTGCCCTCTTCACGACTGTCTTGGTGTGTTTGGACCATGATAGTTTGTTGGTGATGTGGACACCAAGGAACTTGAAGCTCTCAACCTGATCCACTACAGCCCCGTCAATGAGAATGGGGGCGTGCTCGGTCCTCCTTTTCCTGTAGTCCACAATCATCTCCTTTGTCTTGATCATGTTGAGGAAGAGGTTGTTACTGCCATTTCTGACAATACAAATTATTTCTGGAAATACTGACATGTGAAACCTGTCCTGTTTGGCCCCGTGGAGCTGGTTGGCGGCCATTCTGGAAAACTGATTTTAATAGGGGACAGATCAAAATGTACTGGGGGAGAGGGGTGGTCCAAAATGCTTTGGGGACGGTTGTGTGTTTTTTTGGGGGGGGCACAGGGGAGGGTAGTGCGTTTTTTCCCTGCTTTACATTTGCTCTTCTGCTCGTATTTTCCCTATAAACAATGGCTTGACTTACTTTTGATATTACCCTAATACAGTTTAGAAAGGTTTGTGAAGGTTTGTTATGGTGTGGCTTTTACTAAGCTTTAGCTACTGCAGGCCTATGATATGAAGGCAAATATGCCCCGGCGCTCCCACTAACTCCGACAGTTGAACTTGAGGTGAGGAAGACTGTTTCACACCTACTCATTCAAGGGTTTTTCTTTATTTTTACCATTTCTTACATTGTATAATAATAGTGAAGACATCAAAACTATTTCATAACAAATATGGAATCATGTGGTAACCAAAAAAGTGTTAAACAAATCAAAATATATTTTATATTTGAGATTCTTCAAATAGCCACCCTTTGCCTTGATGACAGCTTTTCACACTCTTGGCATTCTCTCAACCAGCTTCACCTGGAATTCTTTTCCAACAGTCTATTTGGGCTGCAATTTCTGAGGCTGGTAACTTTAATGAACTTATCCTCTGCAGCAGAGGTAACTGTAAGGGATCGGGGGTTGGCTGGGTCTAGACAGAGTCTGACACTTCCCCGATCTACTGAGAGGGGGAGTCATCAGACTCGATCTGGTTCACCTGAGTTCTGAGCACACCTGTCAGTAATTAGTGTAGGATATAAGGTGTGCTCAGAAGCTCAGTCGGTGCGAGGTATTGTTCCATTGTGACTTGCTAAGCGTTTTGTTCCGAAAGAGAGAGAGAGTTTGTTGTTTTTGATTACCCGTGTACCCGACCTGTGCCTTGTTGTTTGACTCCCCGTATTGCTTAATCCTCTGCTTGTTTATCCCAGTGATTACCGTACTCTGACCCTGTGCCTGTGCCCTCGACTACGACTACGCCCGCTCCCTTGGTACCTCTGCCTGTCTCTGCCTGGCCTGGTTTTGACCACAGCCCGCCCGACTACGATTAAGCTATTCCCTTGTCTGTACTCTAATAAAGCATCGCAACTCTGCGATTGGATCTTACCACTCTGTCCGAGTATTCATTACAGAATACCTCGCCATTACCATGGATCCAGCGGAATTACAGAGGCGATGGGAGATACAGGAGAAACGGATGGATGAACTCCTGCAACTACTCAACGCTGGTGCGGCTGAAGGCACCACCCCGAGCACGGTCAGTCCTCGTCATGCACCTCCGATTTCTCTACCGACAAGGTACGACGGGGAACCTGGCAAATATCAGGGGTTTCTACTCCAGACGTCCCTGTATATGTCGTATAATCGTACTATGTTTCCCGATGACCGTAGCAGGGTGGATTTCATGATTTCTCTGCTAACGGGAAGAGCACTGGATTGGGCTACTGCGCTTTGGGCAGTTGAGGTCCCCGAGTTGAATGCGGAAGTTCAGTTCAAAAGACTGTTCCAAGAGGTGTTCGACCACCCAGTATCTGGGCGTAGTGTGGGAGACCAACTATGCGAACTTCAGCAGGGCCGTCGCACAGTAGCCGACTACGCTTTGGAGTTCCGTACTATAGCAGCCGGTAGCGGATGGAGCGAGACTGCTTTGCTCACCGTTTTCCAAAGAGGGCTGCGCAAAGACGTACAGACTGAGTTGGCTTGTCGAGGAGATATCACTGTGCTACATGAGTTTATCAAAATAGCCATCTCTATTGATAATCTGATAGTGCAACATAAGGTATTCACCGTCCGGGAGCCCTCGGTCACTGGTCTTACGCAATCGACAGAGCGGAGGAGAGAATCTGAGGAGGAACCTATGCAACTGGGACGGTCACCCCTACAAGATTCGGTGAGACAACAACGTCGGCAAGACGGACTATGCCTGTATTGTGGTCAGTCGGGTCATTTAGTTCGTCAATGTCCGGTACGCCCAAACCGTAACCCAGGATATCGCCTCGGAACTCCCAAACCGGTTAGTGAGACTCAAGTGTTCAACATTACATTTAAACAAATGTATGTGCCAGTTACCCTATCTGTCGGAGAGAAAGTGCGCAGATTGGAGGGTCTTATTGATTCCGGAGCGGCTGCCAGTTTTCTGGATATGGGTCTCGCTGAGGAATTGGGAGTTCAACTTATCCCAATTCAACCTCCCCTGCGAGTCAACGCGCGAGACGGTGAGCCCATGGGCACTGGGTTCATTACGCACCGTACAGAGGTAATCAAGTTACAAGTGGGCTCCATACACCATGAGGACATCATTTTGTTCGTCATCTCCGCTCCACGGTAGCCGCTAGTTCTCGGCCACCCCTGGCTCGTCACCCATGATCCGGTCATCTCCTGGAAATCTGGCGATATCACTGCTTGGAGTGAGGTATGTAGGGCAGAGTGCCTCAATTTACCTTGCAAAACGTCTACTGTGGAGGATGCGCAGGGTGCGGTGTCTACTGTTGTTCCAACAGAATACCAGGATTACGCGCAGGTGTTCTCCAAGGAGAGGGCTACCGTATTACCACCTCATCGGGCCTGGGACTGTGCGATTGATCTGCTATCCGGGGCTACACCTCCTCGTGGAAGAATCTACCCGTTGTCACAGCCAGAACGAGAATCGATGAGCAAGTATATTGATGAGGCGCTACAGCAAGGGGCCATTCGCCCATCTACGTCTCCTGCCGCATCCAGTTTTTTCTTCGTGAAGAAAAAGGATGGCGGACTGCGTCCTTGTATAGACTATCGAGGTTTGAACGATATCACCATAAAAAATCGCTACCCTCTTCCTTTGATCCCAGCAGCCCTCGAGCAGGTGGGGCAGGCCTCTATCTACAGTAAACTGGACCTCAGGAGTGCGTACAATCTGGTGCGCATTAGAGAAGGGGATGAATGGAAGACCGCCTTCATCACACATCGAGGACACTATGAATATTGTGTCATGCCCTATGGACTTACCAACGCGCCCTCAGTATTCCAGGCGTTCATGAATGACATTTTCAGGGACATGATTGATCGCTTTGTGATAGTGTACATTGATGACATCCTCATCTATTCTAACTCTCTGAGTGAACATGTGTCCCATGTACGACAGGTTCTGGATCGGCTCCTACACCACTATCTGTTCGTGAAGGCAGAAAAGAGTGAATTCCATGTCACCACGATTTCCTTCCTTGGGGCCATACTCACTCCCGACGGGGTTAAACTGGATGAATCCAAGGTACAAGCGGTACAAGACTGGCCTCAACCCCAGACGGTGAAAGAGCTCCAGAGATTCTTGGTGTTCGCCAATTACTATAGACGGTTCGTGCGTAATTTCAGCACCACCGCAGCTCCCCTGTCGGTGATGACCAGCTACAAGGGTCGCGGTCTGAACTGGATGGAGGGGGCAGTGCGTGCATTTGAGACGTTGAAGCAACGCTTTACCACCGCTCCTATTTTATGTCAGCCGGACCCTACCTTGCCGTTTATCGTGGAAGTGGACGCCTCGGAGGTTGGAGTGGGAGCCGTGTTATCCCAACGCCAAGGTGAGCCGCCTAAATCACGACCCTGTGCTTTCTTTTCAAGGAAACTGAATTCGGCCGAGCAGAACTACGACGTGGGTAATCGTGAACTACTGGCGGTGAAGTTAGCACTGGAGGAGTGGAGACATTGGTTGGAGGGAGCAGAGCATCCGTTCCAAGTGCTCACGGACCACCGCAACCTGGAGTATCTTCACAGTGCTAAACGACTGAACTCCCGACAGGCAAGGTGGTCTTTATTCTTCAACCGTTTCCGATTCACTGTCTCTTATATCCCCGGGTCCAAGAATGGTAAGGCGGACGCGCTTTCCCGACGGTTCGAGCGCTGCGGAAAGACCCGTGGAACCAGAACCTATCCTTCCCAGGAGTTGCCGTGCTGGTCCTGTGAGGTGGGCTATCGATGACACTATTCAGGAGAGCCTACAATCGGAACCAGCCCCTCCAGAAACCCCGGAGTCAAAGGTGTTTGTACCAGCTCCGCTTCGACCTCAACTGATGGAATGGTGCCACACGTCGCTAGGATCTGGTCATCCCGGAATCACTCGAACTACACGACTCATCAGTCGAAAATACTGGTGGGATTCCCTCACAGATGACGTCCGAGACTACGTATTATCCTGCCCAGTATGTGCTCAGTCCAAGGCGCCTCGAGCACTACCGGAGGGTAAGCTGATGCCATTGCCAACTCCTCAATGACCCTGGTCGCACATTGCTATGGACTTTGTTACCGACCTACCAGAATCAGAGGGCCATACTGTAATTCTCGTGGTCATCGATCGATTTTCCAAGATGTGCCGGTTAGTATCCATGACCCGTTTACCTAACGCCACTCAGATGGCTGAGACTATGTTCAACCAGGTGTTCCGGCAGTTTGGTGTTCCGGAGGATATTGTTTCCGACCGGGGACCCCAGTTCGTATCCCGGGTATGGAAGGCCTTCTGCGAACGCTTGGGCATCTCGGTGAGCCTCACCTCCGGATATCATCCCCAGGCCAATGGGCAGACAGAACGGCTCAACCAGGAAATTGGGAAGTATCTACGGCAACAATGTTCGCGGCAGCCGCAAGAGTGGAGCCGATTCCTTCCTTGGGTAGAGTATGCTCAGAACTCACTCATTCACACCTCCCTACGTCTAACGCCCTTCCAGTGTGTTCTAGGGTATCAACCACCCCTGTTCCCGTGGGATACCGCACCCGGGATGGTACCGGCGGTGGACGAGTGGTTCCGTCGGAGTGCGCAGGTCTGGGAGACGGCCCATCAACATCTCAGTCAGGCCTCACAACAGCAAAAGACCTACGCCGACCGACGCCGGAGACCTACTCCCACTTATCAACCCGGGCAACGAGTGTGGCTGTCTACCCGAGACCTGCGGTTCCGACGGAGCTGCAAGAAGCTCCAACCCAGGTACATCGGGCCGTTCAAGGTACTGAGACGTATTAACCCTGTCACCTACCGTCTGTTACTCCCTCGACACTACAGGATAAACCCTACGTTCCACGTCTCCCTGTTGAAAGCTGTCCACTATAGCCCGATGTACCCCCCAATTGCTCAACAACCTACTACACCACCTTTGGAGGATGAACAGGACACCACCTATACAGTCCACGAGATACTGGAGTCAAGACGGAGACGAGGGGGCATCGAATATCTCGTGGACTGGGAGGGATATGGACCTGAGGAACGGTCCTGGATCCCTGCTAAGGACATACTGGACCCCGCTCTCAAGGCCACCTTCCACGCTGAACACCCAGATCATCCAGGACCCCGACCCAGAGGAAGACCACCCGGTAGAGGTAGAAGGCCGTCAGGAGCCGACCCTGGGGAGGGGGATACTGTAAGGGATCGGGGGCTGGCTGGGTCTAGACAGAGTCTGACACTTCCCCGATCTACTGAGAGGGGGAGTCATCAGACTCAATCTGGTTCACCTGAGTTCTGAGCACACCTGTCAGTAATTAGTGTAGGATATAAGGTGTGCTCAGAAGCTCAGTCGGTGCGAGGTATTGTTCCATTGTGACTTGCTAAGCGTTTTGTTCCGAGAGAGAGTTTGTTGTTTTTGATTACCCGTGTACCCGACCTGTGCCTTGTTGTTTGACTCCCCGTATTGCTTAATCCTCTGCTTGTTTATCCCAGTGATTACCGTACTCTGACCCTGTGCCTGTGCCCTCGACTACAACTACGCCCGCTCCCTTGGTACCTCTGCCTGTCTCTGCCTGGCCTGGTTTTGACCACAGCCCGCCCGACTACGATTAAGCTATTCCCTTGTCTGTACTCTAATAAAGCATCGCAATTCTGCGATTGGATCTTACCACTCTGTCCGAGTATTCATTACAGTAACTCTGTGTCTTCCATTCCTGTGGCGGTCCTCATGAGAGCCAGTTTCATCATAGCACTTGATGGTTTTTGCGACTGCACTTTAAAAAACTTGATCTTGAAATGTTCGGTATTGACTGACCTTCATGTCTTAAAGTAATGATGGACTGTCATTTCTCTTTGCTTATTTGAGCTGTTCTTGCCATAATATTTACATTTACATTTTAGTCATTTAGCAGACGCTCTTATCCAGAGCGACTTACAGGAGATAATATGGACATGGTCTTTTACCAAATAGGCCTTCTTCTGTATACCCCACCCCCTACCTTGTCACAACACAACTGATTGGCTCAAACGCATTAAGAAGGAAATACATTCCACAAATTAACTTTTAAGAAGGCACACCTGTTAATTGAAATGCATTCCAGGAGACAACCTCATGAAGCTGGTTGAGAGAATGCCAAGAGTGTGCAAAGCTGTGATGATGGCTATTTAAAGAATCTCAAATATAAAAAATATTTTGATCCCTTAGTTCCAGTGAAGGGAATACAGCATACAATGACATTCTAGATGATTCTGTGCTTCCAACTTTGTGGCAACAGTTTGGGGAAGGCCCTTTCCTGTTTCAGCATGACAATGCCCCCATGCACAAAGCCAGGTCCATACAGAATTGGTTTGTCAAGATCGGTGTGGAAGAACTTGACTGGCCTGCACAGAGCCCTGACCTCAACCCCATCGAATACCTTTAGGATTAATTGGTACGCCGACTGCGAGCCAGGCCTGATCAACCAACAACAGTGCCCGACCTCACTAATGCTCTTGTGGCTGAATGGAAGCAAGTCCCCGCAGCAATGCTCCAACATCTAGTGGAAAGCCTTCCCAGAAGAGTGGAGGCTGTTATAGCAGCAAAGAGGGGACCAACTCCCTATTAATGCCCATAAGAATTTCGACGAGCAGGTGTCCACATGCTTTTGGTCATGTAGTGTATGTTAGGAGAAGTACAATATTATCATAAAGAGACATATACTTGGAATACGGAGGAGGAATGGAGGGGAAAAGAGAGCCAGAGGTCGAATAGAGGGAGGAAGAGGGTGAGCTTGAGTCAGTAAAAATGGCGGGAAAAAGGGAGATGGTTCGTCGAAGAAGAATGGTAGAAAGTGTAAGTGAAATGGAAGTGAATCAGGGCAAATTATCGGAGGTGGCATGTGTGGTGAAGTCCTCAGAGCCCGAGGCTGGCACTGATGGTCAGGATAAAGATGAATCTGACAGTAGGAGTGACATTTTTGGAGAAAGTGGACCCCTGCCTTTTGGCTGATCCATTTGTGGTTTCAGGGTGGATGAAAAAGGAGTTGGGTGCTGTGGAATCAGTGAAGGTGAGCCAAAGTGGTCTTGTGATAATTCTTTGTGTTTCTGCTGGTCAGAGGGAGCGGGTGCTTCGCACCAAATGAATGGGGACAAGAGATGTGACTTGTTTTGCTCAGACATGGTGGTGTGAGTGGTGAAACAGAAGAATCATTGTCTGTTTGAGTTTTGATGTTGAGTCTCTGCCCGACAAAGTGATGTTAAGATATTTCAGTTATCCAGTACGAGCTTATGTGCCGAATACATTACGTTGTTACAGGTGTCAAGCTTATGGCCATGTGGCACCAGCGTGTAGGAGGGAGATTCCTAGTTGTGAGAAGAAGTGTGCAGAAGGGCATGATACAAAGGAATGTGTAGCATTGGGGAAAGAAGCGGTATGCGTTAACTGTAGGGGTGCCCATAGGGCTGGGGATCAGAAATGTCCTGTGCTAACAGGTTGAGGTTAGAGTAGAGCAGAGGGTGTCGTATACTGAGGCAGTGAAGAAAGTAGAAGAAGATGGGTCAAGAGGGAGGGATCCTGAGAGGATTCGTTTGCGTAGTAGATCTGTATCAGTACAGAGGGATAGGCCAACGAGTGATATATACATCAGTAAGATTGGCTTTTTAGCATTCATAGCAATGGTTATCAACTGTGCTGCAGGGATGGAACGTAAGTCGCAGAAAATAGAGGTTGTGGTGGCAGCTGCAGAGAAGTATTTAGGTTTACGAGATTCGACGTCAGAAGAGTTACAGGGTGTGTTGAGTGGTGGCGTCCCGTCCTTTCAGGCTGTTGGCCTGAGGTAGGACTAGATAGGTTTAAATAGTGGAGTAGGATGGTGGGTTTGTAATGATTGTAGGGTTAGATGGTAGGGTATTTGTTGATTAATTTTTTCCTAGCAAAGTATAAGGGAGTTATACTCCAGTCTAGTAGGTGGCGGTAATGCAACATTTATTGGATAAGAAGAAGCCCTATTGGATAAGAAGAAGCCTTGAAGCCATGGGTTCTGAAATGGAAAGTGTCCAACCAGAGTCTATTTCCTCTGGGGTTCTATCAACCAAGAGAGGCCGCCGCCTATCAAAAGAATGCCCTCCTGATTCATACATGAGGCCTTTTCGCAAGACAAAGGGCCAGTAGAGGTACTCTGTGATATCTGCTCTGAGAGCAAAGCTGCAATTATCTGTTGTTTCAAAATACCAGCACTGCAGAGACACATTCTGGTGGATGTGACTGGAAACCTGGAGCAGCACAAAGGACCTTACTTGAGATAAAGAAAGCTAAAATACATGGGGGTTTTCTTTATTGGGGAATGTAGCTACAGTACACCAAGCAGGCAAAATTTGGCACATTATATTTTAATTACGTTTTAATGTCATCATTATACTGTATAACAACATTACAACCAATGATGTATACAAACCCTGGATTGCTGATATAGGCACTCCCCAGTAGGAGCAGTCCTCCATAGGAATTAATGGAATTCTACAGTATTTCAATGTTTCAAGGACAAAATTACATATATTTAAGTATTTTTTGTCGTCGTGGGGAAAGTAACATTAGTCATCTCAAAAAATTATGCTTTAATGAAAATATTTTTATATATATATTTTTTGTGTTTAGCTCACATAATATAATTTAAAAGTATACATTAAGGCACCATTATACAACCATTATGCAACCTGACCATGACCTCAATAAATACATCATAGCATGCTCGTTAAAGAGTTCAAAAGCAGTTGATGTACCTTGATAAAATCATTTTGGTGGTATGTTCAGCAAAATAAAATACAAAATGTTTTCAAATAAGTGATTAATTCAGACTTTTTTCTCCCTCAAGAGTTTTGATGAAGATCAACACACAACGCTGACCTCAGATGATGGTAGGTGTATGTGCTAACATGGGATAAACTGACTCTAACAAGAGGAGTTAAATAAGATAATACATTTTTTAGATGATGTTTGTTTTCCTATAATTGCTTCTATGAAAATACATATTTCTGTTTGTAATTGTAGTGTCCCTAAAGTCATTTTTTCTTCACCAGTGCTAACTGCTGAGATCCAGATCCTGTCTGTGACATCAAACTCTGTGTTTCTGAGCTGGAGTCCTCCTCAGGGGCTGACAGGACCACAGAAGTTCAGAATGACCTGGGAATGTGATGTGTGTATGAATTCAACGTGGGCACAGAGGGAGATGATGGCAACCAAAGCAGACCGGTCTAAGCATGCACAAGTGTGTGTGTTTGGTTTAGTCATGTTTTACTTACTTACCTACTTAGTTGTGGTTTAGAACAGATATTGTTATGGACTCATCTGTCAAAATGAACATCTTAAAACAAATCTAGATTTTTTGTTGCAGTGGTCCCACTCAGAGACTTAAAGATATATAATTTGGAAAATACCTCCTTCAATCTCAACTGATCCAAGGCTCAAGGAATGGAGACATTCTACTGAGGTCTGACACAAAAAATGCACTGGCTTGAAACCTGGTCCTGAGTACACTGTAAGTGTCTCACCTTTGCTGAACAATGGGGAACAGAGTAAACCTGTCTCTTAAACCATCTGTACAGGTAAGAGATCTCACTCACCTTATGGCAACACATCTCTTTACCGGTGTGACTTCTGTTATGTTCTAGCTTATTTCTTCCCATATCAAAAGCAATTGGAAATAAATGTTAAGCCATGGCTTTATTATACCTTTCCTAATACTGGAGTTAAACTGCAGCACTGACAATAATGTATTTTCCCTTAGTAATCCCTGCACCAGACAAGCTAAATGTTGACTTGGTGGACACCACATCAGCTACTGCGAGCTGGAGCCAGCCAGATGGAATCAAAGAAACTGAACAACATTACCAGATCTCCTACCCCTGTCCAGGGACCGAACCACTGGACAACATCACTACCACATTCTCAAATAGCATCACTCTTTCTGATCTAGAGCCTGCCTCTGAGTACTGTATGACTGTCTGGACTATGCTGTAAAATGGGTAGAGAAGTCAACCTGTGTCAACAACCTTCAACACAAGTAAGGAAGAACCCTACTATGACTGGTGTCAAGTATTCATTGAACGTGTAGGCCTCCTTGTTTCTTAAACAATTCAATTGATTCATAAAGTCATTGTTAATTTTCACAGTTTATATTCTACAGACCATAAATGCTAGTCATTGCTGTCAAGAAGCAGTGTGAAACTGAAAATGCATCTTAGTGTATTGCTACGAATGCTGGCACAAGCAAGGGAACCTCTGCCACAACGTTTCAGTTTAATAGTCTTCATTCCACAAAATGAAAGAATGGGCAACACCACTAGCATCAACCACAACAGAACTCTCAGGACTCAAGGATTATCAAGTTCTTACATGGGTAATGGCACCCATTGATCCATTCACTTTGTGGAGGAAAAACTATTTTACTGAAAAGTGCTGTTTGTCAAATGTGCTAAGAGGAATAATGTCAAGGTTATACTTATGTCAAAGGTAACAACAGTGCCCTTGTAATCCAACATAACTCAATGAAAAGGTCCAGATTGTGCTGGTTGGGACAGTTGGAGTTGGGAAGAGTGCAGCAGGAAACTTCATCCTGGGGAGATAAGCTTTTGAGTCAAATGATTCCTCTGAGTTTCAGACATCAGACTGTAGAAATGCAAAAGGGGTAGTGGATGGGCAAAAGGACTTAGTTGTTTAAACTCCAGGTGTGTTTGACTCCAAGCACACCAAAGAGGTACTGGCAGAGATCAAGCAGTGCTTGATCTCCTGGCCCCCATGTGTTCCTGATTGTCATTCCGTTGGGTAGATGCACACAGGAGAAGGAAACAGTGAAGATCCTTAAGACAATTTTAGGTGAACAGGCAAAAAAGTATGCAATTGTGCTCTTTACCTATGGACATCTACTGGGGGAGAAATCAATTGAAGACTATGTGAACGGGGACTTATATCTTCAGAAAATCATGGCATATCATGTCTTCAACAACGATAATCGCTCCCAGGTGATTGAGCTACTTAGGAAGATAGCAAGATGATCATGAAGAATGGAGGAAGCTACTACACCATTAGGATGTTTGAAGAGGCTGAGAGAGAAGGGGGAAAAGGGTGCTGTATACAATGAATATTACTCTACTGCCCGCATGGAAATCTGTGTTTTAATCCGAGTTTTTTGATGAAATTCAATGTATGATGACGCCCATTAGCCTTTGCAGTGGACGGGGACTGAGCTAGAGCGGTGTTTGTGAGGATCCCGAAAATGGTTCTTCAAAAACATAAAAAGCTGAGGCTCTCACGAATATGCATGTTCTTTTTTGCCATGTGTTATTCAATGCGTTTCTATGGGCAAATAGCAGTAAATTAAATGTTTAATCAAATAATTGTAATATTTTTTAAAATACCTACAGGGGTCCTAAAATACAAAATCAAATAGCTAGATGGTCCATTTTATTACTATCTTAAAACAATCCCATATGTTAGGTTAGTAGAGATCATAAAAAACAGCTTAGACCTTTAGTATTCAGAGGGGTTGGAAGACACATTTCAGTTGAATGCATTCAGTTGTACAACTGACTAGGTATCCCCCTTTTCTATTCAGGGCCTTGAGAAATAGATTAATATCTCAATGAGACTCACCTGAATAGATAAAGGATACAAACAAATCTAATGAATTATACACTGAGTGTACAAATCATTAGGAACACCTGCTCTTTCCATGACAGACTGAACAGGTGAATCCAGGTGAAAGCTAGGATCCCTTATTGATTTCACTTGTTAAATCCACTTCAATCAGTGTAGATAAAGGGGAGGAGACAGGTTTTAAAAAATGATTTTTAAGCCTTGAGACAATTAAGATATGGATTGTGCAAGTGTGTCATTCAGAGGGTGAATGGACAAGACAAAATATTGAAGTGCCTTTGAATTGGGTATGGTAGTAGGTGCCAGGTGCACCGGTTTGAGTGTGTCAAGAACTTTGAGTGTTTTTCAAGAATGGTCCACCACCCAAAGGACATCCAGCCAACTTGACACAACTGTGGGAAGCATTGGAGTCAACATGGGCCAGCATCCCTGTGGAACGCTTCAGAGAGTCCATGGCCCAAAGAATTGAGGCTGTTCTGAGGGCAAAAGGGGGGACAACTCAATATTAGGAAGGTGTTCCTAATGTTTTGTACACTCAGTGTATGTTCTGTGTCCCAGACTCCAATCAAATTACTTTGAACAATAAATGTTTACTTTTTTACTTTTTGTGGAACTACTTTATGGGGAGGTAGTGCTTGGGCTGCATTTACAATAAACAACTGTTAAATATACAATCAATTGTTTTAAAGTATTCTATTGTTTATTGTGTTATTTCTATCAACATTATTGTTTATCATGTATTAATATATAATAATAATATATGCCATTTAGCAGATGCTTTTATCCAAAGCGACTTACAGTCATGCGTGCATACATTTTTACGTATGGGTGGTCCCGGGGATCGAACCCACTACCCTGGCGTTACAAGCGCCATGCTCTACCAATTGAGCTACAGAGGACCACATTTATATTATAATCATTGTACCATCTAAATCGCTGTGAAATATATTTTCAATAACAAACAAAAACGTTTTTACAGCTGTTTGAAGCTGGTGCACCAAAGCTGAAAGTAAAAGGCTCAAACACCCAGTGTCTGCCATGTTATGGGGAAATGGGATGTGGAAATGGGATGCGGAGGAGGGGGTAGTGTATGTGTTTTGATTGCAGCCTGGTGCTGTTGTAATTCACCTAGCTTCCACATAGGGGAGAAATTCTGAGAAATTATTTACAAAACCCCATCATGCTTATTTTAATCTCTTTGATTTTATATGTAATTTTGGAACTCACAAGAGCTGGAATATATTTTTGCTTCTAAGGTATAACTAACATATATTTGATATTTACTCACCAGTTGTTAATGTACTCATTAACCCTAACCCTAACAAAACATATTGCATGGAATTTCTAAACCTGTGATACATTTAAGGGATAGTTAAGTGATTTTACGTATTTCGATTTTACATTCTGCAAACAATTAGCAACATTAGCATTTTGGGATCAGTTCCCCATGTAAGTCAATCTCCATCATTTAGTATGTACAGTATCAACTGTCATGCCAAAATCATCTCTGAAAGTGATTGTGTTACTGATGAATTGGTTGAAAGATGGACAATAAAGTTTGTAGTGTATTGTATCGTACTGTATTGTATGCAGAAATCATCTGCATCCTCTATGACACACACAGGTTAGTAAGGTAGCCTTTGCTTGCTCATAGTTGTCACATGATGCACACCAGTGTTAATTTTGCCAGCTATTTTAGATTTGGTTTTAGTCTTAAAATACCTTTTCATGTTAGTCACATTTTAGTAATTTCATCCGTTAGTTTTAGTTATCAGTCGAATAAAGCTCTGGACAATGTTGGTCTAGATTTAGTCACAGTCATTTTAGTCACATAATAGTCTGTGCATTTTTTTCTATTAAATAATGAATGTTTACCTCCAACTTCCATCATGGGCACATTCAGATAGCCTTGTCCAACTCAGCGTTCTATCCCCTCATATACCTTAGCTGGCAGCATTGCTATTGTGGCAGATTGTAACCAATGCCAGCCATAGTTACCATATAGGCTATAAAGCCTTGGCTACAGGTTAAACAATTTACTGCTTTGATTTTCTACTCATCATAACCGTCAGAGGGGGGTAAATAATACTGACTTCCTTCAAAAGGGAGATAACCTGAGCTTTCCAACAATGCCAGAAGTTTTACTGTACTCTTAATATTCAGCAAATATAATACGTTTTTCCAATCTAAAAAAAAGCAACCACAACTTACATTTGCAGACCGTGAGAGGGGAAAGACAGATGAATAACAGCGCACATGGCTTCTGATGTGATCATGTAAAAATGGCCTGCCTATATGAAAGCAAAGATTATCAAATGCATAGTTGTTTCTAATTCAGGTAAATTACAATTGAAGTGTCCTGGCTGCGTGTCAGTTCAGAAAAGAGACGAGTGACCTCCTGGGAGCTTTGTGTGTGGGCCAGCCGATTTTGCTTAAGCAGCAGACACAACTATAAGAAGTTATAGGCCAATGAGAGGATTGCATGAAATATTCTTCTAAGCCATGCATGCTTATGATTAGACAAAACAGATGAAAAGGAACTTCATGTCAAATTGAATGTCCATTAGTCTCACATGGAATTCTTAAAGGGCGAAGTGCACCTTTAATAATAGCTTTCCAATATACACTACCGTTCAAAAGTCTGGGGTCACTTGTTTTCTAAAGAAAAGCAATTTCTTTGTCCATTAAAATAACATCAAATTGGTCAGAAATACAGTGTAGATATTGTTAATGTTGTAAATTGCTATTGTAGGTGGAAACAGCAGATTTTTTATGGAATATCTACATAGGCGTACAGAGGCCCATTATCAGCAACCATCAGTCCTGTGTTCCAATGGCACGTTGTGTTTGCTAATCCAAGTTTATCATTTTAAAAGGCTAATTGATCATTAGAAAACCCTTTTGCAATTATGTTAGCACAGCTGAAAACTGTTGTAATGATTAAAGAAGCAGTAAAATTGGCCTTCTTGAGACTAGTTGAGTATCTGGAGCATCAGCAATTGTGGGTTCGATTACAGGCTCAAAACGGCCAGAAACAAAGAACTTTCTTCTGAAACTCGTCAGTCTATTCTTGTTCTGAGAAATGAAGGCTATTCCATGCGAGAAATTGCCAAGAAACTGAACATCTCGTGCAATGCTGTGTACTACTCCATTCACAGAACAGCGCAAACTGTCTCTAACCAGAATAGAAAGAGGAGTGGGAGGCCCCGGTGCACAACTGAGCAAGAGGAAAAATACATTATAGTGTCTAGTTTGAGAAACAGACGCCTCACAGGGCCTCAACTGGCAGCTTCATTAAATAGTACCCGCAAAATACCAGTCTCAATGTCAACTATGAAGAGGCGACTCCGGGATGCTGACTTTCTAGGCAGAGTTGCAAAGAAAAAGCCATATCTCAGACTGCCCATCTTAATCTTTTCTTTTTATTGGCCAGACTGAGATATGGCTTTTTCTTTGCAACTCTGCCTAGAAGGTCAGCATCTCGGAGTCGCCTATTTAATGAAGCTGGCAGTTGAGGACCTGTGAGGCGGCTGTTTCTCAAACTAGACACTATAATGTATTTTTTCCTCTGTCTAGTTTGAGAAAAAGACGCCTCACAGGTCCTCAACTGGCAGCTTCATTAAGTAGGCGACTCTGAGATGCTGACCTTCTAGGTAGAGTTGCAAAGAAAAAGCCATATCTCAGTCTGGCCAATAAAAATAAAAGATTAAGATGGGCAGTTTATTTGTATTTTACTGAGTTACATTAATGAAATAAATTAATTAGGCCCTAATCTATGGATTTCACATACCTGGAAATACAGATATGCATCTGTTGATCACAGATATCTTAAGAAAAAGTAGGGGCGTGGATCAGAAAACCAGTCAGTATCTGGTGTGACCACCATTTGCCTCATGCAGTGCAACACATCTCTTTCGCATAGAGTTGATCAGGCTGTTGATTGTGGCCTGTGGAATGTTGTCCCACTCCTCTTCAATGGCTGTGCGAAGTTGCACTGTCATACACGTCGATCCAGAACATCCCAAACATGCTCAATGGGTGACATGTCTGGTGAGTATGCAGGCCATGGAAGAACTGGGACATTTTAAGCTTTATCATGCTGAAACATGAGGTGATGGCGGCAGATGAATGACATGACAACAGGCCTCAGGATCTCGTCACGGTATCTCAGTGCATTCAAATTGCCATTGATAAAATGCAATTGTATTCATTGTCAGTAGCTTAGGCCTGGCCATACCATAACCCCAACGCCACCATGGGGCACTCTGTTCACAACATTGACATCAGCAAACCGCTCGCCCACACAACGCCATACACACTGTCTACCATCTGCTCGGTACAGTTGAAACCGAGATTAATCCGTGAAGAGCACACTTCTCCAGCGTGCCAGTGGCTATTGTAGGTGAGCATTTGCCCACTGAAGTCGGTTACCATGCTGAACTGCAGTCAGGTCAAGACCCTGGTGAGGACGACATGCACGCAGATTACCTTCCCTGAGACGGTTTCTGACAGTTTGTGCAGAAATTCTTCGGTTTGCAAACCCACAGTTTCATCAGCTGTCCGGGTAGCCGGTCTCAGATGATCCCGCAGGTGAAGAAGCCGGATTTGAAGATCCTGGGCTGGCGTGGTTACACGTGGTCTGCGGTTGTGAGGCCGGTTGGACATACTGCCAAATTCTCTAAAATGAAGTTGGAGGCGGCTTACGGTAGAGAAATTAACGTTAAATTATTTGGCAACAGCTCTGGTGGACATTCCTGCAGTCAGCATGCCAATTGCATGCTCCCTCAAAACTTGAAAAATCTGTGGCATTGTGTCCTGTGACATAACTGCACATTTTAGAGTGGTCTTTTATTGTCCCAAGCACAAGGTGCACCTGTGTAATCATCATGCTGTTTAATCAGCTTCTTGATATGCCACACCTGCCAGGTGGATAGATTATCTTGGCAAAGGAGAAATGCTCACTAACAGGGATGTAAACACATTTGAGCACAACATTTGATAGAAATAAGCTTTTTGTGCGTATGGAAAGTTTCTGGGATCTTTTATTTCAGCTCATGAAACATGGGACGAAAACTTTACATGTTGAGTTTATATTTTTGTTCAGTATAGTTAAAGTGTTGCAACAGGCATGGAAGCTGATTGGCAGTTAGTAGCAGCTGGTGCTTGTTGAGTTAGTAGGGAGCTGCGTTCAAGGCAACTAGTTAAGTGTTGCATTCAAGTCTGGTCCTCTCTCCTGAATATTTGTTAATTCTTAACACCATATATTAATTCCTAAGAGCAAACCAATCTTGGTAGGGGCTCTGTATAGACCTCCAGGCCAGAGTGACTTTTATGAAATCCTTGAAAATGTGTGTTCTGCCTACTGTGACTTTCTAAACTCTGACGTGTTTCTACTGGGTGATGTAAATATTGATGTACTGAACATGAGCTGCCCCCTGTATAAGGGCTTGTCTAGCTTTTGCAAAACCTTATGTTTGAATCAGTTGATAGGGTATTAGATAATCACAAGATATCCCACAGTTTTGCAATTGCATAGGGAATTAGTGACCATTTCTTAATAAACTGCACTAGGAAAGTGAGAAAAAAAACAGGTAAATTGTCACAATACCATCAGATCCCTCAAAAACTATAACAAAGACCAATTTAATGAACTGCTAGGACAGGTAGACTGGTCTGATGTAATGGAAAGTGAGGATGTTGATAAAGTAAACATTGGACAAGCTGGCACCCCTAAAATTGATAAGGATCAAACAAAGGACAGAACCCTGGATCAGTTGGGAAATCCTTAATTCCATCACCATGAGAAACAATGCTCTAAAAGACTTTGAGGTCAAAATTGCCAGATTCATTCAATCAATAAAAACATCAAATTAATAGTTCAAAGGCTAGTTGATGAAGTGAAATGGTCCTTCTATAACAACCTGGTCTCAGAGCATTTCATATTATTCTGTACGAGACACTCAATTTAGTATGATATGTTACGTTTCGTATGGTATGTATTAATCTTTGGATGTCCATCACCCATTTCGTATGATATGTTACAATGCCTGTGTATAGTATATAGTTCACCACCATAACAGTGTAGGACTATGCTTTCTTTCCATTCAAAGAAAGCATAGTCCTACAAAATAAACGTAATGAAGCCTCTGTAAAGAAAAGCACAACAAACAAGAAAACACTTAGTCAGCACTGTGAAATTGCATTTACAAGCAAATACAAGCTGAAGGGTATTCCTGACTGCTGTGGTGTAACTGCCACAGCCAGACAGGGCATTAGGGGTGAGGGGCAACACACGGCATGCTGGCATGGCCCCTCCTGCCGCCTACCGCCCTTGCCTTTACCATGGAGGACGAGGCTGGGCCTGGGTGCTGGAGGGCCCAGATTCACGAAACGTTCTTAAGATGAAATGTCTTCTTAACTGCCATTTCTTCCTTAACTATAGACTTATGAAGAAAGTTAAGCAAAGTTGCTATCCCACAAAAAGGTTATTGGAAATGTTCTTGCACTATTTCTTATGTTTCTCCTTAAGCAAAAAGTTAAGAAGAAATTTGTTTTTAATTCCAAGATAGCTAAACCCTTGTCTTACACTCTGGGCAGTGAGAGAATAAGCTCATGAAAGCAATTGAACATGTTTAATTCACTCACAAACTTAATCTGAAAGTTTCAGTATTGATTATTTTAAACCCAAGAACATGTTTTAGAACAGTAATCTCAGAATTAAATATGCTAACATGATTCATTGCTAGCTAGATAACTAGCTAAATTGGTTGCCTAGCAACAAACATCTTAAGAAGATTCGTAAGAAGATATTTGAGAAGTTCGTAAGAAAATCATTAAATCTTAAGAAATTGTTGAGGAATTACGAACTATCATATCAACTTCTTATTTTTTTTCTTAAGAAGCTTCTTAAGTTTTTACGTAAGAAGTGTTTTGTGAATCTGGGCTCTGGAGGCTGGGCTTGAGAGGTGGCGATAGCTAAAGGGAGGAGAAGTCATAGCCTACGTCAGGTCTCTCCGGCGATCTATTGACCCTCTGAGCTACACCAGGGACACTTAACATCATGCACTTGGAAGTGCAGTAAATTAATTATCATAAATCATACACAATTCATGAGAGGCTCACTAGTATGTCCTGCCCCATACCTCATTCCTACATCTCCCCTCTCTCCCCTCCCCCTCCCGTGTTAATGGAGAGTAACAGTAGCATGGTCCTGGAGGGGGCTGGAGGGGCTAGAGTTGCCTGGTCCTGTCAATGACCAGTGGTGGGGGGTTACTGACTGAACACAGTGTTCTGGACCACTGCACCCAGTGAAGGTACTCCCCCTCAGACCCCCTCAGCCGTTTCATATGAGACCATTGTTTGTTGAATACACCACCAGATGGTTTGCACCAGATCGGCAGAGGTATCAATTTGACACTAAGGCAACCTATGTGGGAGGTAGCGTAGGCCCAGCTAGCAGAATGCAACTGGAGAGTAGTAACACATCCAGAGAAACAGGATAGTAGTGCTGTATTCTATCATTGTTGATTTCAGTATTGGGGATTATTCTCTGAGCGCCCTTATTTAGCCATGCATCCACCCCAGATATGGGGTGTAATATTAGCGGGTGAGAAGGAGAAAATGAGATGTGTATCGGGAGAGAGGCAATCCACTGTAGCACAGGGTCACAACCTCTCATAATCTGCTGCACTCTCACTAATGACTGATAACACAAGTCGACCAAGGTGTGTCAGCCTTCATCACTCTTTTTAATTAGAGATTGCGTACACTCATTATCTTTCCCTTGGGCCTGCCTTCTTTTTTTCTCTCCACCCTGCTACACACACCCCGAGTCAGCCAATCACTCAGCAGCATCACTCAGCCTGCTATTCAGCTCGACGAGGACCCTCCCCCCTCTCCTCTCATATGTCATGGAGAACACACACACATACACACACACACACGCACGCACAAATACAGTTTATATGTAACTTATACAACCTGAGCTATTAGATCTGTGTTCTCAATCCCAGCAGCAGGGCCTCTGTATGGCTCATCCATAGCCCAGGTTGGAACATATGGGAAAGGCAACATGAAAGCTTTAGCTGGTAGATAAAAACAGACACATTAAGGTAGTGGTCTCAGCTCTTACTATTTTCTTTCACAGGCCCACCAGTTCCTGAACTCTATTACCTCTGACCTACAAACCAGATGACCTGTCACTGTGTATCCAAATCACTGATTAGGCCTACATTGCATGTGTGTTGGCTACAGCAATACAGCCAAGGCCTCACTACTGCTTACATTCACTGACACACACACAGTCTCTTACACACAGTCTCACACACACACAGATAATTAATGGCTGATATGGAAGTATTTCCTTTAAGCTAGTCCCTAGTGGCATAACATAGGGAATCAGAATATATGGGAGGGGGTAGTGCATCATAGGGTCAAAACCCAAGTCAACCAGTGGCAGGGGTTGTGCCAGGTCTTAAAGTGAGCCTGTATAATGTAGTGTTTCTAGTGATGTGTAACTATTGTCATAAACAAAACCAGATAGCCTGACATTGAAACCTGGCATCCTTTTCTGTGGGTAGTATCTTGAAAAAATAAATCACTCTGATTGAGACAGAGAGAGAGAGAGAGAGAGAGAGAGAGAGAGAGAGAGAGAGAGAGAGAGAGAGAGAGAGAGAGAGAGAGGAAGGCCAGGAGGGCACAGTTATGCAGTTCTGTGGGTAGATAATATTGATGCAAACCACAATCCCACCACCATAACAGGCTGAGCGAGACAGAGAGACAGAGACCAGAGAGACAGAGGACTGGCTTTGGCCAGCTGTCTCATGGCACAGTCTTCACGACCTGCTCTCTGTTGAGATTCCTCTGGTAACAAACGTAAACCAAGTGCCTGGCTGAAAAATTTTGCTGGGCTTGAACAATAAACAGCCACCTCGGCTGGGAGAGAGGGAGAGAGGTCCACATCCATCAGCTGTGATGAAACAAAGTATTCTGGCACGGCAGTCAGAGGACTGTGAATAGGGCTGTGGTGATAAACATGATCACCTCTGACCTGCTGAAATATCAATGTTACTGAGACATTTGGCATTTGTCTGGAGAGGGGAGAGACTAGTATGTGTTTCCATGATAGTTTTGTCTATGGAGTAATGTAGCTTTGACATTATTTGTGCAAGGCCTTTAGTTAGCTGGTGGGGATGGAAGAGTTGGAAAGTTCAAATTAGTTGGAATTTCAACTTAGTAGCAATCATCACTCCTCGAACCTCTGCACTTCTACTGTGCAGCATGTGAAACTCACTTTAGAATGATTTAATTAAGTATAACCCATTGCTGTGTAAATAGACTCAATCCATTTTGGGAAGATACGACCAACGGTTTGCTGAAAATCATAGGCCTGCTACATGGAATGAGAGCTGACATTCTCCACATACCTCATCAAATTGTGTTGTGTAGACGGTGGGTAATTTCATGGTACTCAAGATATTAAAGTCGAAATTGTTTTGTTTACAAAACAGAGGATGAAAATGATCATGGCCGCAGTGCCCAATCATAGATAATTATGAAAGCCTTTGCTCTTCCATAGTCCATATTAAAACGAGTGGAGAGCCTTTTTCCACAGAGATTCAGAAGAGGGCTTTTTTTAGCGAGGCAAATTTGGATTTCTCCCCTTAATGTCTTTCACAGTTTGTTTGTTAGTTGGCCAGCCATGCGGAATGCTCAGTAATGACACCACTGTGAGTGGAGACTGCAGGGATGATTAGCTAACTGGAGCACCAGCGACACCACACTCTGCATGGACCGCTGTGGCATATACAACACACAGAAAGACACACAAAGTCACGCACTCGCAGACGCACACACGCATGCACGTAGAACACCCATGTAACCCTGCTCAAATAAACTTTACAAAGAAGTTCCTCTGAAGTCACAGGCACGGCTTCCTCTCTCCCTTTCTACACAACTTCCCAAAAGCTAACATGTCACCATCCTTTACCTCTCCATCCATTGAGTTCTGCAATGGGGGAAGTGCTTGTCTACATGGAGAGTGTAATCGAGCAAATTATTCAGGCACATTTGCAAGGGGGTAATTATTTCTGTGCTTGTCAATGGACAGAGAATTATTTGCACACAAAGCGGCCTCTCTCTCTCTCTCTCTCTCTCTGACAGCGCTGGTACGCACACTGCACTCCCTGCACCCTCTACACCAGTGGTATTCAAAACCCATTTTTTTCGGCAGAATTTCTGGGGACCTCGTTTTTTTTATTAGTCTTAAAAACGGTAATTCAACAAATAACCTTAAATTCATTACATTTAATCTCTTATCAAAATGAAAAGAAACCAATAAATACATTTACTCAATAAAATTGTATTTTTAAAATGATCTTTCTCAAAAACATTTGCATATTGTCCCATACAATAATCTGTTCTCTTAATTTTTGGACCCCACTGCAGTTCCCCCTCGACCCCAGTAGGAGTTGTGACCCCTACTTTGAATACCACTGCTCTAGACTATGCCATATCTGCTACACATACTGCAGTGAACTCCCTGCACTGCCTCCCATCTCCAATGGAGATGAGGGGGAGGTTGTTTACCCTTCAATTTGGGGTAGGAAGAGAGAGCCTTCTTTGCTGTGGTGGGTGACATGTTCAGAGTCTCGTTGACATGTTCAGAGTTTGCTGTGCCAAGTGCCCTGTTACTTTGTCTCTAAGACAGCACGTAACACAATGATGTCACCTAACAGATGTACAATAAATTGGCAGGAGGCCATAGCAGGTGCCATTGGGACAAGCTGTCACTGTAGAGGACACAGGACAAGAAAAATTGGATGCTGTTTGCCAAATAAAGCGACATCAATTCATATGCTGCTAGCCCAATAGCAACGACAATGGTTTGTTACAGAGGCACTGTATTATGTAAAAGTATTCTTTGTATTTGGAGTATTATTCACGGACCTCTCTCTCGCACAAGCACACTGCTTTGGCTTTCAACAACAGCCATGCATAAAGGAGGATAGGTGCTTACAGTCTAAAATGGCTTTCGACAGGCCCATGTGGGAGACAAAGTAGACGGTAGATGGGGAGAGAATTTCAGTGGGTTCCTCCTAACAATGCTCCAATGGAGTGAGTGCTCTTGGTGCAGACGGCTATTTGAAAGGATGCTCCGTGTAAATCTGGCCATCAAAGGATGACTCAAACTACAACACAAGCCCTGGATAACAAGTACTGAGACATTCACCGCTCGATGGGCAGAATAATTGCGTTCCCTTTCAAAGTAAGAGTTGTATCTACTTACCTATACCTCCTGAGTTTGATGGTAGTTTATCAGCTGCTCCCAATTCTCTTTGTAACCCTTTACATGTCTTGTCATTTAGCAGAGACTCTTATCCAGAGCAACTTACAGTAGTGAGTGCATAATTTTTTTTACTTCTTCATACTGGTCCCCAGTGGGAATTGAACCCACAACCCTGGCGTTGCAAGCGCCATTCTTTACCAACTGAGCCACACGGGACCCAACCTAGTACCACTGCATTGCTTATACCTATCCAGAATCTTCAGATCTGCAAACATCGAAGGGTTAGGGCCAAGGCAGAGGCGCAAGGAGCGAATTGGAACTAACTCTATCGGCCTGTGCAGAGTGGAGTGTTGGTAGGAGCTGCCAGGTTGTGATCTACGAGGCTGTGTTGTATTCAGATTGTAGTGCTGTTAGCTAGGAGCTGCCAGGTTGTGATCTACGAGGCTGTGTTGTATTCAGATTGTAGTGCTGTTAGCTAGGAGCTGCCAGGTTGTGATCTACGAGGCTGTGTTGTATTCAGATTGTAGTGCTGTTAGCTAGGAGCTGCCAGGTTGTGATCTACGAGGCTGTGTTGTATTCAGATTGTAGTGCTGTTAGCTAGGAGCTGCCAGGTTGTGATCTACGAGGCTGTGTTGTATTCAGATTGTAGTGCTGTTAGCTAGGAGCTGCCAGGTTGTGATCTACGAGGCTGTGTTGTATTCAGATTGTAGTGCTGTTAGCTAGGAGCTGCCAGGTTGTGATCTACGAGGCTGTGTTGTATTCAGATTGTAGTGCTGTTAGCTAGGAGCTGCCAGGTTGTGATCTACGAGGCTGTGTTGTATTCAGATTGTAGTGCTGTTAGCTAGGAGCTGCCAGGTTGTGATCTACGAGGCTGTGTTGTATTCAGATTGTAGTGCTGTTAGCTAGGAGCTGCCAGGTTGTGATCTACGAGGCTGTGTTGTATTCAGATTGTAGTGCTGTTAGCTAGGAGCTGCCACATTACAATCCATGGGGTTGTTTTCAGACTTTAGTGTTTAGGAGCTGCCACATTGTGATCATATAGGGCTGTATTCAGACTGTAGTGTTAACTAGGAGCTCCCAGGTTGTGATCCATGGTGTTGTGGGCAGGGGAGCTGAGTCCTGCTGACAGATGTTACTCACGGATCACAGATCTGTTAGCCTGGCTCTGGGCTCGTCCCTCCACACTAGCTTGATTAAGCAGGGACTGCTAATATTCCCTTCCTCTCCTCTTCAATTTGATTCTCAGTAGCAGCAATCAGCTCCTATCAATGTCCATGCTCATTCTTAGGCAAACCACAATTACTTTCCTGCTGATTTCACTTCTTCTCTTAACTCTTTCTTTTAACTCTAGATGATACATTGGTTTATATTACTGCATAGATGTATTTTAGATGTTGTGCTAGCAGCTATAGACATGCCCATGGGATGTTGTTGGTGGGGCAGGTAACATGCAGAAACTGCATGATCTCTTCTACTCATCCTCTATCAGGGTAGAGCACTCTCTCGCTCTACTATTTCTCTCTCTCTCTCTCTGTTCTGCCACTCTCTCTTTTAGCTCTGGGGCCTTTCATGTACTCTTCACCTTTCTGCTCTTCACCTCTGATCGCATCAAAGGGCAGCTCTCCTCTGATTCTCTCTGAGCCTGACCATCACCTGACATCACCTCGTTCAGCCCAGCACAGCCCTCAGCCCTGAGCACACAGTTCCCCATACCTCACAGCCTCTACCCATGACTACACTGGCTCTCTCTCTCTTTATCTCAAGTCTCTCTCTCTCGTTCTCTTGTTCTCATTCTTTCATTCTCGGTCCATCTGATCTCTCTCTCTCTGTTCTCTTCCAGAGACCAACCTCCCTCTCTTATTCTCTCTCTCTCTCCAGCCTCTCACCTTCTGTAGCCTTCTGAAGCCATGATCACCTGCCTCCTTTCATGTTCCCTTCTCTCAAGTCTCCTGTTATATAAACCCTCAACCTTCTTCGTCGTCTTGTTCTTGTTCTTGTTCTTCTTGTTGTTGTTGTTCTTCTTCTCCAACATTCCACCTTGTCCCTCCCTCCTACCACACAACTCTCATCTCCAATCCCCTCTCTCTCTCCCACTGCCTGGCTTCGATCCCCTCTCCGTAGCCCTCTACCCCACATTCTCTCCTGCTGTTGCTCCAGATATTAAAACAAATCAGCCGTGAAATAAGCTCCTTCCTCCATCCTTAGTCTAGCTGTCGAAGCTCATTCCTGTCCACATCAGAAACATTTACCCACCCACCTCTCTGGATCAGCCTGGTCCCATCTCCCCCTCCCTCCCTGGGCTAACTTTCCCTAACAGTCTATCCTCCAACAGAGCCCAGTATTTGTGTGCGCTGCAGTGCCTTGTCAAAGCCTTACCTTTTTCATTATCTGGAATCATCACTGTGCGTTAGGTACTGTATGTTATTTGTACATCTAACTATACTGCACATACAGTTTAGCTAGACGTTCACTTCACAATCACACAGCTATGAACTAAACATACTTGAACAGAACATCTTGTCCCACCTGGGCTTAAATCCCTAAGAACACGTCAATAATTCTAATTAGGAACCTGTCCATCATCAGACTTGGTATTTAGTAGAAACGAGAGGTGCAGATATAAATCCTGTGTGTTGTGGGTGAGTGTGGAGGGAAAAAGAGGGAGAGAAGAGAGTGTGGTCCTGGAGAGGGATGTATTTTCCGGTGACGGTTGGTTGGATCTGTGTGCACTGGTTAGTACATCCTGGTGTGAATGATTTGTGATGCCAGCAGCGGGTAAATGTCATATTTTGGAGCACGTCCTTGAGATTTGTTACAGCTCAGTGTCCCTCGGGGGATGTACTCCTACACCAAATTTTCATTAAACAAATCCTGTGTGGGGACATCATGGCCTAGCCTGAAGTGTCTGCTCCAATTCTTTTGGATGGGGGAACAACAGCGGCCAGGGGGCTCTGTCTCAGATTGTCCTTTTCCTCTCAGGATATGGAAAAATACATTGTGTACTATCAGGTTTTATGTACCTGATTATCTGATGTTATCTTTCTTTACTGTGGATTTAATGTGGACAGTCAAATGTTACACGCTATGATATTATTGTATGTTTTTTCCCCTATTTTTTACAGCTTTAAGCCAAATATACAATTTTACGTACAACATCAATTGTTGTGTCTTCAAATTGCAACAATAACATTTCACTTCTACCATTGACCTTTCTTTCTGTCTTTCTGTCTTTTAAACATAAGTCTTGAAAGGTCCATCCTTCCATCCATATATGCCCGCACCTCACTCCAATCCAGATGCATTGACCCTTTATGTAATAGTCTAATCCTGGATGCCAAACTGCATGTCTTTCAATCGTCTCCTTAGGCGCGTAACAACCACCTTCAAGCACCTCTGTCCAAAGCCATTGTCTGAAACTGCCATATTTAATGAGGGCTTGAGCCATATCACTGCTCTGCTCTCAATAGGTATGCCTGGGGGCGGAATTTTGAAACCATGGTGTAGGAAAATGGGTTTGTTAGCCTCGCAAGCCGCCTGATCTCGTGAGCTTACGTGAATGTTCGCTACCACGGAATCAGTCTGGTAATTATGAGGCTATGGCACTGTGTCCCTCCCCATGAACTTTGCCTTCCAGGGGACCCATGGCTGCTCTGGGAATGTGAGGCATGACAGGGGAACAAAGGACTCCACTGTCCCTCAGGAGGAGGCTGGTCACTGGGCCAGAGTTACCAGCCAGCCCCTGGCCCTGGTCAACTGTCCCACTGGGCATATTTATGAGAGTGGACTACAACAAGAGAGCTAAGTGGGGAGCTGTGAGCGAGCGAGCGGATGGCCCATGGCCCTGGATACGAGATGCCCGGCTGCTCAGAGGAGGAGGGGTCAAAGGACTCCAGGCAAGACGTCAGATTGGTAATAATAGAGAAAGCCTGGGTCTTACGGAGAAAGCATGGCCAGCTGTGGTGGGGTTGCGGGTAGAAGGGGTCAAACGATGAAAAATAGGAAATTTGGAGGACAAAAATGTTAAGAGAGAATGCTAGAAACAAGATTTGTCTCTCTTGTCTTTTCTAAATGTACTTCTAGTGTCCAGCCAGGAACGAGTGGCACCTCCATTCCAGCCTTGAAGAAACAGAGATCACAGATGGAATGAGACTACTGGTGAGAAGCAAGAGTGGTGGTTATTGTTGTTCGGTTGAGGTGGAAAGAGTATAGTATAGTATAGTAGTATAGTATAGTATAGTATAGTATAGTATAGTATAGTATGAAAGAGATGGAAGAGAACATTCCTACAGCAGCCTGTGGCCAATACCTGACATAGGTTGGTTCCAAGAAAAACATTCTAAAATGTACGTATGTCACCTTGCTTACTCGTCATTTCACCATCTACCTCCAGCTACTGTCATTCCTATGGCTCCCATTCTGAACAACCTGCCTTGCGTTCCCCCGCACCTCAGGGCTGCAAGGTAGGCAGGTAATGATAATTTGCATAATATCTTTATTAATCCGAAAATTCCTCCTGCCTCCCCACATTAAACATCCTGGCATTGAGACAGAGCAGGGGGAGGGAACCTGCCTGGGAGATGAGCGCTCAGACCCGATCGATATGACATCTCATGGCACAACTGTGTCACTCAACCTGGCAATAGCATGAGGCAGAGGAAACTGGTATTGCTGGTAGTTTTAAACAAAGAACCAAGCTATAATACATCTGGATAAAGAATAGTACTTAAAGGTAAATTCAGCCACTTTTCAACCTCATATTCATTATCTCCAGCACCATACCAGTGTCTACATAATGTGAAAATGGCTCATTTCTATGATCTGTGGATAAAAAGATAAGAAGAAAGGTCCTAAAAAATGGTCTCTGTGACATCACAGGGTAGGATTAAAAGTAAGAAAAACTGTGGTTTTCAAAACCTGCAACGAGTTTCTAGCCAGAGGGAGGGTATTTTCTTGCTCCCCACATCCATGTGAACCTCATAGTGTTTGGAAATCACTGTTTTTAAAGTGTTTTTACTTTTGATGATGTCATGCAGTAGAACTTTTTAACTTTACATTTCTTTCTACAAAACATAGAAATGTGCAGTTTTCACTAACGTAGACACTTGTATTGTGCTGGAGATAATGAAAATGAGTTTGAAAAGTGGTGGAATTGCCCTTTAAGTTAAAATGCCTCATAATCCTTACAACTGCCATCCCAAAGGGGCCAGAGTATGGAAGCACGCTTTTGACTGCACCTACAGTATTGCTTATGTACTGCAGTTTAACTGAAGACAATTCCCATTGACGGCCCCATAGAGAAGTCAATTTGAGCACAAAACATCCATTGAATTATTCAAATTATTATTGCTGAGGACTATTTTATTTTCATCATCACTTACACTAACATTTTATATTCATGCTCTGAGGTCATGATGCCAGCTAGCCAGGGAAGTGCTGGTTGGCTTGTTTAGCTGTCCTCATGCTCTGACAGAGTTCCCAGAGCATGTTCTCATGATACTGCTATCCGTCAGTGCGCACTGAGTTCTAGTGCACAGGTGGAGTAATCCCAGTAAGAAGGATGGCAGCAACCACGAAACGGTGTATGCGGATGTGAGTAGATTACGTTGAAAACAAAGGTCGGCTATCTTGGAGGCAGTCTAGTTCTTATTATACCTCAGTAGCCACACCAGGCCTACTACCACTACTACTACTACCTCTACTAATGCTACCACCAACACCACCACTACTAGGACTACTAGTAGTAGTACCACTACCACCTCTGTTACCTCTCCTTGAAATGTGAAGAAAAAAATATCCCAAAGGAAATTAAGAGATTAAAAACACTCCCAGCGTTGCATACATTTATTTTTATTTTTAGAGAAGCCATTTTGGAAAATAAAGGGTTTTGCCCTGTGGGAGGACACCTTTCATGTAGGCAGATTGAATGCCATGCCGGTACTATACATGATTTCCATAGCCTATACAAGTCTTATCTGTGGATTATGTTGTGGATATTTCCTCCAACAGCAGAATGATTTAGCCATGCACGATTGTAATCACAATTTGGAGCCTGTAGTTCATGGTAATTTGGAACTGTCTCTTTTGGGAGCGTAGATAGACACACTTGCTCATCAGAGAGACTGGGGCACAACAACCTCTGTCTGACATTGTCATCACGGACGCCTATTGTTATCATGGTCACCTACTGTAGCCTTGTGTGAGACTACAAAATTATCTGTCTGTCTGTCATCACTGGTGGATCTATAGTGGCTGAGGCAGATGATACAGGGCTGCTGGAAAATGGAACCATTTTGGACAGACAAACACAGACTGGGTGTATTTGGATGTCACTCTTCCTCTACTGATGTCAAGCTGCCAAGATGGAGGAGCAGAGAGCCAATCACGACAGCAGAATAATGCAGTCAATCGGGTTTGCTTGTCTGCAAAGACAATTGGAGATTGCAGGCATATATCAGCACTCACTGTACACTACAGTCTGCCTTCCCAAATGGCACAGCTGCTTGCTATTTGACAGCCTAATTTCCCAAGCGTAAAATGATTTGATTGCGTTGATGTAGCTATTGGGAAGTTAACCTTCCCATTAAACTTCAAAACAATATCCACCTTGGAGAGGGCTGCAGTCAGAGAAAATGTGTCCATGTTTTGTCTCCGGGATCATCTTGATCAGTCGGAAGAGCTTTTTTTCCAAGGCCTCCCCCACTGCAGTTTTGGTCTGGCAAATTGATTCTTATGATGTTTACCTTTACCCATCTTATTAATTAACCATAAATTAGGGATTGCTTGCTTTTAAGTTCATTTGAGGTGCTGTGGAAATGAGCTGGTTAATTAACTTATTGTTTCTTAGGCTGGAAGCCATGGATTAAGGAGATATTGCTGCAGAGGCTGAGAGAAGACAAATGGCTGGTTTGTCTGACTTGTGACCAGTGGTCTCACAGGTATTTATTCTAGCAGCGACGAAAGGGATTGATTTCTGATCAACCCGGCTATTGGCGAGCCGGTGATTCACAGAGGTGCTTTGAAGGTTTTGCTGCATTGGGATGGACAGACATAAACGTGAGGGAAAGGAAGAGAAAGAGAGAGTGGCAAGGCAGGGAAGGTGAGAGTGAATTCTATACTATACTACACACTTTCAAAACACATTATCTTGCTCTGTATCTCTCTCTATTTATCTTTGTTGCCCAACAGCAAAACACATTCAAAAGGTTTTGATGGAGTGTTCCTCGAGGGGTGCATGGCTGAGAGAATTACCGTGATTAATTGAGCAGAGCTGCAGAGTATGATGATAATTACAGTGTCACGACTTCCTCCGAAGCTGCCTTCTTGTTCGGGCAGGCTTCGGCGTTCGTCGTCACCGGTCTTCTAGCTTACTGCCGCTCCTCATCTCATCATTCCATTTGTTTTGTCCTGTTTATTACACACACCTGGTTTCAATTCCCATCATCAGTACCTGTATAAGTGTTCCCTCTGCCCCCTTTTCTTTGTGTGTGATTGTTTATTGTGGAGGTTAGTTTAGCATGGTGGAGCTCTTGTATTTTGTATCGCCGGGATATTCACCCATGTGCCTTGTTGTTTCCAGTGCGCTGTATATTTCCGCACTGGAGTGTTTGACACATTGCTGCGTACCGCTGTGTCAATGGAATAAACCTGTTATTCTGTGATTTACCCTCCTGCGCCTGACTCTTTCAAATCACATCACCACATACAGGCTCAACAGAGAGAGAGAAGTCTGGGGGGGTCAGGAGGGGGACAGGAGGGGGACAGGGGAGTAGGTAGCTGACTAGTGGTGGCTTTTCAGCAGCCTGGTGGTCTGGGGGTAGAAGCTTTTTGCCAGTCCACAGTTTTTGCCACGATGCTCCTATACTGCCCGCGTCTGAGTGATGGAAACGGGGAGAACAGGCCATGGCTCGGGTGGCTGGGGTCCCTGATTATCTTCTTGGCTGTCCTGCGTAGGTGTCCTGGAGGGAAGGCAGTGCGCAACCAATGGTGCGTTCTTCTGAGCGTACCACCCTCTGTAGTGCCTTGCAGTCCGCAGTGGTGGAGTTTCTGTACCAGGCTGTGATGCAGCCCGACAGTATGCTCTTGATGGTGCTCCTGTAGAACACTGTGTGGGCGTGCCCAGGCTGGTTCCTCCTGAAGTCCACAATCAGCTCTTTTGTTTTTCTGACATTGAGGGAGAGGTTGTTTACCTGGCACCACACAGTCAAAGGGCCTACCTTGTGGTCCTCTGTAGCTCAGCTGGTAGAGCACGGCGCTTGTAACGCCAAGGTAGTGGGTTCGATCCCCGGGACCACCCATACACAAAAAAAATGTATGCACGCATGACTGTAAGTCGCTTTGGATAAAAACGTCTGCTAAATGACATTTCTTCTTCTTTCTTTCTTTCTACCTCCCCCCTGTAGGCCGTCTCGTCGTTGTTGGTAATCAGGCCTACTACTGTCGTGTCATCAGCGAACTTGATGAGGGAGTTGGATATGTGTGAGGCCACGCAGTCATGGGTATACAGGGAGTATAGGAGGGGACTGAGGACTCACCCTTGTCGGGCCCCCGTGTTGAGGATCAGTGTCGAGGAGGTAATGTTGCCTACCTTCACCACCTGGGGGTGGCCCGCCAGGAAGTCCAGGACCCAGTTGCATGGGAAGGAGTTCAGTCCCAGGGCTGTGAGCTTTGTGGTTGTCACGCCCTGGCTCTGGGGACTCTTGTATGTTGAGCCAGGGTGTTAGTTTCTTTGTGTAGTGTCTATGTTTCGTTTTCTATGTTCTGTTCTAGGTTATGTGTTTCTATGTTGGCCGGGGTGGTTCTCAATCAGAGGCAACGAGAATCAGCTGTTGCTTGTTGTCTCTGATTGGGAACCATACTTAGGCAGCCTGTTGTGCACTTGTGTTTTGTGGGATTTTGTTCCGTGTAGGTTTGTGTTATTGACCGAGGACTTCACGTATCGTTTTGTTGTTTTGTGTTGTAATTAAAAGTACCTATTAAAGTATGTACTCATATCACGCTGCGCCTTGGTCCGCTCATTATGACGATCGAGACAGAAGATCCCACCAATACAGGACCAAGCAGCGTGTCCAGGAGCAAACGCCGGAGGTAACGTTAGTGGATGTCCTCCTCGGTTGGGGGCAGATCACGGAGGAGGAGGCCGTCCGTTACCGGAGGGCGATGAAGGGGGAGACCCAGGCAGGAGAGGAGAAGCGGCGCCAACCGGGACGTCGTCGGACAGGCGAGAGGCACCCCCAATAAAAAAAATTTGGGGGGCACACGGCATGGACGACGGGGCTGCTGGAGGCAGATGAAGGGCGAGTTTGTGGACGAGGAGAGAAGGCCACCAGGTTACGGGGGCCATTGGTCAGTAGAGGGAAGGAGAGTGTAGAGGCACGGCGAGAGGTATTGAGGTGTGTTACCAGTCCGGTCCGGCCCATTCCTGATCCCCACACAAGGCCAGTGGTGTGTGTTCCCAGTACGGCCCGGCCTGTTCCTGTCCCTCGCACCAAGCCAATGGTGCGCGTCACCAGCCCGGCCCGGCCTGTTCCTGCCCCTCGCACCAAGCCAATGGTGCGCGTCGCCAGCCCGGCCCGGCCTGTTCCTGCCCCTCGCACCAAGCCAATGGTGCGCGTCGCCAGCCCGGCCCGGCCTGTTCCTGCCCCTCGCACCAAGCCAATGGTGCGCGTCGCCAGCCCGGCCCGGCCTGTTCCTGCTCCCCGCACCAAGCCTGTGGTGCGCGTCGCCAGCCCGGTCCGGCCTGTTCCTGCTCCCCGCACCAAGCCAGTGGTGCGCTTCGTCAGCCCGGTCCGGCCCGTCCCTGCTCCCCGCACCAAGCCAATGGTGCGCGTCGCCAGCCCGGCCCGGCCTGTTCCTGCCCCTCGCACCAAGCCAATGGTGCGCGTCGTCAGCCCGGTCCGGCCTGTTCCTGCTCCCCGCACCAAGCCAGTGGTGCGCTTCGTCAGCCCGGTCCGGCCCGTCCCTGCTCCCCGCACCAAGCCAATGGTGCGTGTCGCCAGCCCGGCCCGGTCTGTTCCTGCTCCCCGCACCAAGCCTATGGTGCGCGTCGCCAGCCCGGCCCGGCCCGTTCCTGCTCCCCGCACCAAGCCAGTGGTGCGCTTCGTCAGCCCGGTCCGGCCCATTCCTGCTCCCCGCACCAAGCCTGTGGTGCGCGTCATCAGTCCGGCACAGCCCGTGCCTGTTTCACCGGTGCCTGGTCAGGTACCGGTCAGCTGCTCCACACCGGAGCCTAAGCAATCCGCTCCACCGATGTCCAGTCCAGCTCCAGCCAGCGGGACCAGACCAGGGGCGCTACGGGGGGGGTTGTTAGAGGGTGGTGGTCACGCCCGGATCCGGAGGAGGAATGCCCACCCGGGGCAGGAATGCCCACCCGGCCCCTCCCCTGTTGGGTTTCTGTTGGCGCGGTCACAGTCTGCGCCTTTGGGGGGAGGTACTGTCACGCCCTGGCTCTGGGGACTCTTGTATGTTGAGCCAGGGTGTTAGTTTCTTTGTGTAGTGTCTATGTTTCGTTTTCTATGTTCTGTTCTAGGTTATGTGTTTCTATGTTGGCCGGGATGGTTCTCAATCAGAGGCAACGAGAATCAGCTGTTGCTTGTTGTCTCTGATTGGGAACCATACTTAGGCAGCCTGTTGTGCACTTGTGTTTTGTGGGATCTTGTTCCGTGTAGGTTTGTGTTATTGACCGAGGACTTCACGTATCGTTTTGTTGTTTTGTGTTGTAATTAAAAGTACCTATTAAAGTATGTACTCATATCACGCTGCGCCTTGGTCCGCTCATTATGACGATCGTGACAGTGGTGAGCTTAGAGGGCACTATGGTATGGAAAGCCGAGCTGTAGTCAATGAAGAGCATCCTCACATATGCATTATTTTTGTCCAGGTGGGTGAGGGCAGTGTGCAATGGCGATTGTGTCATCCGTGGATCTGTCAGTGTCTGGGAGGGAGGAGGTGATGTGGTCTTTGACTAGCCTCTCAAAGCACTTCATGACGACGGAAGTGAATGCTACAGGTCAGTTATCATTCAGTTCAGTTGCTTTCCCTTTCTTGGGCACGGGGATGATAGTGGACATCTTGAAGCAGGTGGGGATAGCGACCTGAGCTAGAGAAAGATGGGTCTGCACATGCTCTGAGGGCATGGCTAGGGATGCCGTCT
Organism: Coregonus lavaretus; assembly: GCF_964263955.1. NCBI lineage: Eukaryota > Metazoa > Chordata > Actinopteri > Salmoniformes > Salmonidae > Coregonus > Coregonus lavaretus. The sequence goes on from NC_140010.1 coordinate 22,352,940, forward strand.
GGGCCGGCAGCCTTGCGAGGGTTAACAGGTTTGAATGACTTACACACGTCCTCCGTGGGGTCTGTTAGTATGTTGTCCTCAGGGGCTCTCCTCGGCCTATCAGAGTCGTCGTTGTGTGAGAAAAATATGTTTAGCTCGTCCGGTAGGGCGGCGTTGGTGGCTGGCTTTCTTTTTGTAATCCGTAATCGTTACGAGCCCCTGCCACATACGCCTCTTGTCCGACCCGGTGAATTGCTCCTCCACTTTGTCCCTATACTTGTGTTTCACCATCTTGATCGATCTGCGTAGGTCGTATTTGTACTGTTTAACCATACTATTGTCCCCGGTCACCTTGCTGTGTTTGTAAGCAGCATCTCTCTCCTTCAGTTTCTCTACAAGTCTGCCAACAATCCACGGTTTTTGATTCGGGTAAGTTTTGAAAGACACTATAGGTATCACATCATCTATGCATTACTTTATGAATCCGGTGACTGAGTCGGCGTATTCATTGATGTTATCCCCAGGGGTGACACAGAACATATATTCCAGTCCTCGTGATAAAAAGAGTCTTGGAGCATGGATTCTGATTGGTCGGACCAGCATTGTACAGACCTGACCACCGGAACTGCCCTCTTGAGTCTTTGTTTGTAAGCGGGGAGAAGCAAAATGGAGTGGTGGTCAGATTTGCTGAAAGGAGTCTCTCGCGCCAGACAGCTTCAATCTCGCACGTGAGACTAGATCTGCTCTATCAGGCACAGATGGCGCTAAAGTCAAAAGCAAATTGTAATGAACTTGTAAATAAATAATCATAGCAGTCATGGGAGCCTGGTACCTGATAAACCGGACAACTCCATCCAACAAGAGTCGAATGACAGAGGGATACACTAGCTAGAACCTTCTCATCGCCTATCTGGTAGGACAAAAAAGCATGGCCAATTTTATTGTTTCCCCCAGTGTTCATCATGTTCTACTGTAGGTGACAGGGGGACATGTTGTGTGGACTAAAACAGCATAAAACCAGGTGTATCACAAAGCATGATCAAATTAACCAGTTATCTACCTTTGATAAGTTAGCTGGTAGCTTGCTAGCTAGTTAGCTCCCATGCCAATTTCAAGTATTTCTAAACTAATATCTGACTAACTCGGAAATATGAAGTTATTTTGGAATGAAAGTTAACTTGCTAGCTCATCATGCTTTGACATTATGTTAGATAGCTATCTCCAGTTAGATAATGTGTTTTCACTTATTGCATCTGCATGCTTGTTGCGTTAGGCAGACCGCACCACACTCTGGAGAGCCTTGCAGTTTTTTTAGTTTTTTAAAAATATTTTTGTCATAATTTTATTTATTTTTGTATATATATATATTTTTTGTCATTTAGCAGACGCTCTTATCCAGAGCGACTTACAGGAGCAATTAGGGTTAAGTGCCTTGCTCAAGGGCACATCGACAGATTTTTCACCTAGTCGGCTCGGGGATTAGAACCAGCGACCTTTCGGTTACTGGCACTATGCTCTTAACCACTAAGCTACCTGCCGTCCTCAGTTGCGGGCAGTGCAGTTGCCATACCAGGCGGTAATACAGCCCGACAGGATGCTCTCAATTGTACATCTGTAAAAGTTTGTGAGAGTTTTAGGTGCCTAGCCAAATTTCTTTAGCCTCCTAAGGTTGAAGAGGCGCTGTTGCGCCTTCTTCACCACACTGTCTGTGTGGACCATTTCAGTTTGTCAGTGATGTGTACGCCGAGGAACTTGAAGCTTTCTACCTTCTCCACTTCTCCCCGTTGATGTGGATTGGGGGGTGTTCCCTCTGCTGTTTCCTGAAGTCCACGATCATCTCCTTTGTTTTGTTGACGTTGAGTGAGAGGTTTTTTCCTGGCACCACACTCCCAGAGCCCTCACCTCCTCCCTGTAGGCTGTCTCGTCATTGTTGGTAATCAAGCCTACTACTGTTGTGTCGTCTGCACTTGATGAATGAGTTGGAGGCGTGCTTGGCCACGCAGTCATAGGTGAACAGACTGTACAGGAGGGGGCTCTGGGAGTGTGGTGCCAGGAAAATAACCTCTCACTCAACGTCAGGAGATTTTTTGGGGGTTTGTATCATTTGATTTACACAACATGCCTACCACTTTGAAGATGCAAAATATTTTTTATTGTGAAACAAACAAGAAATAAGACAAAAAAACAGAACTTAAGCGTGCATAACTATTCACCCCCCCAAAGTCAATACTTTGTAGAGCCACCTTTTGCAGCAATTACAGCTGCAAGTCTCTTGGGGTATGTCTCTATAAGCTTGGCACATCTAGCCACTGGGATTTTTGCCCATTCTTCAAGGCAAAACTGCTCCAGCTCCTTCAAGTTGGATAGGTTCTGCTGGTGTACAGCAATCTTTAAGTCATACCACAGATTCTCAATTAGATTGAGGTCTGGGCTTTGACTAGGCCATTCCAAGACATTTAAATGTTTCCCCTTAAACCACTCGAGTGTTGCTTTAGCAGTATGCTTAGGGTCATTGTCCTGCTGGAAGGTGAACCTCCGTCCCAGTCTCAGATCTCTGAAAGACTGAAACAGGTTTCCCTCAAGAATTTCCCTGTATTTAACGCCATCCATCATTCCTTCAATTCTGACCAGTTTCCGTGCCGATGAAAAACATCCCCACAGCATGACGCTGCCACCACCATGCTTCACTGTGGGGATGGTGTTCTTGGGTGATGAGAGGTGTTGGGTTTGCGCCAGACGTAGTGTTTTCCTTGATTGCCATAAAGCTCAATTTTTGTCTCATCTGACCAGAGTACCTTCTTCCATAGGTTTGGGGAGTTTCCCACATGCCTTTTGGTGAACACCAAACGTGTTAGCTTATTTTTTTCTTTAAGCAATGGCTTTTTTCTGGCTACTCTTCCGTAAAGCCCAGCTCTGTGGAGTGTACGGCTTAAAGTGGTCCTATGGACAGATACTTCGCTGTGGAGTTTGCAGCTCCTTCAGGGTTATCTTCGGTCTCTTTGTTGCCTCTCTGATTAATGCCCTCCTTGCCTGGGCTGTGAGGTTTGGTGGGCAGCCCTCTCTTGGCAGGTTTGTTGTGGTGCCATATTCTTTCCATTTTATTATAATGGATTTAATGGTGCTCCGTTGGATGTTCAAAGTTTCTGATATTTTTTTATAACCCAATCCTGATCTGTACTTCTCCACAACTTTGTCCCTGACCTGTTTGGAGAGCTCCTTGGTCTTCATGGTGCCGCTTGCTTTGTGGTGCCCCTTGCTTAGTGGTGTTGCAGACTCTGGGGCCTTTCAGACCAGGTGTATATATACTGAGATCATGTGACACTTAGATTGCACACAGGTGGACTTTATTTAACAAATTATGTGACTTCTGAAAGTAATTGGTTGCACCAGATCTTATTTAGGGGCTTCATAGCATAGGGGGTGAATACATATGCATGCACCACTTTTCCATTATTTATTTTTTAGAATTTTTGGAAAAAAAATATTTTTTTTCATTTCACTTCACAATTTGGACTATTTTATGTATGTCCATTACATGAAATCCTAATAAAAATCCATTGAAATTACAGGTTGTAATGCAACAAAATAGGAAAAACGCCAAGGGGGATGAATACTTTTGCAAGGCACTGTACGTCGATATTATTCTCTGAAGCTACCCGGAACACATCCCAGTCCGCGTGATCAAAACATTCTGGAAGTGTGGATTCCGATTGGTCAGACCAGCGTTGAATAGTCCTTAGCATGGGTACTTCCTATTTGAGTTTCTGCCTTTAGGAAGGGAGGAGCAAAATGGAGTCGTGGTCAGATTTGCCGAAAGGAGGGCAGGGGAGGGCCTTGTATGCATCCCGGAAGTTGGAGTAGCAGACAGGAGAAGAGAGAACCTACCATGTGTTTTGTTCAAGTTCAGCACGAGTACTACAGTCGATGTGCTGATAGAACTTCGGCAACCTTTTCCTCAAATTTGCTTTGTTTAAATCCCCCGCTACATTAAATGCATTCTCAGGATATGTCGTTTCCATTTTGCATAGAGTCCAGTGAAGTTCTTTGAGGGCCATCGTGGTATCGGCTTGAGGGGGGATATACACGGCCGCGACTATAACCGAAGAAAATTATCTTGGGAGATAATACAGTCGGCATTTGATTGTGAGGTATTCTAGGTCGGGTCAACAAAAGGACTTGAGTTCCTGTATGTTGTCACAATTACACCATGATTCGTTAATCATAAAACATACACCTCCGCCCTTCTGCTTTCCAGAGAGATATTTATTCCTGCTGCTCTGATATCCAATAGTTCTTCCCGACTGTATATAATAACACAAACTGTTTTCTGGACTAATAATGTAAGAAATAATACATTAAAAAAACAAAATACTGCAAAGTTTCCCAAGAGCTAGAAGCAAGGCAGCCCTCTCTGTCGGCGCCATTTTAGAAGACGCAGAGATAGACATGTAATGTATAGGTAGCTTTAAGAAAAACAGCATTTTGAAAAACACTGTAGTTGCAGTTGCACTGAGAAACATGATGGGGTGACTCCCAGATGGTACTCTATTCACTATGGGGGTAATTCCGACCCAAGTTAAGCGTACGCAAATGGAACATAATTCCCTTTTTATGCACTTTTATCTCTATGCGTATTCTGACCTTGAATTTAAGCATGAGGATAGCATGCTATTCATCCGCTATTCGTTTGGGGTAGAGATCAAATAAATTGATGGCGGAGGAGTGTCTACAGATACGCCATATTCTGACCGTGACTTAATTCCCTCATAATTCCACCACCTTTACGCGCAATGAAATTATGAATAAGGTTAAGCAACCTGTCAGTTCCAAGTGGAACAACATCTACTTTATTTTTTCTGATAGATATAACACCATTCTCCATGCACTGTAATTTACAAATTGATAAGAGCTATTGATAAGAGCTAGGTAAATGAGTAAGTCATTTAGACAAGGGGATTATAAATATAAATTACAATCATTTAAAATCTATTTTAGGCCTACCTTATGATTGCTGGAGACAAATGTGAAACCAGTCATATGGCAGCAAACTGAAGCATATCAACCTTTTTCATAGTGAAGTTTATGAAATGCTGGCCTTATAACATGCAGGGGTGAAATTTAGAGACCCAAGCAATAGGCTTCTGTAGCCATGCGCAAATGACAGTATAACGCCAAACCTACCAAGTTGATTTATGATTTCTAGAAGGTATTAATTATATGCCCAGACTTTGTACCGTACAATTTGTACCGTGTTAAATATTAGCCACTATCAGTAGCCACCATCAGTTATACCCACATACATTTAGAACTTGTCACTTTAGTGTTAGTTTCCTTACATTTTGGATCATTCCATTCCATTGTTAGTTTACCTTTCTTTCCTCTGCGTCCGTGTGGTTGTTCCTGAGGATCGCTAGCAACAGTGGATCATATTAAGCTAATGTATTACAAGTTGTGCATTAATTTGTGATATGTAGCCTATTTGAATAATTATGGAACGCAGAACACACATAGCAGTTTAACCTGGAGCCTGGTGCACGGTTCACGACAACTGGACCGTTGTCATCACAGTTCCATGATTAGTGAGGAATACTAGTGTAGATTTATAGGACTACTGTTCAACCCCCATTGTACACTTTTCTCACCTTCCAATATTTCATGGATTGAACAATTGAATATGGCAACTTTCAGGATGACATTTTTGATTCACCAATATATTTTGTGTGTTAAGGCTCTCCAAACCTGTTTTTTATTTGTCATAAATACTTTCCTAAACCTAAATAATATACAAGATCAGAGTATTTCTTTATCTACCAATTGGTGCTGAAAAGGAGACGAATATGCTGCATGTATTTAGAGGGCTTTCTTTCATTGAGCCCTAATATTCTGAACCGTTTTCTCCATAGTGAGTCTGTCGAGAAATTAGAATTAAAGGTATACCATATTTAAAGGGATGGCTTTAGATGAATGTACTGAAACCCTATTAAATGAAAACTCCACAAGAAAATCTGTTAGCCAGAAAGTGGGAAAGTTTAAATCTGTTGAATTACATTTATTCAGCGCATGCAAGGGAACAGTAAGTATGAATACCAACTACTGAGAAGTGCTTAGATAAAAATGCATAAAAAAGGAACAGATTTCCTAAGTCTGAATCGGGCCCTGTGTGTGTGACTTTTGACCAGAGCCCTGTGGGGAGTAGGATTCCATTTGGGATGAAGACATGGTGGTAGGGGCAGCAGTGGATTCCATTTGGGATGAAGACATGGTGGTAGGGGCAGCAGTGGATTCCATTTGGGATGAAGACATGGTGGTAGGGGCAGCAGTGGATTCCATTTGGGATGAAGACATGGTGGTAGGGGCAGCAGTGGATTCCATTTGGGATGAAGACATGGTGGTAGGGGCAGCAGTGGATTCCATTTGGGATGAAGACATGGTGGTAGGGGCAGCAGTGGATTCCATTTGGGATGAAGACATGGTGGTAGGGGCAGCAGTGGATTCCATTTGGGATGAAGACATGGTGGTAGGGGCAGCAGTGGATTCCATTTGGGATGAAGACATGGTGGTAGGGGCAGCAGTGGATTCCATTTGGGATGAAGACATGGTGGTAGGGGCAGCAGTGGATTCCATTTGGGATGAAGACATGGTGGTAGGGGCAGCAGTGGATTCCATTTGGGATGAAGACATGGTGGTAGGGGCAGCAGTGGATTCCATTTGGGATGAAGACATGGTGGTAGGGGCAGCAGTGAGACACAGAAGGAGGCCTGTGCTGTGAAGCTGCATTATTGTATTTTTCCACTGTTATTAATGGCTCAGGCCAGACCTCCATCCCTCCTCCTCCCCCATGAAGAAGCCTGGTGGTTCCTGATGGCTCGACTGGTGTCTAGTGGTGAAAGGTCAGGATGTGGAGTAGACTAACGGTCAATGCAGCAGAGCAGTACTACCCCACAGTGAGGACAAATGAGGAGACTGGTCCTGGTCCATTCTATTTTTTTTATTTGTATATTTTATTATTTGTTATTGTTGTCACATTATCGAGATGGAACCTGCAAGTAAGCATTTTGTTCGACGGTGTATACCATGTGTATCCTGTACATAAGACAAATAAACTTGAACTTGAACAAAACACATGGTAGGTTCTCTCTTCTTCTGTCTTGTCTTGAGTGGGTGGAGGGGATGGTGGTTGGAGCCATCATCTAATCAGCTTGTTACCCGGCCGCATTCCCTTTCCCCATTAAGCCTCTCGTGTGGAAAAGAAGGGGTAGAGATTCTTAAGACAGATATATACTTTTTTTCATTTTGCGAGCGCATCATAAAAAGGGATTTGCCGGAGAAATTAACAAGAGCCCTTGATATGCAGATCTGTGCCCATTAATCAAAGAAATTAGATTAGGATTCCAAATGAGATGAAGAAAGGCTTCATTATCTTGGTTGAGTGTCATGTTTAATAACGTGGAACGGCTGTGTAATTCACTGGAGGAGCTGAGGAGAAGACGTAGCGGGTCCTTGACGCAGTTATTTTAAGCGCTAGGTGACCCAGGGAGCAGTAGAACAGGGGGCTGGGGCGAGGAGGGAACTGGGGGAAACCACTCAGCAGACAGTGGAGGGAGAGGGGGAAGAGAATCAAAAGAACACGCTCCTACGGGAGCCAGGCGACCATGTGTGCCGCCTTTGATGTTAAAGTGTCTTGGCGTATTGCGGGGAGCGGGGTCTCCACAATGCATGAATAATGGTTTGTATAAATGTTGCCACTGCAATGCACTGTGACTGCACTCATGCACCAGCAGACTCTGCTGCCATCTCTCTGTGTTGTTTTGGTCCGGGTAAGGACCTGGTAATACACACAAACAAAGATAAACATAAACACCCAGGCAAATGTTATAGAACAGACTTGAGCTTCATATTAAATAGCCCCCCCATATATTAACAAAAGTGCATATGTGATATGTAACTGTAAATACTGTGCTGTTGCTGGGGCATCTCAGAATTGATTTTGACAAACTCCTTACCTTTAGGAAAAAATACTGAAATCACTGATGACTACAAGGCTGTACACTCCCGCTCCTTGGGACTCGGGAGCCTGCGAAATTATGCCGGCATTAATATTTAATATTATGAGGGAATGGGGAGAAACACGTGCGGGTCCTTTGTCTTTGTGTCAAGTAAAATATGGTTGGAAAATCATTTGAAATGGAAGACATTGGAAATACAGCTCTGTACCTTGGTGTTGTGGCTCTGAATAATGCAGAGAAGGCCAATCGGACCCGTGCGGTGGGGTGGTCAGTAGGTAGGCAAAGAGGGCCAGTTTAACATAGACAATCTGCCCTACAACCACAGAGGCCAACTGAACACTCACTGTTTATTCATGATGAAATATGCAACAACCTTTGGCATGGGTTGACATGACTGATCATCAAGGGAAAATTTGCAAAAGGTAAGTGCAAGTAGGAACTTACAGCCAGTTTCTCTGTCCATTAATGAAATCCTTATATCTATTCTTAGTATTACTTTATTCACATTACCAAGTAATCAACCGATAAGTTGATGGTTAGATGGTTACTGGATAGTGGAAATATAAGTGCTTATTTCAGAGGTCCAATCAAAACTAATGTTTTCTCAGATCTATCACACATAAGAGGGACAGCGACCCCAACTAACTGACTCTGTGTGATCCCACTGAAAATGAAGTGAAGGTCACTGGGACCAGGCACGGCACACACACACACACACACACACACACACACACACACACACACACACACACACACACACACACACACACACACACACACACACACACACACACACACACACACACACACACACACTTAGTGCTCTAGAGATGTCATGTGAGGCTATCAAGCCTTTGGACTGACCTTGTAAGGAAGGACACAGAGAATATGTTGTAAAAGAAGAATTTTTATGTACAATCACAATGTTATGGGTGAGTTTATAGGACTAGTTTATAAGCAGGTATAGACCACTAGACCAATTCAAATGAGCTTGGTATGGCCTCTGATCTCACTAGAGGGCAGTAACGAGATGCATTTGAAGAATATTTGAACCAAATGAAGTGTTTATATCAAATAGGGCCCACTGTGTCTGTGGTGTGAGGCTCTGCATCACAGTTGGTGTGACAATAAACCACAAAGTAGCTGTGTCCATCTTACGGTGATTCACTAAGACTACAGGGTACATAAGGGACCCCTTTAAAACAATGAGTGTGTGTGTGTGTGTGCGTGCGTTTGTGTGTGCGTGTTTGCTATGTCTGTGTGTGTGAGTCTGTATATGTGTGGGAGTGTATGTGACAGGTGGGCTGTCTGCACATTGGAATTGAACCTGACAGCACAGCTGCTGATTACAATTTGAACACAGAGGGAGGCCAGGCGGTGTGGTGCATTAGAGCACTACTGATAAAGGTCAATTCATCTCTATATGAGACCAGAGAGCTAGAGAACATCAGTCACAGACAAACCATCCATTCAGTGCAGGCTAGATTCCTGTTCAAACCAGATATTAGGCCGCTGGAGACTGATGGTGGCTGAAGGTTATTAGTCTCACTCTTCTATGAGGGTTTTACAAGGGGTAAACAAGATGCTAGACCAGGAGCCTTTGTAGCCCTTTGGCAGCCATTTTGTATTGTTCATCAGACACCCATAAAAGGTACAGCCTGGCAGCTACAGAGTGTATTAACACAAATGTTGATACAGTTTTCATGTTTCCTGATGAAAGTGTCCATTCTTACCAGATGATTTATTCTGCACTCTTAGAAAAAAAGGTGCTATCTAGAACCTAAAAGGGTTCTTCGGCTGTCCCATAGGATAACTATTTGAAGAACCATTTTTGGTTCCCGGTAGAACCCTTTTGAGTTCCATGTAGAACCCTTTCCACAGAGGGTCCTACATGGAACCCCAAATGGTTCTACTTGGAAACAAAAACTGGGGACATTTTGTTGGTCCCCACAAGGTCAAATGCTATTTCTAGGGGGTTTAGGGTTAAGAGGTAGAATTAGAGTTAGGGTTAGGGTTAAGGTTAGGTTTGTGTGTGTGTGTGTGTGTGTGTGTGTGTGTGTGTGTGTGTGTGCGCGTGTGTAGGGATATCCACACACGTTAGGCCGCTTCCATTAGGAACCAAATGATAAACTCTTGTTTCAACAAAACAGTTTCCCATCCTTTCCTTCCATGTCTGCATGAACTCTTCAGAACTCTCATACATACCTTATGCCCTGTACTGACCCCTTTACGAGTGCTAGCTGGTTGACTGGCTGAAACAAGAGGCTGAAATGAAAGCACTAGCTGAGATTGCTCTCCCTCTTGTTAACCCTCTTTGTCTGAAACCAGTCGCTCACGTCAAGCACCATCATCAGCCGCTCGTTCTCCAGCCCCTCTCACTGACTCTGTGATTACTGGCTGGCCCGGCTACGGAGGGCTCACCCCCACTTTAAGTGATTACAAATTACAGTGTGCTACTTGGTGTTACTGGGGAGACTACCAAACTAACTTACAAGTGCCTCTACATCATCATTTTATCTTGCTATCAGTGGTTGTTTTCCCCATCGCTGCCACATGGTGATCCTTTGTTGATCTGTGAGTCATTTTTAGAAGAGAATGTTGCCATGTCTAGATGTGAGAGAGACTTGTGAACATGAGTTCTCATCTTGATTAGAGTTGAAGCTTTTAGACTGTACAACTAACAGATCCTTTTTCATGTGGAAGTGTGGATGTGGGTGTTTTACAGTATACCTAGAACAGCATAGAGTAGCTGAGGACAGGACACAAGTCATTCAAATGACCCCTTGCTCAATCCCAAACCATTTGGCACCATCCACTGAAGGTAAGATGGATCCCTTAATATCAGCCACAACCACGACATTCTAAACTAAAGAAATTGAGAAATAGGGTAAGGAAGAAACAGAGGGGAGTTAGTGGAGAGATTCTCATTCCCTCCAACCTCTCTCTCACCACAAATTAATGTGCTTTCATCCGCTTTCAATTCCCCTTATCAAACGGCAGCAGCAGAGGAAGCCTCCGATACTTAAAGTGACAGTGGCATTAAAGGATGCCTTCATCTCCTGTCTCACGGGGAAAGTGACATTTAACTGCACACCCAGGAACCTGTCACTTGTTTATTGCACAAGACAGTCAGTGGATGAACGTTGAGGATGGGAGGCCTCTGCTGTAAATCACTGTGGCTGTAGACCACTGCATTCTCCCAGACGAGTCACATTAAAAGACAAGTTCCAAGAGGATATCTTGTCAGATATTATGTGACAGGCTTAGAGCGCCAAGGAGGAGTGTCGGCTGTGTCAAACTTTGATTAAAATGAGAGTGGTGGAAAATACTGGCTATCATTTATTTATCTGGCATTTGTGTGAACACAATGTACAGACAGACAATGTGCTCTTAGGAGTAAGGAGACTCAAGGGTTTGTTTTCAGACACATCAGCACAGCCATGCGCATGTGGTGTTGGATGGCTGGGATTGAAGACAGACAGCAATATATCGCTCCTCTCAGAAATCGTTGCGAGAGGACACATTCCCCCAGAGCAATACTGCAGGCTAATTCCAGTGACAAATGTGTCCAAATGTGCATCTGGCAATAAGCTGTAGGGTATGAGATGTGACACTCATACTTGCGGGGACAACAGCGGTCATCCCGCCAGCAGGATATGGTCTGTAACTCTACACAGCTGTATCTACACTATTAGAAAAAAGGGTTCCAAAAGGGTTCTTTGGCTGTCCCTATAGGAGAAACCTTTTTGGTTCCAAGTAGAACCCTTTTGGTTCCAGGTAGTACCCCTTAGTGTTGCATGTAGAACCCTCTGTGGAAAGGGTTCTACATGGAACACAAAAAGGATTCTACATGGAACCCAAAAGGGTTCTACCTGGAACAAAAAAGGGTTCTTCAAAGGGTTCTCATATGGGGACAGCCGAATAACCTTTTAGGTTCTAGATAGCACCTTTTTTCTGAGAGTGTACCAGAGACATTTCAAACTGGCTACTTTACATGGGGCCACAAAGCCCTACTGTCCTTGGTTGTGACACGTGTGACAAAGACGTCACAGTGCCTGCACGATTGACCTCTTAGTGATTGTTGTTGAACAGCTTTTTTTAAAGACAGCTGGCATGCAATTCAACACAACAGACTGAGCACATGCACTGCAAGACAAGCTACGTTGTTTTCCAGAACCCATGAATAGCGAGAGTTACACACCCAGGATGGAAAACTAGAACAGTCAGTGACTGGTGACACTATACGGACAGACACTACTTGTCACTCGACTTTCATAGAAAACAGGCTTATCAGTTTCAGTAATGAAAACAGGCTTAACTGTTCACAAGTCATAAAGTAGTGACATAAGATGGAAACCCCCTCAGAGTTATCCTCACTTGAATGGTTCAAATAGACATTGGAAACAGGAACAGCTAAAGGCATCCGCAGGCTGTTCTAAAGACATTTTGTGACGTTTTTGTTCGTTTTGGTCTTCGGCAAGGGTCAACAGTAGGGATTCTTCAAGTGTTTGTTGTCATTCACAACGACAGACGACAGGTTTTCATGAAGAAAAAAAATCACTTGAGAAATATTGCACCAAACATCTTAGCGACTAAGATATCCTTGACAAAAACTTCAAAATTAATCACAGATTTCTTGAGTTATCTTAGATTAATTCTGACTATTTTGAGGAAGTGTATACTGGCTACAGTGTCTCAAGATGGACAAAGAGTACTATTGCCGCTATTTCTTGTTTTTCAAGCGAAAATATTCTAAGGGAGTATGCGAGCACACTCGTTTGGTTCACCTAGCTGAGTTACTGGGACTCCTCACAGAACAGAGGCAGGGAGGGAGGGAGTAGGAGGGGCTCAGGGTGCGGTTTTAGACTGCCAGCTGACTTGCGATTGGCTAACCTCCCAGCCAATGACTCCTAAGACAAATGAAGTGTCACGGAGAGAGATAAATAAGTGGAGTGAAGAGAAGGAGGCCTGCTCAGGTTTATTTCAATTTGGCAGAGTCGCCAGAGCGTAGCTGGGACTTCATCCCTAATGACCTAAGGGGGGATGGGAGGGAATAGGAGAGGGTTCGCTCTCTCTGAGTGTCTACGTGTGTGTATGTGTGTGTGTTACCCTAATGGTTAGAGGGGAGGCTGGAACAGAAACAAACAGAGGCTTATGTCCAGCGGATAGAGACCTGCTTTACTTAAATGTGATGGGTCAATAAATAGGTCAATAAATATTGAAAAAACATACATTATCAATTACATAAAATAACTAACAATTGCCTCTACATCCATGTCTCATGTCTGTTTGCTCTTCTTGGTGAGGTAGCTCTGGTAGTAGAAGTTTCTGAAGAGCGTGATGAGGCTGAGGGAGTAGGCAAACACCACAGCGTTCATGGAGTCTGGGAAGTCGCAGTCAGTGAACAGGTTGTAGGTGGTGTGGATAGTCACAATGAAGAACTGGAGCTGGGGTCACAGACAGAGAGGGTCAACATAACCAGTGTCAATAAGTAGAAAGCTCAGTTGTCGGCTTCTAGTGTGACCACATTGAAAATACACAGTTGTAGAGCCCATAAAAAGAGTTAACGTATTCAGCACTGATGCAGCTTCATACAGTACATACAGTATGATCCTATTGTCTTCACACAACAGTTATTAACTGGGGTCTTCCAGTAAGGCTTCAGGGTTAGTAGGGTTAGTGATGATCTAATGTTCATTATGTCCCAGACCTAACCATGTTAACAAGGCTTCCATTGACCACTCAGATCAACCACAAGTTAATGAGCTTGCATCCTGACATGACACTGAAGGTTAAAGGTAGAATCCTTAGTTGCTACATCCATTTTTTGACTTAAATTAATTATATATACCCATTGATTCTTGAAGAATATAACTTATACATGCCCCATGTGTCACGACTTCGGCCGAGGCTGCCTCCCCTCCTTGTTCGGGCAGGCTTCGGCGTTCGTCGTCACCGGAGTACTAACCACTGCCGCCCCAATCATCATCACAATTGTCTTGTCTCGTTATCACACACACCTGGTTCTAATCCCCTAATTAGTCTGTGTATAAGTGTTCCCTCTGCCCAATACACTATACACTACAATACACTACACGTCGTAGTCAACGTTATTTTGGGCCGGGAGGCGGCAGGCAGGGCACTCACGCATCACCCTAGGTATCGAACACCCACACTTGTTCAGAGCCCTCTGCTGCGCACTGTACCCTACCTATCCACTTACCTGATCTCATGGTAGTTCCCCAGTGTAAGGCGCTAGTCGATTCAGGCGCAGCTGGGAACTTTATGGACAGGGCATTCGCACGCCGTCAAGGCATAACATTGGTTCCCCTATCCATTCCACTCCCCATCAGAGCACTCGATAGTCGACCAATAGGGTCTGGGTTTGTTACGGAAGTCACGATACCAGTCTACATGATCACCCAGGAGACTCATTTTGAGCAGGTAATTTTTTCGATTATTGAATCTTCTGCTTTCCCTGTGGTATTAGGTATCCCTTGGCTAGCACTCCACAACCCCACCTTCTCATGGCCGCAGAGGGCTCTCACGGGGTGGTCGCGAGAGTGTCAGGGTAGGTATCTAGATGTTTCCGTTGGTGCAACCATGGTGGAAAGTCCAGACAGTACTCCCACCGTGCGCATTTCCCCTGACTACCTCGATCTGGCGCAAGCGTTCTCTAAAACGCAGGCGACTAAATTACCACCTCATCGGGCGGGGGATTGTGCGATAAACCTCCAGGTAGACGCTGTACCTCCCAGTAGTCATATATACCCCCTGTCACAGGCTGAAACGGTGGCTATGGAAACCTATGTCACCGAGTCCCTGCGCCAGGGGTATATACGTCCCTCCACTTCACCCGCCTCCTCGTGTTTCTTCTTTGTGAAGAAGAAGAACGGAGGTCTGCGCCCGTGCATTGATTATCGACCACTGAACAGGGAGACGATAAGATTTAGTTATCCTCTCCCCCTCATTCCTTCGGTGATTGAATCAATGCATGGAGTGCGCTTCTTCACCAAATTAGATCTCAGGAGTGCGTACAACCTGGTGCGTATCCGGGAGGGAGATGAGTGGAAGACAGTATTCAGCACAACCACGGGGCATTATGAATACCTGGTGATGCCCTATGGTTTGATGAATGCTCCCTCAGTTTTCCAGTCCTTTGTGAACGAGGTGTTTCGGGACATGCTTGGTCGCGGTGTGTAGTGGTCTACATCGATGACATCCTGGTGTATTCCGCTACGCGCGCCGAGCATGTGTCCCTTGTTCGCAAGGTGCTGGCCCGACTGTTGGAAAATGACCTTTATGCTAAGGCAGAGAAGTGTATGTTTTTCCAGCAGTCCGTCTCCTTCCTAGGATAATGCATTTCCACCTCAGGTGTGGAGATGGAGGGAGATCGCATTTCAGCCATGCGTAATTAGCCGACTCCAACCACGGTTAAGGAGGTGCAGCGCTTCCTTGGCTTTGCCAACTACTATCGGAGGTTTATCCGGGGCTTTGGCAAGGTTGCAGCTCCCATTACCTCCCTGTTGAAGGGTGGGCCTTACCGGCTCCGCTGGTCTGCTGAGGCTGACCTGGCCTTCAGCAAACTGCGGGGTCTGTTCACCTCAGCCCCAGTACTGACCCACCCCGATTCATCACTACCGTTCGTAGTGGAGGTGGATGTGTCCGTGGTTGGGATAGGAGCTGTCCTGTCTCAATGCTCGGGTACGCCACCCAAGCTCCGCCCCTGTGCCTTCTTCTCTAAGAAGCTCAGCCCGGCGGAGCAGAACTACAACGTTGGTGATCGGGAGCTGTTAGCTGTTGTCCGAGCCTTGAACGTGTGGAGGCATTGGCTCGAAGGGGCGAAACACCCTTTCCTCGTCTGGACAGACCACAGTAACCTGGAGTACATCCGGGCAGCGAGGAGGCTGAATCCTCTCCAGGCCAGGTGGGCCCTATTCTTCACCCGGTTTGATTTTACACTATCATACATTCCGGGTACGAAGAACGTGAAGGCAGACGCACTATCCCAGCTGTATGACACAGAAGAGAGGCCCAGAGACAACACCCCCATACTCCCGGCCACCAGCATTGTGGCACCGGTAGTATGGACGCGGATATAGAGCAGGCATTAAGCACAGATCCATTTCCACCGCAGTGTCCAGCTGGGCTGCGGTACGTGCCTGCTCTTATCCGTGATTGTCTGATCTTCTGGGTACACACGTCACCCTCCTCTGGTCACCCAGGTATCGGTCGTACAGTGCGCTGCTTGAGCGGAAAGTACTGGTGGCCTACCTTGGCTAAGGAAGTGAGAGTGTACGTCTCCTGCTGATCGGTGTGCGCCCAGAGTAAGGCACCTAGGCACCTCCCAACGGGTAAGCTGCAACCATTACCAGTTCCATAACGACCATGGTCTCATCTTAGTATTGATTTTCTGACTGATCTTCCCCTCTACCAAGGTAACACCACCATCCTGGTCGTTGTGGACCGCTTCTCCAAGTCCTGCCGCCTCCTTCCTCTGCCCGGTCTCCCCATGGCCTTGCAGACTGCGGAGGCCCTGTTTACTCACGTCTTCCAGCACTACGGGGTGCCAGAGGATATCATGTCCGACCGAGGTCCCCAGTTCACGTCCATGACTTCGGCCGAGGCTGCCTCCCCTCCTTGTTCGGGCAGGCTTCGGCGTTCGTCGTCACCGGAGTACTAACCACTGCCGACCATTGTCTTGTGTCGTTATCACACACACCTGGTTCTAATCCCCTAATTAATCTGTGTATAAGTATTCTCTCTGTCCCCTTGTCCTTGTGGGTGATTGTTTATTGTGGAGCTCGTGTATTTTGTTCGACGGGAGTATTTTCCTGTGTGCCTTGTATTTTCCAGTGCACCTGTTTTGTGCCCTGGAGTGTGTTTGACGCAGTTCTGCGTAAACCTGTATTTTGCGGATTAAAGCCTGTTATTCTGTGATTTACCCTCCTGCGCCTGACTACTTCAACACCACCTCATCACACCATGAGCTTAGTTCAACTGTCGTACCCCATCAGAACCCAAAATGTACGCTTGTTAAACTCCAATGTTTGTAAACAAAGTAAATGTAAACAAACACTCTATAGCCTCAACAAGGTTAAAACTATAATTTTGATATCATGGATGGTCAGTCCTTGCATACATAGCTCTCGCTTTGAATTTGAGAGTGGTTACATTTCTCCAGGCCCATCCCTCAGCTTTTTACCAAAACACAGGTGGGAAGACAGCTTTGTTATTGTTTCAATTAAGGATTCCAGCTGATAATCCAAAATGTAGATTTCCGCCAAAATAGACATATACAAAAGTAATAATCTTTCATGAGAATGCAGTTATACATTGCTGAAGTGTACTTACTAAAAATATATATTCAACAAAAGTGGGGGAATAGGGCTTGAAATGACTGAATTGCTTTCTAAATAAATCAAATTATAAACAACTTACTATAAGATTTAATATTTCTTATAACTGAAACATAAATATGATCATATTTAGTGACAGTACATATTTGGCCCCATTTCATATAACTGAAGACAGAGCATTTTCTGCCAACCCTCCTCTGAGCAACGCCATTCGAATTGCTGCAGACTCGTTACAACTTCAGCTTTACGCACAAAGTGATTTTGTCCCTCTGTGACCAAAAGAAAGTGGTCGTGTTTCAATTCTATGAAATTATTTATAATGTTTTCATGTTGAGAGCTCTAAATCCAGCTGAGAACATCAGTGAGATGCAACCACGATTGCTGAAATCGCTAGACTGTCCCATTTAATATGTCTCCCTGGCTGGGCTCAGTTGCTCAGAGGGAGAGCAAATCTATTCTTTGTCTGGATAGGCCAGAACATGTGACACGTCACTCCCTATGCAAATGTTGGGTCTGAAACCTGACACTTGGTAGTGGAGAGCAGACAAATGGGGCTTCTGGCACTATAAGAAACTGGACCCTACGACTTTCACAGCGCTTTGTACACCAAAATGTCAGTCAGAACCGGTCCAGAACCGGTAATATAGGGGACTTAACATTAAAGGGGTTTTAAAGCACTTTGAGGATCTTAGGGTAAAATCCCCTATAGGATGTAAAGTAAATGTAAATGTGTATTATCTAGACTCTAGAGAATGTACTGTATGGGTGCCATTTGAGAGGCAGCAATACTGTAACAGATGCTCTGCATCAAGGCCAATCTACTCACCAGTTGCAGGGAGGTGAGGTAGCGCTTCCACCACAGATACTGCTGCATGTGAGGCCCCAGCGCTGCCAGCCCATAGTATAGATACATCACCACATGCACCAATGAGTTGATAAGGCCTATAAGGAAGGCTGGAGGGAGGAGAACACACAATACACACCGAGAATGGCCTATTCATTCAGTGATATGTTTATAGCAGTTCTTCATTTATTACAAGGTCAGTTGTTTATAACTTGTTTCTAAAGCTGGGTTCTTTGATTGAATAACAAGGTCATGATTCGTCCTTTATTTTATCTCAAGGTGTAACTAACAACCCATCTGCCCATCTTAGTATGTGCAATGTGAAAATAAATAGCCAGGCTGTGTTGACTATCTTTAAACCAAAAGGAGGGCAAATGCTGCCCTAAAATGCTTCGCCAGCTGTTTTCTGCAAACTCACCGCCATTTTAAACACATTATAGAGCATCTTAGTGCCAAAAACGTGTCTTAATCCTGGCCGTTCTGTTCCTGGCTGGTCTATTTTGATCACTGCTTTGACCACTGCAAATGTCCTTTTCAAATAGCAGGGGTGTGAAACAGTTCCAAGGACACTGTAGGTATCACGGCATGTGTTCCAGATTCATTGAAATGTCAGGTGCATTTCAGTGTGTGGGTGGGTGTACTGTATGTCTCCTACAGAACAAGTATGAATAGCCTAATCATTCTTTCAACCAAGACTGAGCAGTAAGCAGACACAAGAAATAGATTGTGCAGTGCCATACTGTTACATTTTGTATTAATTTTTTTTATTTTACCTTTATTTAACTAGGCAAGTCAGTTAAGAACAAATTCTTATTTGCAATGACGGCCTACACCGTTCGAAACCGGGACGACGCTGGGCCAATTGTGCGCCGCCCTACGGGACTCCCAATTACGGCCGGTTGTGATACAGCCTGGAATCGAACCAGGGGGTCTGTAGTGACACCTCAAGCACTGAGATGCAGTGCCTTAGACCGCTGCGCCACTCGGGAGACCGCTGTGCCACATACAGGAGAGAATTGTCAGGGTCTAACACCGGGTAAATGAAACACCATCCCTGCTGTAGTAATGTGAATATGACAACACTTACACTGGCCTCCTGCCACGTACTTGACCCCAGCCCACCAGTTGAAGATCATGGTGCCGTGGTGGTAGACATGCAGGAACGTCAGCTGACTGTTCTTCTTCCTCAGGATGAAGAAAAGCTGTAAGAGACGTGTCATATTTTATTTATTTATCAAACATGACAGATATACAAGAATATGACAAGAAACACAATTAGCCACAGTCACATAGACAGAAGACAGCACATAATAGATGTCTTGATAGAAGAGATGTAATAATAGCCCAAGTGGTGCTGCTTACACAGTTTTTGTTTCAACCTGGGATAGTAGAATCCCCGAAGTGTACTTACAGTATCACTGAGCTCGATGACTTTGGAGAAGTAGAACCACCAACAGACCTTTGCCATCTGTTCAGAACACAAAGAAGATACATTTCAGCAGTAGTTTTAGGTTAGAAATAATTGACATACAGTATATGTACATTAAGGCAATTGCAAGGCATTGCAGTGGATGATATGAGTTACCCGCATTGCCAGTGGGCTGGTGCTGTAGTCCACAGGCTGACATAATAAACTATAGTTTGCCAACCAGGATGACGCTGTGAACTGAGGAGAGAGAAAAATGCATTAAAATACTGTATGTTTACAGGTAGAGAAATAGCTACTCATCATCACTTATTTACACATACAATATACAGTTTGAAGTCGGAAGTTTACATACACTTAGGTTGGAGTCATTAAAACTTGTTTTTCAACCATTCCACAAATTTCTTGTTAACAAACTATAGTTTTGGCAAGTCAGTTAGGACATCTACTTTGTGCATGACACAAGTAATTTTTCCAACAATTGTTTACAGACAGATTATTTCACTTATAATTAATGTATCACAATTCCAGTGGGTCAGAAGTTTATATACACTAAGTTGACTGTGCCTTTAAACAGCTTGGAAAATTCCAGAGGTACACCTCCAATTGACTCAAATGATGTCAATTAGCCGATCAGAAGCTTCTAAAGCCATGACATCATTCGAGTCAATTGGAGGTGTACCTGTGGATGTATTTCAAGGCCTACCTTCAAACTCAGTGCCTCTTTGCTTGATATCATGGGAAAATCTAAAGATATTCGCCAAGACCTCAGAAAAAGAATTGTAGACCTCCACAAGTCTGGTTCATCATTGGGGGCAATTTCCAAACGCCTGAAGGTATCACGTTCATCTGTACAAACAATAGTACGCAAGTATAAACACCATGGGACCACGCAGCAGTCATACGGCTCAGGAAGGAGACGCGTTCTGTCTCCTAGAGATGAACGTACTTTGGTGCGAAAAGTGCAAATCAATCCCAGAACAACAGCAAAGGACCTTGTGAAGATGCTGGAGGAAATATCCACAGTAAAACGAGTCCTATATCGACATAACCTGAAAGGCCGCTCAGCAAGGAAGAAGCCACTGCTCCAAAACCGCCATAAAAAAGCCAGACTACGGTTTGCAACTGCACATGGGGACAAAGATCGTACTTTTTTGAGAAACGTCTTCTGGTCTGATGAAACAGAAATAGAACTGTTTGGCCATAATGACCATTGTTATGTTTGGAGAAAAAAGGGGAACGCTTGCAAGCCGAAGAACACCATCCCAACCGTGAAGCACGGGGGTGGCAGCATCATGCTGTGGGGGTGCTTTGCTGCAGGAGGGACTGGTGCACTTCACAAAATACATGGCATCATGACGAAGGAAAATTATGTGGATATATTGAAGCAACATCTCAAGACATCAGTCAGGAAGTTAAAGCTTGGTCGCAAATGGGTCTTCCAAATGGACAATGACCCCAAGCATACTTCCAAAGTTGTGGCAAAATGGCTTAAGGACAACAAAGTCAAGGTATTGGAGTGGCCATCACAATGCCCTGACCTCAATCCTATAGAAAATGTGTGGGCAGAACTGAAAAAGCGTGTGCGAGCAAGGAGGCCTACAAACCTGACTCAGTTACACCAGCTGTCAGGAGGAATGGGCCAAAATTCACCCAACTTATTGTGGGAAGCTTGTGGAAGGCTACCCGAAACGTTTGACCCAAGTTAAACACTTTAAATGCAATGCTACCAAATACTAATTGAGTGTATGTAAACTTCTGACCCACTGGGAATGTGATGAAAGAAATAAAAGCTGAAATAAAACATTCTTTCTACTATTATTCTGACATTTCGCATTCTTAAAATAAAGTGGTGATCCTAACTGACCTAAGACAGGGAATTTTTACTAGGATTAAATGTCAGGAATTGTGAAAAACTGAGTTTAAATGTATTTGCCTAAGGTGTATGTAAACTTCCGACTTCAACTGTATAACAAGGATATCGATAGGTACTGTACTGTGTACAATAGATCCAAAGCACATCCAAGATGGGTAAAATACCTACAAGTTATCCATGCTTTCCCCTGTTTCCATACCTCATAGAACATGTAGGCAGACAGGCAGACCATAGCAAAGTTGTAAATGATGAGCACAGGCTTGAGGTTGACTGGCTGTCTATGAGCCATCAGCTTGGGGCCCACCCATATGAGGAGCAGGTAGCACAGGAAGATGCAGGTGATTGGCACAGGTGAGTACACCAGCAACCAGCTGTCGGTTCTTTTGTCTGAAAGCACACAGAGACATCATTACTATAGGATAAGAAAATGGAATGGAGTATATAGAATGGAGAACTTCAGTGAGCACTGTCTGGTCTTAGAAGCTGGACATAGTTACCTCCATCCTCTAGCACCCCTTGGTAGAACAGTTTGATTTTCTGCCATGTTGTGGCCATCCCTAAACGCTGCAAAAATGCATTATGTGATTAGTTAAATTCATTTATCACTTTACATTATATAAAGTAAATATTCACTCTGATGAAACTATCCAAATAGTTGGTGTGAATTATTTGCTTCTAGAAGTTTACATTTCATAACTCATATAGCAGACTTCATAAGGACGTCTATGCAAGCGACAGTACTGCCACCTAACGTCAGATTGGTAAATTATGAAAAGGGTCACAATTGCAAAACACGCACAGAAATACTGTATCTGACAAGATGCAGACATTTTGTTGATAGGCTATGCAAGTCAGTCGGCCAGCTGGATAAACTAAAGTAGGTTTAGCTTCTTGCTTCAGGAGGATTTAGAAAATCCCTTACACAACGACACAGCCTATTGAACCTACAATAACCTCTTCTGTATTTTAACTCTCAGTCGCCTACAAAAGAGTTTAAAAAATAATCATAAAAGTGTATGTTATCTCACAGAAGTGTGTATAGTCCTTTATCAAATAACAAGGTGTTGGCATGAATAGTGGTGATGATGATGATGATAATGGTGATGATACGATGATGAAGGTATTTCCCTTGGTTATACCACTAGAGTCTAGAATAGAGGGACATTCATTTTAGAAATTACAAAATAACTATTTAGGCTAAGACTAACTGATTTTGTCATACGAAAGTCATTTATAATAGGCTGTAATTGTCTATATTCAGGTGCAAGATTAACAGAACTTACTTCGTAGCCTGCACTCATCGACCGGAATGCACAAATTGCGGATCTGATGGTCGCAAACCATCTAACCATGGTTGAATTTGTCCGCCGTCCAGCGTGCCATTCTCCCTGAGTGTTGATGGTGATATGAGTGAGCGGAGTTGTCATTTACCATCACCCCACGCGGCAATGAGGTAATCCACCTGCTGTGCATGGTATTTTAGCCTATAGTAGAGCCCTAGGCTATCTATTTCATGCCTTGCCCGCTTGTGAGAAGCTATTTAGCTTGAAAAAATGTATGGTTTCAAAGAATAATGAATAGATATAGGCCTAGGCCCAAACACAAACAGTAATATTGACCTATTATTTGTTGGGAAATAGCCTATGAGTTTACATAAAGGTGAAACACTACTGACACTCAGTGCTTGACTTAGACAGGAGCTCACCAGTACTCTGGCACCTCAAATGTTCTAATGCTTGAGCTCTTGTTCTTCATAGAATAATTTGCTCAAAAATATTGTGGAGTTCCTGCACCTAAATATAAACAGTACCGGCACCCAACACGAGTACCGGCACCTATTTCAGTCCAAGTCAAAAAACTAATGACACTGAGATGTAGCCCTACTGCTCATTTATAATGTATGACTCACAGGTCAGTAGGAGCAAGGTAAGACTCATTCAACTAATTCAGCTCACCAACCGCTTCTCTGGCACATCAGTGATATAACAACAGCGTTGTTCCTCAGCTCAGAGTCAGACTAGGCCCATCCTCTCAAACTGCATTATGAATTCCCTACTTCTGGCTGCCCCCTCCCCACTGTCTGCTTGTCTTAGATCACTTTATGCAACTCTTATTATTTCTACTTTTTAGGTTTTGCTGATGATGTATTCATATTCGGTTTCCTCACTGTATCCACTGACAGTAACTCCAGACAAGCAAAATAAATCTACCCCACCCTTTATGAACATAGAAACACAACATATTGAAATGATTTTGATTACATTCATACAACAACATAATCATACTTTTAATTGTGAATTCAGATTAGTTATATAGAACATAGTAGGCTTAGGCTACATGCTTATGAATAACCAGCATCTGACCATGGAACAACCAGCAACCTGGAACGTAAATCTTAAATGGCTAAGTATACCCTGAAGTCTAGCACACCGCCCTGCATGGGTTCGGTGACTGTCAGTCCAACTTTCCTTAGCATAGCATCTGTCTACAGACACCTCCGTAAGGTTTGACCTGCAGACTTCATAAACTGCAGAGGAGAGCAGGACCTGTCACCCAACCACATGTAGGGAAGACATTCTGTATTTCAAGGGCCTAAATAATTCCAGTTCACTGTACAGGTTTGCCTTATCAGACACAATTGACAGGTACAGACAAAATCAAATGTAATTCATACAAAACTATTTATCGGACGGTCAAGTCACTGACACAAGCCACCACCACCACCATGCTAAATAACGATTACTCTTCTCAGAAACGACATAGACGATGTTAATTGGAGTCCTGTTTATCTGTGCCTGACCCATGGTTGTGTTGCTGCTGATGATGCTGGTGCTGATGGTGATGTATGTGTGACATGTTACCACCCCAGTAAGACGACATCTGGCGTCCATCACTTGGAGCTGGGTTGCTGACGGTATCGACATCAATAGGCCTCGCTGTATCATGGATCTCTGAACTGCTCAGTGTCTCATTTCTTTGGGTGCACCCAGCTGAGGAGGTCATGTTGGAGTCCACCTGTAGAAGAGTAGAATACACTAAAGTTAACAAAATAGGTACAAGCTAAAAATACACCTGGGAGAGCCACAGAGAGATCTCTATTATTTGGTTTACTAATCAGAACCTTTATTACGCTACAAATCATAGAGATATAATTACTAGAAAGAGAAGACTGTGGGGTTTACCTGTTCTAGTAATTGTATTTCTATGGGGCACTTCTGCACTGTAGTGTTTTTCAATTGAGGAGCGAAACTGAAATGAAATGTCTACAATTCCCTTAAGAATTGTGCTTTCACTTACGGTGAGGTTGCCACAGATGTCCTTGTGGTAGGTGGCTCTGACGGCTGCCTCTATGTAGGGGTAGTGGAGGAAGCTGTAGGGCAGGACTATGTGGAACGTCAGTCTCCCACATCTGTCAGAGAGAGAACATGGCCACATGAATGAGGTGTCACACCAATTATAAAGATCTCTGTAGATAGAACATATCTAAATAAAACCTGATAGACACTTCATACCATTAAAGTCAAAGAGCAGTGGTAGCTTTAGATTAGGGCTGATGTGTTGCCTTCAATCAATACAAGCCCATTCCTTATTCATAGAAAATGTATCATTTTGAGAAACAACGTGACAGTATTTTGGCCCTCTTCAATGGCCCTTACCTGTCATATTGAAGTGAAGGGGTAATTCAGCAACTCTTGGAGGACAGTGGAAGTTGATAAAATTCCTTATTTATTGTTTAAGGCCCAGTGTATTCAAAAACACGAGTTTGGAATAATACAGTGAATAATACAGTGAAATTGTGAAAATGATGATAATGCCCTGTTAGTGTAAGAGCTGTTTGAAAAGACTGCCTGAAACTTCAACATGTTTTGGTGGGATTGGCCGGCGTTTTGGCCGGTAAATTAGTTAATAGACCAATAAGAAAGAGAGTTCCAAACCTCTGCCAATAACAGTTCGTTTTCAGTTTCCCCCTCCCCACTCAGACCACTCCCAGACAGTCCTAGCAAAATTATTGCTAGAGAAATGTATCTTTGCTAAGAAGCTTTAATATTTTTTTAAATGTTTGAACATTTTAATTGAAAACTATCACCATAAGGTAGGCCTACTTAATTGTTACCCAGAAATCTGCAGGTAGCTTAGTGGTTAAGAGCGTTGTGCCAGTAACCGAAAGTTCGCTGTTTCTAATCCCTGAGCCGACTAGGTGACAAATCTGTTGATGTGCCCTTGAGCAAGGCACTTAATCCTAGTTGCTCTGGATAAGAGCGTCTGCTAAATGACAAAAAAACAAAAAAAACATTTGATATTGAGAAAAAAACTGCTGCATTGGCCCTTTAAGTAAAACCAAGGCATTTCGGCCCTTATCAGGGTTTTTGCTCCTCAATTTCTGCATCTTGGTAGAAAAGCGAGGTAATAGCGGCAGTGTTACCTTCCCTTATTACCTGTCATATACCAGGAAGTCGTCCTTGTCTCCATCCAGGGCCTCCCAGACGTCGTCCTGTAGCGGGGCCTGTTGGTAGACAGGGATGCCCGGGGGGGCCCTCCTCTTCAGCTCCCAGTACATGGCTCTGGACTGGGCTTCCCTCTCGTTCACAATGAGGAACGACACGTCTGTCAGTTTGCTGCGGAGCAGCTTGTCACGTAGGCCTCCTAGTCTACTCAGCAGCAACAGGACAATGGCGGATCAGTCATGATGAGGTACCACTTGATTGCCACTAGATGGCGCTATTGACTAATTTCCTATTCTTTCGTCATTCAGACCATTTCTCACTACTGGTTGGGAAGAATGCTCTCAATAACTCTGAAATGGATCACCAGCAGCATTACATCAACAACATTATAGCAATTTGTTTGTAAATACATTATTATTACATTTATTACATTTCTATACCAAATCTTTGCACAGTATGTTACGGTAGGTCTACAGTAATTGTTATGCCAGACAGATTCTGAAGACTTCTCTCTTACTTGGAGGCCTGTGTGCGGCAGAAGTGTCAACTTGCTTTCAGCAGAGCCAGAACAACTACATTTCCCAGCAGCTCCTTCATGGGGGCCCCATGGCCCTTGATCTCCCAGTGCGGTGCTGGCTTGCAGATCTTGGAGGTATCATTGTCCCTTTCTACTAACAGAGGCGATGCGCATAGGAGCCCTGGCAGAGCAGCACACAGCCACAGAGTCAAGAGACCCTGCATCATCTCCTCCAAACCTAACCTAAAAAGAGTTCCAGGAGAGAGAGGCCGATGTCAGACGTTAATTTTCTGATTTGATGGTCAATGCAACTCTTCGTATGTATCACTAGCAAGGAACATAGCCATAGTCTCTGCTACATACAGTATGCAAAATAAATTACTACTGAATGACATGATACCTGGACTGACCTCTGTCCTCTTTGAGCCTCTCTTCTGCTTCACACAACTAAGCAATACAATGTTACGCTGCTGTTTTTAAGCCCTCATCTCAGCTAAGCACTGCCCCCAAAACAAACAGAGTAAGCCACTGTGTTTACTTTAGGGTAAGAGGGTTGTGAAACCCAAACACTAACCTGTCAATTCCAGATATGTTTTCTTCTCTATGAGGCTACATTTTTGTATAATGTAATTAATGGTCAGGCAAAATTCCTCAAATGATATTGTATTCTAATAAATGTTATAGACACCAGATCCAAGACACTGCATTCCATGATCATATACTGTATGTGTGATGGCTGACAAATAATACCAAAACAGGAACACTTTGGAAAGAAAAGGGTTGTGTAAACCTTCAAAAACAACATTATCAAACTGAGTGTATATATACACTACCAGTCAAAAGTTTGGACACACCTACTCATTCAAGTTTATTTTTTATTTTATTTTACTATTTTCTACATTGTAGAATAATAGTGAAGACATCAAAACTATGAAATAACACATATGGAATCATGTAGTAACCAAAAAAGTGTTAAACAAATCAACATATATTTTATATTTCAGATTCATCAAATAGCCACCCTTCGCCTTGATGACAGCTTGATGACTCTTGGCATTCTCTCAACCAGCTTCACCTGGAATGCTTTTCCAACAGTCTTGAAGGAGTTCCCACATATGCTGAGCACTTGTTGGCTGCTTTTCCTTCACTCTGCGGTCGGACTAATCCAAAACCATCTCAATTGGTTGAGGTCGGGGGATTGTGGAGGCCAGGTCATCTGATGCAGCGCTCCATCACTCTCCTTCTTGGTCAAATAGCCCTTACACAGCTTGGAGGTGTGTTGGGTCATTGTCCTGTTGAAAAACAAATGATAGTCCCACTAAGTGCAAACCAGATGGGATGGCGTATCGCTGCAGAATGCTGTGGTAGCCATGCTGGTTAAGTGTGCCTTAAATTCTAAATAAATCACAGACAGTGTCACCAGCAAAGCACCCCCACACCATAACACCTCCTCCTCCATGCTTTACGGTGGGAAATACACATGCGGAGATCATCCGTTCACCCACACCGCATCTCACGAAGACATGGCAGTTTGAACCAAAAATCTCCAATTTGGACTCCAGTCCAAAGGACACATTTCCACCAGTCTAATGTCCATTGCTTGTGTTTCTTGGCCCAAGCAAGTCTCTTCTTCTTATTGGTGTCCTTCAGTAGTGGTTTCTTTGCAGCAATTTGACCATGAAGGCCTGATTCACACAGTCCCCTCTGAACAGCTGATGTTGAGATGTGTCTGTTACTTGAACTCTGTGAAGCATTTATTTGGGCTGCAATTCTTGAGGATGGTAACTCTAATGAACTTATCCTCTGCTGCAGAGGTGACTCTGGGTCTTCCATTCCTGTGGCGGTCCTCATGAGAGACAGTTTCATGATAGTGCTTGATGGTTTTTGCGACTGCACTTGAAGAAACGTTCAAAGTTCTTGAAATGTTCCATATTGACTGACCTTCATGTCTTAAAGTAATGATGGACTGTCGTTTCTCTTTGCTTATTTGAGCTGTTCTTGCCATAATATGGACTTGATCTTTTACCAAATAACTTCTGTATACCCCCCCTACCTTGTCACAATACAACTGATTGGCTCAAACGCATTAAGAAGGAAAGAAATACCACAAATTCACTTTTAAGAAGGCACACTAGTTAAATTAAATGCATTCCAGGTGACTACCTCATGAAGCTGGTTGAGAGAATGACAAGAGTGTGCAAAGCTGTCATCAAGGCAAAGGGTGGCTATTTGAAGAATCTCAAATATAAAATATATTTTGATTTGTTTAATACTTTTTTGGTTACTACATGATTCTATATGTGTTATTTCATCGTTTTGATGTCTTCACTATTATTCTACAATGTAGAAAATAGTAAAAATAAAGAAAAAGACTTGAATGAATAGGTGTTCTAAAACCTTTGACCATTAGTGTGCTACACCATGAGGCATTATTGATCACAATTTAGCAAGGTTTACGAAGAAGTGGGTCAGGGGTCCAACTGTGTGGGAGAAGAATAAATGTGTGACATACAAACACGTCTACAAGTAGCCTGTATGATTCTGAGAACTCCAAAAAACTTCAGCACCAATGGTCTTTTCATATTTGGAGTAAAAAACATCTACCGTCGTACAAACATATTTTCTCCCCCTCTTTTGGCTCTCAGAATTTCGGAAAAACACAGCAATGCTCTTTCTCCCCTGAATGATTAGGTCAAAGTACAGTACAGGCTAAAAGTACATTTACAGTGTGATGGGCATGGCTTTTCAAAGGTCACAGCATTCCAGTGGAGCACTATAGATATTAATACTAATCCGAAGATAATATGTCAGGGATATATACAGAATAGTTCCTGTAACATGAATCAGTTTCATAGTATCTATACTGAACAAACATATTAACGCAACATGCAACAATTTTACTGAGTTACAGTTCATATAAGGAAATCAGTCTATTTAAATAAATAAATTAGGCCCTAATCTATGGATTTCAAATAACTGGGCATAGGCCTCCCACTTAGGAGCCAACCAATCAGAATTCGTTTTTCCCCACAAAAGGTCTTTATTACAGACAGAACTACTCCTCAGTTTCATCAGCTGTCCAGGTGGCTGATCTCAGACAATCCCGCAGGTGAAGAAGCCGGATGTGGAGGTCCTGGGCTGGCGTGGTTACACGTGGTCTGCGGTTGTGAGGCCGGTTGGACGTACTGCCAAATTCTCTAAAACGACGTTGGAGTTAGCTAATGACAGAGAAATTAACATTCAATTCTCTGGCAACAGCTCTGGTGGACATTCCTGCAGTCAGCATCCAATTGGATGCTCCCTCAATAATTGAGACATCTGTAGCATTGTGTTGTGACAAAACTGCACATTTTAGAGTGACCTTTTATTGTCCCCAGCACAAGGTGCACCTGTGTAATGATCATGCTGTTTAACCAGCTTCTTGATATGCCACACCTGTCAGGGGGATGGATTATCTGGGCAAAAGAGAAATGCTCACTCACAACACATTGAGAGAAATAAGCTTTTTGTGCATATGGAAAATTTTTGGGATCTTTAATTTCAGTTCATGAAACATGGGACCAACACTTTACATATTGCGTTTATATTTTTGTTCAGTATAGTTATAGTACTATGAGTATGGTATGGTCTCCTTTGCAAAACAATGTTTCACACTTTGTTGATAAAAGTGAATGATTCAACACTACAAAAAACAAAAGCCACAAACATAGGCAGCCTACTTGATAGTAGTGATAGGGGGAACAAAAATCGGTAGTTACATATCGGGATATTATTTTTGACAATGTATCGTTTTGACAATATCGCAATATTATTTTTGCGCTAGTTCACTGTACCTGCACCAAAACTCCAGTATTTTTCCTTCATAGCTTGTTCTCCATCGTCTTTTTAAATACGGAGCCAATTTGTTTTAAGCACTTTTATTTCCATGACTGATCAAAACTTGTTTTCTCATGGCTCTTTCTTGTCCCTTTGCAGCAGACATATGAGCAATATGTTTGGAACTCTTGACTAAGAGTTGAGGAGAGACTGACTGCATCACTTCTTCTTTTTATAACAAAGATTGTGTTAAAAATCCCAAATTGTTTGCATAGTCAACTTACACACAGCTCTGACACACACACTTACCCCACCAGACATGCCACCAGAGGTCTTTTCACAGTCCCCAAATCCAGAACAAATTCAAGAAAGCATACAGTATTATATAGAACTCCGTTCCATCTCATATTGCTCAAATGAACAGCAAACCTGGTTTCAAAAAACAGATAAAGCAACACCTCACGGCACAATGCCTCTCCCCTTTTTGACCTAGATAGTTTGTGTGTATGTATTGATATGTAGGCTACGTGTGCCTTTAAAAAAATAGATGTAGTTCTGTCCTTGAGCTGTTCTTGTCTATTAATGTTCTGTATTATGTAATGTTTCATGTTTTGTGTGGACCCCAGGAAGAGTAACTGCTGCAACAGCTAATGGGGATCCTAATAAAATACCAAACATCGAATTGCAATACAGAATCGTGAGAATCGCAATACATATTGTATCGGCACCAAAGTATCGTGATAATATTGTATCATGAGGTCCCTGGCAATTCCCAGCCCTACTTGATACGATTTCTTTATTCTTCTACAGTACCATTGTTTTGATAAGGGTACTGTATACTCTCCTGCCTCTTTAGTGTGTTGTCTACAAACCTCCTCCCACCCAGAGGTTCTGCTTGCTGTTCTGCTTGCTGGCTAATATCCCATTAGTGATTGTAACAAAATAAGCCTCAGGTTATTCAACCTAAGTTCAGGAGGCGCAGCCAGTATACACTGCAGCTACCAGTTCTCCAATGGCTGTATACTGCATTGCAGTTTCCAAATGCAGCTAAACTGATTCCCATTACAAAATACAAACGAATCCTCCAATTTGTCCACTTAACATAAGTGACAATGAAGGGCAACTAAAAACTCTGCAAACAGTGGTTAAAATTCTGCTGTTCCTTTGCATTTGTCAAACATTCTCAGCTGAAGACAAAAGGTGTACAGCAAATGATTAGCATAGCTTCTGAATTATGACCCCACATTGAGCACAGAAAGGTGGTTTGAAATTGCAGCTTCAAAGCTTAAAGGGACAATTAGCAGTTGCTACATCAATTTTTGGACTTATAAATTAATGATATGTACCCATTCATTCTTGAAGAATATAACTTATAAATGCCTCATGAGCTTAGTTCAACTGTCGTGCCCCATTAGAACTCCAAATATAAGCTTGTTTTACTCCAATGTTTGTAGACAAAGAAAATGTAAACAAACACTATATAGCCTCAAAACATTAAAACTATAATTTGATATCATGGATGGTCAATCCTTGCATCCATAGGTCTGTCTATGAATTTGAGAGTGATTCAATTCCTCAAGCTCCATCCCTCAGCTTTTTACTGAGGTCACTTTGTTATTGTTTCTACTGCTGATTGCAGCTTTAAGGGAGATGACTGCTGCTCTTTATTGTTTTGAAGGCGCTTATGTTCCATCCCCAAAATAAACACAAAATTCTTTAGCATGAGTAAACCATTCTAAAAACCACTTTTATATGAAACCAAGTCCAGAACCAATAATGCTTTAACACAAACATCTCCCATTGTGCATATGCTTCCACATTTTCTTCACCACATAGGCCTACTAGCTGTCATCAGTCTTTGCTATATTGTCCTGTCATTTTGCGTTACATCCTTCAAAATGAAACACACATTCAAACAAATTGATCGAAAATCTCTCTTTCATGAGTCATGACATCACTCCAATGAAAGCCTCCTCATTGTCCCCATCTCCCTCTGGACTGTCACATGTGGATATGATTCCTAGACCAAGCTCTGCAAGCTCATCACAGCCCATGGCTGTCGTCACCATGATTTTTTCCTCCAGGCGGTTACATAAAGTTCTATAAGAGGGCAAAGGGTAGCCTAACTCCCGAAGGAATTCGTAACCCTTGGCACCGACTGCACATCGGATCTTACGGGCCTTCAGGACTGTCTCGTGGGACCACACAGCTCTCCGGGAACGCTTGGTCAGGGTCAGGGCACGGATCTGGTCTTCATACAGAAATGTCTGGAGGCCCCTCTCTATTCTGTCCAGTTTGAACATCCTCTTCTTCATTTCCTCAGCCTGCACACAAGATAACATGTTGAGGAGGTGTTATCTTTTCAAAGATTCTCACAAAATGTTGTTGTTCTTCTCTGTGAGATAATTCTTATGACTGAAAGCGTAAAGGGTCCATTGTATAATTTCACATAACATAACAATACTTCACACTGAAAAGGTTTGACTAGAGAAAGATGTTTTAGGAAATATGAGGCAATAGTTTGAAATAGTTGGGAAAAAGGAGCTACCAACACACCTCTTTCTGAAGTCTGGCAGTGTGTTGCATTTCTTGTTCCAGCAGGGTTTTGTAAGGTTGACAATGGGTGCAGGGACGTTCCTCTGCCTTGTGTAGTTCATCAGCATCTTCCTCCATGCCCAGAGTTGGTTGTCGCCTTGCGTAGCCATGATCCCCCACATTCAGATCCCTCTCCACTTGGTATACAGAGAACATTAAACAACACACCCAAATCACTCACTTGATCCACTGTTACAATCAGTTGTGTGTTAGCTCAACTGGACCAACATTTGCATTAGGCCTACTACTATCTGACAATAGTAGGCTATCTGATAATGTGTCAATATCTAATTTCACAGATGTTATTGTGATTTTAAGAAATAAAGAAAAAAGTAAAGTTACCTGGCTCTGGTTTGAGTGGTAGCACTATCTGTGGGGTGATGGGATAAGGTGGATTTTGCACATGGAAAAGAGTGGGGATAGCATTTGGTTTCAGCTTCTTTCCCCCTGCTGGCGACCTGGCGATTTCTTCAAACTGACTCAGCTCAAAATGGTCCTGCAAGAAGACATAGCTGTAGGATTAGCTAGCTAAATATCGATGTATTTTCTCTTGGTGCATTATATATTGCATTCAATCAATTAGGTTATGATATTAAAAGTGTAGATAAACATGTCAACATGTTTTGTTGTCCTAATTTGGAGTTGGGAAACTGTTGACTGGTGGACTAAACTAGCTAGCCAGTAACGTTGGTCACCCATAAACTTGCCTGGCACAGTCTGGAATGTGGAGTTGGTACAAAATTACGCCGGCAGTTTACAAGCCATTTATTCTTGCGTATGGGCTCTTTTGGAAAACGAAACAGTTGCTTCCCAATGGTTGTTGAGTTCGAGCAATTTGGAGCGGAGCACCCACCCATACCTATCGAGCTAACAAGTCAAAAACTGCTAAATGTAGCTTGCTAGCAAGCTAACTATAGAGCCAGTGTTTGCAATCAAACGACAGAGCTAGCATGTAGCTAGCTGAGGCTAATGCTAACAGAACTTTACACTTGTTCTCATAGGAAACAAAACTAAATACAACATGGGTTGAAACATGAGCTCACATAAGATATTTTATCTCATCCCAAAGATTCACAAAAATATTAAGCGATGTTAGCATGCCAAATAATATCAAATTGCAAAGTAAATCAATTCCGACTTTGTTTGAGCCAAAATGGCGCACTTGTCCTCAACGGTTGTTTGCTGACGTCACAGGGTTGCGCTGGCCATTACACTGCATGCTTTAAATATTTATTCAAGAGAAGGATACAATAGCATTAATAAAATTTCGAATTATGCAGATTAACAAAATATACAATGTCTATTTAGTCGACATTGTCCCCATATTGAAAATTTAGTGATTATAGAAAGGTATTAACGAATATTTAAATTTTGAATTGGAAAACTTTGTACACTCCTACTGGGGTCCTTTGTGTGTTGTTGGTGTAACATCTGTGAGGACCCCATTCAGACCACGTTCGTTGGATGTTTACAGCTGAACCTGCGCTTCATTCTTGCCATGAATTTGGGTCTTCCTCCCTGAAAACTATTATTGACAAACGAATCAATGCAATCCGACAAACGTGAAGAATATCGCATAGTAGTGAACAGAAAGCTTTCATTGGACAACCGAAAACCTTCTGCAATGAGTTCCCTGACCATTCAATAAGTATAGTCACTTCCGCCACAGTGTTCAGTTAGCTTCACTAGCTAACTAGCTAGCTTACACTGAGTTGAACATTTTGGTTGTGCTCCAAAATATTAACAAGTTAGCTATGACATCCTCCATGGTAGTCCCTGTTATTGATGTGCAGAATGATAATTTCAAAGAACTGTGGCCTGCAATGGTCCTTGCAATCAAGACTGCCTCCTACATTGCACTGGATACAGTAAGTGTTACAGCGAGTTTAGCAGACAAACATAGCTGTGGGTGACTTACATGCATTGTTTACGTTCTGTACATTGTGTTAAAAACCTTTATGTAGGCCCATTGACACTCATTCTGTCTGCATTCTGTTTTGTTTCAGGAATTGAGTGGCCTTGGAAGCAGAAAAGCTTTGCTGGCAGAGTGAGTGTGGTTGATTCTGTGTTTTTCTTCATTATTTAATGTAGCTAATGGGGTAAATCCATTTGAATTAAGTCACTTTTTGACAGCACCCCTTTTGATTTGAACGAAACCATCCATTCAGAAAGCGACTTTTTGGACCTGAGTGCCAAAATAATCAAGAGGTGCTCAAAGTTGACCCATTTTTCATACCCCATCATACCACGAGACATCCATATTTTCAAACGGCTGAGATTTATATAATTTAAAAGCTTACACACAGGGTTGTCAAACTATTGTATTGTTATTATTATTATTATTATTTTAAAATAAAAATGTAATCATTGTTTAACCCAGGACTGCCCAACCCTGTTCCTGGAGAGCTACCTACTGTCCTGTAGGTTTTTGCTCCAACCCTAATCTAGCACACCTGATTCTAATAATTAACAGGTTGATAAGATGAATCAGGTTAGTAACATCTGGGGGGTTTTCTTCATATTTGCACATGTTGTAGATTATACCCTATTTTACATAATCTAAGGTTTTTGTGTTGTGTGGTTCAGACACAACATGCTCTTGGATACAGGGTGGGTGTCATGTTTTGGCTGATAAAAGTACTAAAATGGGAATAAAATTGAAATGTCAACTTTCAAATGATACCACAAAGATGGTTGGAGGTCCATACATAAGAGAATGTTGACTTGAATGGGAATATCTGTTGTTTTAAATTATACCGTGGTCCTCTGTAGCTCAGCTGGTAGAGCACGGCGCTTGTAACGCCAAGGTAGTGGGTTCGATCCCCGGGACCACCCATACACAAAAATGTATGCACGCATGACTGTAAGTCGCTTTGGATAAAAGCGTCTGCTAAATGGCATATTATTATTATATACTGTCAATCCTCCATAGGAAACCTCTTGAAATATAGATCATAGAAAAGACATGACGATTTAAGTTGATATTCGACAGTGGGTGGACTGGCTTTCATCTTTGTTGTACAAATTAGAAGTTCAAATTTCAATTCAATTTACATTTCAATGGTGTACCAGCAAAATTGCAGTGGTCTGAAGGGATAGGTCTATTCTATGAAATCTATTTATATGATTGAAATGACAGCCGCCCTGTATTCAAGAGCATGCTGTCTCAACCGATGGTGGGCACTACACAAAAACTTCAGACGTGAAATAGGGTCTAACATATGCAAATATATCAAAATCTGACATCATTTTGATAAAAAACCAGTTTGTAATCTTTTAAATGATGATCAATCTCAGCCGTTTATCTTTTCCGGTGATGAAGAAAGACTGATGTCTCCATGGTATGGTGGGGTATGCAAAATGGGTCAACTTTGAGCACCTTTATCTCCTGAATGTTTTGGCATTCAGGTCCAAAAAGTCACTTTCTGACCACTTCTTCCATGGGCAAACATGTATGGACAGTTTTGTTTAAATCAAAAGGGATGCTGTCAAAAAGTTATTTAATTCAATTGGGTTTACCCAATGTACTTTCACTATGCTATCTCAAGTTTTACATTGGATCTATCTCTGTTTTCATTTTAAGATGCATAGAGGAGCGTTACAAAGCCATATGCAATGCAGCTCGCACACGCTCCATTCTCTCCCTTGGGTTTGCTTGTTATAAGAAACGTGAAAACAAGGTAAATGTATCCTTTGCACATTTTGACATTCAGAAAGCTTAACATCAAATGTTACATTATTTTAATTTATGTATTATCTCTTTCCAGGATGATGATACGTACCTTGTTCAGGTGTACAACCTGACGTTGCTCTGCGATGAGGAGTACGTAATTGAACCACAGTCTGTGCAGTTCCTGGTGCAACATGGATTTGACTTCAACAAACAATATGCTGAAGGTGTCCCTTATCTCAAGGGCAATGACAAGGTGAGATCAAGATTTTGTTGTGATCAGTCATAGATCGTGGACTATTCCTTATTGTTACCTTTAAGTGGTGAAGTGATCCAGAGTTCTGTTCCTTTCTTGATCCAGGGAGGGGATGCCCATGGAATGAACATGCGGATGCTGTTTGTAGAACTCCTGCGTGCTCGCAAGCCATTGGTTCTACACAATGGCTTGATCGACATGGTATTCCTATATCAGTGCTTCTATGCCCACCTGCCAGATAAACTTGCCACTTTCACTGCTGACCTGTCCCAGATGTTCCCAGCTGGGATATATGACACCAAGTACGCCACAGAGTATGAGCTGCGCTTTGCTGCCTCTTACCTAGAGTATGCCTACAAGAAATGGTAAGTATACTAAACTCTAAATATGACTTATTTCCACCCATACTACTACACATTCAAGGAAGTAGTTACAGTATTTTTGGTGTTCTTCCTTTTTTTTCACAGTAAATTGGACAACAGCAAGTCTCTTGAGGTTGGTGGTAATGGACGCCATCTGTTCCTGGAGTTTTGCAAATACTCAGGCCACCTGTCCAGCTATGTGGACTACAGGCCCTGTCTGGCCGGGTCTAGCCTCGAGGGACCGCTGAATGTCTGCCAGCGCTTCTCTGTAAGTACATCACTTCTCAAACTTGTAGGCAAGCCCAGATTCTGTTTTAAAGGATCTCTAAAATGTGTGTGACATAATGATCAGCACTGGGGCACTTCATGGACTCTGTTATTTTGCAATAACTAGTGTATAACCAAGCCATATTTCTAATGATAAACTTAATCTGAACAATGCAGTGTCTTGACTCTGCATCATGACCCTGTTACACTTCAG
Organism: Coregonus lavaretus; assembly: GCF_964263955.1. Classification (NCBI taxonomy): domain Eukaryota; kingdom Metazoa; phylum Chordata; class Actinopteri; order Salmoniformes; family Salmonidae; genus Coregonus; species Coregonus lavaretus. The sequence goes on from NC_140010.1 coordinate 22,390,572, forward strand.
CTGACACAAGTGTAGTGGGGTAATATTTATCATAAGTATATTATATATATATATATACACCCCACATGCAACTCGTAATAAGACTATGCAATTAACCCATTCAATTAATTATCTGCCTACATAAGATAAAGAGCAATATGCAAGAGACTATGTAAACCATGTGCAATCAAGTATTATGCATTTAGCAGACTAAGATCAAGGAATGGTCATGAGGAGCGAATATCAAAGCAAGTATTATTTAATAACTTTGTAAAATGAATGGATTCACATATAGAGCTTAAGTTACAAAGCATTATTCTAAGCATGTTGCGTGAGAGAGAGTGTGTAGGTATCTCACCACAGCAGTTCAGGAACAAAAAAGTGAAAGACAATGAATCTAAGACCCTTTTATAAGCATCTGAGTTGTTTGGATTCAAAATCTGAGTTGTTGACCAATAGCATTACTGTAAAGTTAACCTCCAATCAGATGTCAGACCTGTAAAGACAACAGAACCTTTGCTTCTCAGAGGTGTGACAATGGGGGTTGGCAAGATAACACAGAATGCTTGCATACAGTTAAGTCAAGTAAATCAGTCCAATTTATCACTAACTTAACGTCTTCTGTATTTGGCAGGCTTACGGTTGGTGCCCCAATGGGTCACAGTGTCCCTTGTCACATGACACAGACCTCATCATCCAGCACGATGAAAAAAACAAGGTGGAAAAGAAAAAGAAACGGAAGAGGAAAAGAAAAAACTCTTCTCAGGGGAACGTTGACTTTGAAGGTGCCCCCAATAATAAGCAGGCCCATATGGAGCTGAATGATGGAGAGCAGGGCCCAGACCAGGTGATCCCTGCCACAGACAGCAAACCTACCCCTGTCACAGAGCAGGTAGATGGGACTCCGGCACAGGGGTCAGAGAGCGGTGAGAAAATTACAGAGAAGGTAGAGGAGGAAGGCAACAGAGTCGCAGAGCCACAGGCTGTGTCTGCAGATGAAGAAATTAAGACTGACAAAGAAAAGGTGGAAGGAAATGGAGTGTCAGAGCCACAGCCTCTGGCCACACCGGATGCAGCAAAGAAAGAAGAAAATGAAGTGTCAGAGCCACAGCCTCTGGCCACACCGGATGCAGCAAAGGAAGAAGAAAATGAAGTGTCAGAGCCACAGCCTCTGGCCACACCGGATGCAGCAAAGAAAGAAGAAAATGAAGTGTCAGAGCCACAGCCTCTGGCCACACCGGATGCAGCAAAGGAAGAAGAAAATGGAGTGTCAGAGCCACAGCCTCTGGCCACACCGGATGCAGCAAAGAAAGAAAAGTCCATGAGGAAGAAGCTGGAGGGAGGTACCCACCGGGCAGGGTTTGATGCATTCATGACCGGCTACATCTTCTCTTATGCCGCCACTCTGACAGAGAGAGTAGGTGAGTCACCGGGTTCAGAGTCCTGGCTCCCTGAGTGCCTGAACAAGGTTTACCTCAGTGGTAAGTCTGTCCCGATGCATATTGTCAAGAGCACCTTCTCTAAGTCCTCCAAGGCTCACATGCACAAGATGGACATTGTGTGGGGAAAGAGTTTTTCTAGCAGTGTGGCTAGCAAAGCAGAGGGAACTGGGTAAACAAATGTATTCCCTGTTTATAATAAAGCCTTTTTAGTTAGACATTTTTATGTTTGTTGATACAGTATTATGTTTCAATAAAAAGGCTTTTCCTTGGTTATATGACAAACATGGTAATTTATGAGTCTTGAAAACAACTTGATGTGAGGTTTGGCAGGAAAAGAGAAAAGTGAGCTCTTATTTCACATTAGCTCTCATCAGCCTGTAGTGCAGTCAGTATGACTACGTTCATAGGATCACACTGAAATAAGCATAAGATGCTAAAGTTAAGCATTTATTTTAAAACGATTGCAGACGCATGTTCCTTTATCAACGTAAAAAAAAAAAAAAAGGTACAATTTAATTCAAAACTCTTGAGCTTTGGCTGAAACATCCTGTTACATACCAATACATGGTCATAAAATCAGCCAAGACTGGGAGGAAAATAACTGAAAATACAAAGTAAGGACAGTTCTAACATTGGCAAACATCTCAATCACAGCGTGGCATCCACACATGCCTTAATAGACAAATTGCATACAGAGTAAGACGTAAAATCTATTCCTTTTTTATATCAAAATAGATACACTATGTAAAACAATCCTGATGCAGTTTAAATTTATTGCATAGAAATGTAGTAATAAACAAGAGTTTACTAAAATGTTTTCCTTTCATGTGCAATTTTCTATAAAAGTAGTTAGACTGGAGTATTTCAGTAGACCAAAACATGCCAAGGGAGTAGTGAACCAAAAAGTGGGAGTGATCCAGCCATGCTAACTAGTGCTGCTTATACCCAACAGAGCTGTCAACTTAAGACCATTTGCCAAAATAGGACCCACCTCAACATAAGTGTGGTGGATCACACATTCCAAAACTACACACATTCAAGCCACACCCAATTCCACAACTTTTCAACACAACATATCATTCCTCTATTCATAGAGCTCTCATTTTTCATGATGGAGGATGGACAAAAGTACAGTGAAAACAAAAGTAAATGTGATGAAACTGGTGTTCAAAATCTATAAGTATTTCTGTATGCAGTCAACTGAAAGAAACCATGCACACCAACATACACGGAATGTACAAAACATTAGGAACACCTTAATATTGAGTTGCACCCCCACCCCTTTTGCCCTCAGAACAACCTCAATTCGTCAGGGCATGGATTCTACAAGGTGTCGAAAGCATCCACAGGGATGCTGGCTCATGTTGACTCCAATGCTTCCCACAGTTGTGTCAAGTTGGCTGGATGTCCTTTGGGTGGTGGACCATTCTTGATGCACACAGAAAACAGTTGAGTGTGAAAAACCAGCAGTGTTGTAGTTTTGGATACACTCAAACCGGTACGTCTGGCACCTACTACCATACCCCGTTCAAAGGCACTTAAATATTTTGTCTTGCCCATTCACCCTCTGAATGGCATACATACAAAAGCCAAGGGTTAAAAATCCTTCTTTAACCGGTCTCCTCCCCTTCATCTACACTGAAGTGGATTTAACAGGTGACATCAATAAGGAATCATAGCTTTCACCTGGTCAGTTTGTTATGGAAAGAGCAGTTGTTCCTAATGTTTTGTACACTCAGTGTATACCAAACATTTAAATCATAAAATGTTTGTACGTACCTTTAAACAATTTCCGGTGCACGTGGGAGTGTACATTTACACAAAGTATTAGGTTTTACTACAAGTTTAAGTGCACTCTAATGTCAATTATTTTTATTCTCCATAAGAGACCTCAGTCTGGTGAACCACACTCATTAACTAGCCTTGATATGTTCTGGATCTATTCTCTACACCATGGCTTGGACTCTCCTTTCTGGCAGGCACAATTGTCTAGTACAGAAATACCACTAATCACGATGAAGCAGGGGTAGGGGTCTCAATGTTGGAAAGGCAGTGAGTATGCGGTTTTCCCATTCAGACCCCAACCCTTTCTCCCTGGAGTGTTACTTTAATATCATATACATCTACTCTCCTACATTTCCCCATGCGGCAGAAGATAAACACAATAAAACCACTGAACATCAACGAGAAGGCAGTGATTTAAAACCAGCATACACACAGAACCGCAAGGAATTATGAGACCCCTGGTTTAGGGGCGCCTTTTTAAAGAAATAAAATACACATCTTTCTCAGTATATTAAATATAAATCTTTAAAAAATAAAGAAATAATCTGCAGAGCATCGATCATCATCACACGGCATCATTCCTATCTGAGGAGTGTGTCTCTCTCTAGGTTAAAAACGAGTTCACACAAAGCTCCTTTCTCCTTGACCTGTTTTAGACCTAGATGATGTCACACTTAGAGGGCAGTTCTGTGGAGGTTTGTGGGGCCGTACATGGCATCAGTACAATGGGATTCAGATGGTCTCTGTTTGTGGGTGGGCTGATGGTGACAGTTGGACAGGGAGTGCCCTGATGCTGCATGCCCTCCTGGTCCTCAGCCTCCATCTCCTCAGACACTGCGTCCCTACTGTCCCCCACTGGGCCTCCATTCTGGGCCTGCATTGGGCAGCAGAAGTGTTTGCCCTTGACGTTGTCCTCCTCTGGACTCCCTTGGCTGCTGGAGCAGTCCATAGCCTCTGTACTGTCACTGGGCTTGGGAGAGAGAGACCAGCTCTCATCTACTCTGTTCTCCTCCTGTATTGTTTCTTTCCCTCCACAGTAAGGAGGGATCTCCATCACAGCATATTTCCTGGCCCAGGCGCTGAGCACCTTCTGTCGGACCTCTTGGCCCAGCTGGGCCGGGTCACACTTGGAGACGGTGGCAGAAAGGGGGCAGCAGCCGTCCAAGAGGGCCAGCTGGGGGGAGGCGGGCAGAGAGCGGCACTGTCTGCCAGTAAACCAGGTCTCCTGCCACATACCCGGGTGGACGGGGGCTCCAGAGTGGATCTGGGTCCCAGAGGAGAACACATTGTCCTGGGGAGAGTGCAGGTCGAACATCAGGGAGAACACAGACTTGCTGGGCACATCGAAGAACTTGATTTTGCCTCCGCACAGGTCCTCGCGGGCATTGAAGGGGTTGATCTTGCGGGCCCCTGGCGCAGCCCTGGGCCCCGGGTTGTAGTAGGGGTCGTGGACATTCACCTTACGGCTGGGCTTGCGGGAAAATATGTCTGACTGGCTGCGGGACAGCCAGATGTTGCGGCGAGGACGGGGTGATTTGGGAGAGATCATATCATCCTGCAGACCCAACGGGTTCAACCTCTTAATCCCCTGGACCTTGTCACCTGGACAGAGAGAGAGCGAGACAGAGACACAGAGAGACAGACAGAGTGGCAACAGTCAAATCTCTACTCCACAACACATTATTGTTTTGAAGTGTTCATTCCCAATGTAACCACCAGGGGGCAATATATGCAAAGATATACAGTACAGGCATGAGAAATAAACAAGGCACAGCCAAATTCTTACATTGAAGTAAATGGCATAGATCAAAACATTATGTGAATGCCAATAATTAAGATATGAAGTAGAAATACTAAAGTGGACTGGGGCCTCAGAGAATGTAGATGCAGAAGGTAAACAAACAGTGAAGAAGGAGGGACCGGCCGAGGAATGAAAGCCAGCTAAACAAAAACAAAGCCCAGCCCTAACATTCCAAATGGCCCCTGAACCAAATTAGAAATAAAATAGGATCTGAGAAAAGACAAATGATTTACAACCTACTCAAAGGATACATGGTGGTTTCCACCTAACAACAAATAACCGTACTATATCTTATTCTTTGCTTCACAGAATCGGGTGATTGTGAAACACTCAAGAGGTTAAGAGGTTTACGTCATGCTAAATTGTAAGGCAACTTGAACCTGCAACAGACACTGCATGATAAATGTAGAGGAAAGGACTGAGGGGACTCTTTGGGACAGCGCTGGGGAGGGAAAGGACATCCCTGGCTTGCCACTGTACCTATTTAGAGCAGACCTGGGGTATATCCCAAATGGCACCCTATTCCCTATATAGTGTGGGTTGTGGTCAAAAGTATTACACTATAAAAGGGAATGGGTGCCATTTGGGAGGCAACCCCACTGCTGCTTGGTTAATAGCTTCTTCCTGGTTCCAAGAAACCATTGGTCTGCACTGTGCAGCCATTACATGGAAACTGGGTGTCAAGTGGTGCAGGACTGCGGGCTAACATGGCAGTCATGCCAGGCAAGCTTTTATTGCCAGTGGAAATGTACATTGAAGGGAAATGGGTAGCTGAGGGGCATCTTTACACAGTTTGTATTGTTTTAGGGAGTTTATTAGGTGGTGATGTTTATGTTTTTGATCATGCATATGTTATGCTATCCTCATAAAATGATGTTTTGATCATGCACATTTTATGCTATCCTCATAAAATGATCTTCAAGAATCATTACATGAAACAGTTCCACTGCCATGGCAGTCAGGCTTCTGAAGGGGTTAGATATGAGGTGGTTGGAGGCATCACCTTTAGGGAAGGTTTTCTTATCGTTGTCCCCGCTGAGGGGGATCCTCTCTTGTTCAGACTCCTCGGCCTTCAACCGACACAGGATCTCCTCCAGCCTCTTGACCAGCTCAGGAAACGAGGGTCGCAGCTTGGGGTCCATCTGGAGAAAGTGGACACGGACATGGTGAGGAGTGGGGGGAAAGGGAGGGGGGATACAGCAGCCAGGTCAAACAAGATCAGGGGTACTGCTAAATCAGATTGTGTTCTAGTTTCTATCCCACACAAGAAAATAAAGATTTTGGAATCAGTTTTGTGTTTTTGGAAAATGGAGAGATTGAGGGCTCACTCACGTTGCAGCAGTTGAAGGCCAGCTGCAGGAAGTCAAGAGGACAGTCTCCTGCCATGTGCTGGAAGGCATGATAATCCAGGCCAAAATTCTATCAAGGAGGGAGTGGAGAGAGAGATCAGACAGGAAATTCATACTGGGATTTCATCTATGTTAATCTGTTTTTGGCATCTAACCCAACATATTGAAAAAGCTGTTCTTCACCCCTGGTGCCAACGTCATTTCAACTAGATCCCAGACATGAGTCTTATGAGTGTTAGTCTTATGTAACGTGATGTATCAAGGGGATGAGGAGGACTGAGGAAACGGAGCAATACTCACTTCAGTGCGAGGAAGGTAATCGGGGTCGGCCTGTATTCGGGCAATAATCTCACAGAGGACAATACCGTAGGAGAACACATCCGCCTGGAAATGGAAGAAAACAGAGACAGACGTTTGAGATGAGTTCTTAGCTTGGGGGGTTGATGTGTATCAGACCAGTGGTCCTGTCCAGTCCTGTCAAGAGTAGAGGTCAAGGGTTAGAGATCAGGGACCTACCTTCTCATTGTAGGATTCATTTCGCAGCACCTCAGGGGCCATCCAGAAGGGAGAGCCAACCACAGCCAACTTCTCCCCCTCACCACTGCAGGCACAACACAAGTACAGGAAGATAAACAGACTGGGAGTTTACAAGCCTTTTGGGTGAGGGAATAATGCAATTCATTACAGTACATCACACAATTGGACTATTTTTGCAATATTTATCGCAACAATTAGACAAACGAGAGAGAGAGAGAGAGAGAGAGAGAGAGAGAGAGAGAGAGAGAGAGAGAGAGAGAGAGAGATTCTTAACCTGCTCTGGTATTATTAGCCTAGCGCGCCAGTTTATTCCTGAACAGTACTTCATGTTCCTGCCTAATCAAATGACCCTCTCCTACTGGCACTTCTCCATCCCTTTACCTCCCAGCCCCACATTCATTTAGTACAGAGACATTTCACTGGACTTCGACTCAAAGGAGCAAATCTAGATTTGATTTTTGGAGTTTTTGTTGATTAAACCGTGGGATTCAATTTCAGTGTTGATCTTTATCTTATGTATCGTGCTAAAAACTGTTTAAGCAATGAATGTCAACCAACATTGTGTTTGTATAGCACTGGCCCCTGTTTAATATATAACCGTTTCCGTGGAAATGACTTACTCATAGCTGGGAATCTTCTCAGCGAGACCAAAGTCTCCGACCACTGCTGTGTAGCCGTTCTCATCAGACTTGATCAGGCAGTTCTGAGGACAGTGAGCACAAATTCCATTATGAGCTTCTAAAATGACTGACATTTATGGAGGAAATGGGAAAGTTTTCAGAGTTAATGCTCAAATCAGTCATACTTGAACTGAATCAGAAATAAACTAAATCACATAGCCACCAAACAAAGAGTGTTGGTCGATTAGATTCAACTCAAGAGGTGCCCCATGAGTCAAAGCCCCATGTGGCTCAGTTTCAACCCGCAATTGAAGAAACCGATATAGCCAGATAATCACAATAACATCAAGTACTATGCGAGGAAACCAGGTCCCAACTCCCATGGTTTGAAGAAAACACACTGGAACACACCCGTTACGGTACATTAAGGCTGACTAGATGTATTATTCTGTTTTAGAAAGGAAACACAGGTGCATCTGAAATGGCACCCTATTCCCTTTATAGAGCACCACATTTCAGACGCATCCAGCCACAGTTAACTGCCACCCACTTTGGAAGTGAGGTCCCGGTGGAAGATGCCTTTGGAGTGCAGGTAGCCTAGGCCATTGGCAATCTCACAGGCCAGCTTGACCCTGGCAGCCCAGCTCAGAGGCTTGTTGCTGTCCAGCAGCTGTTCCAGGTTCCCACCATTGATGTACTGCAGAAAGGTAGAGAGATAGGGAAAACAATAGAACAATTTAGGACGGTTTCAAATTAAAGTTCAGGAGAAAGTTATCCTATGTCACAGGCTTTCACCTCGACGTGAGCAAAACCTGGGTAGGAAAAAGTACACATTATCAGTAAATGTACATTCTATTGAATTCAATGACTATATCCTGTACATACTCTATATGAGGTATTGAGATATGAGGTACGGTTCTGTACAGACATTGTTACAGCATCCTGTTGGTCATTTGGGGCTAAGCACCGCCCCATTCAGGAAGACAGGTTAAAGAAGTCAATCGAGTTACTCTGAGCGCTCTAAACATAGTTGGGGACAATGCCAGTGACAGACAAACGGGACTACCTGCTTGCAGGGAAAGCTAAGTGAAGTGGAAATCCACTAAGTGGTTTTAAAAGTAGCTCTCTTTTACATTGTGCATGTCGGCTCTAAACAGGAAAGGCTTGGCTGTCCCACACAGAACTAGCCTAACCTACAGTATATCATGTAGTGTAGAATGATTCATCCATCCACAAAACAACAAAAATGTGGAAAATAACTACTGATAGAAATTGAAGTAGACAAGGGTAACGAAAAGAGAGACTGGGGTCCCTTGACTGACCAGATTTTTCTGGGCCTCCCTTGTGATTTTAGACTGGTGTGTTTTAGGTTTCTTGGCAAACTGTCAATGAATTCATTCAGGACATCTAGAAAATATATTAGTCAAACGCGTCTGTGTCTCCTCCCAGTTGGAACTGTAAATAAATGACGTATGTGAACAAAGACTAAACTCCCTTAGCCAATACTTTTTACTGCTTAACCTTTCAATGGAATTTAGTCTTCCCAAAGTGGAGGTTACAGCATCACTCACTTTTGACATGTGCTTCAGTCTTCTACCTTTGTTCAGGTAGAATGTTTGAAGTAGGCCTAATAATAAGTAAACCTAGAAACACACAAATAAACTCAAGTGTGTGTGCGCATGTCATTTGGTCTAAGGCACTGAAAGCCCAGCATGCTGTAATCCTCTCTACACTAACCCGTACCCCCTCGGTCTCTGTCTGGTCTCTCCCCCTGCCCTGCAGACCATCCCCAAACCAAGGCCAGACGCAGGAGACGATTACAGCTTGTTTGCCTTACAAATTCCTCTGTAGCCCCCCGCATCTGTTGTCTGCCAGCCTAGCGCTCCACTAGGAGCCTCCACTTCACAGGGGTAAAGCCCAGGCAAATCCTGCTGCCAGTCGGTCTGTGTGGACATGATGCACTCCATGCACCCAGTAGGTTTAGAGACGAGAGTCTCCAGATCAGAGTGAGCCAAGACCAAAGTTAGGCACACAGGGAGCGACGCCTGCTCAAGGTTACAAGGCCACATCAACTCACCTCCACCCCAAACCCTGACACAGTAACCTGGAGAAGGGACCGTAAGGACATTGACACATGATCACAGAGAGCAAGAGTAGTGGACTAAAGGATAAAAGGGCAGAACCCAGGCAGTGAAAATGTGACTGTCTAAACAGGACATGTTGATGGAGAAACAAATCTAGCAGTGTTTTCCATAAGCGCCGGCTGTCGGCTAAATAGCCGATAACAGACATTGTCAGCTGGCTACTTTTTCCCCACTTCATTAACCAGGCTTCTTTTAATTTAAACGTTTAAATTCGCTAGTCAGAAAAGTCAGTATAGGCTTTTCCCACTAGAATGAACGATATGCATCTTCTAGCAATCTATTGATAGCACAGGCGCCTGTCAGTCACAGCCATCGATGACATGCGCCTGTCAGTCAAAAGCCAGCAATGACAAACTTCTGTTTTGTTAGTCTGCTGTTTGTCCCAACTCTCGGAACCTGTATTATTTTTGTGCGCTGTGGTTGGCTGCGGTCAAATTTATTTTCACGGAAGGAGAGCATGATGCTTCTTCGTCGTCTCCTGTGCGTGAATTTACACGTCCCATGTTATGTAAGTGGTAACGATGAGTTGAAATCCACATAATTATTGTTTTATGGCACATTCATTTACATTTTATTTTGCGTGTTTCATAGGCCTTTAGCCAGCCACAGATTGGTCATATAGGCTATTTACTGTCATTTGATTGGATGACCGAAAGTAGTTTATAAAAAGGTGTCGAACTGACTGAATAAAGTCAATCTCATATATCCCTTTGCTATTCATAAATCATACAACGTAGTTATATGTCCAGGGTATTGCATTGGGACAAGTAAACCAAAGATCTTGTGTGTATTTTCCTAGGATTCGAAGCCCATGTCGAGACTTGCCTGTGACCGCTAAAGTGACTCGTCAGTGTAGCCCCATACAGTCATTGATGTAGCCTAGTGATGGGTTGTTTGCGAACGGATGGCTCTTTTTGAACTTATCTTTAAAGTGAACGGAACCGAATCGGTGAGAGAGCCGTTCATTTGGCTCCCCAATTTGCATACTGGTAGGCTACTACTGCTTTTTGGAGATTATCTGCAGATAAATTATGAAAACATTCGATAAAGCTGTTTAGTCCTCACTGACGGAACAATAGGCAGTGGAGAGAGAGCCTCATTCTGGTCCAAAATATGATAAAAGAAAACAGATTGAAGGTTTTAAAAACTAATGTCATGATACTTATTTGGTATTAGTAAATATATTGATATAGGCCTAATGATTTGATTAAAGTGTCAACAATGGAGTAGTCAGCTGCTGCTTTCTCAATCAAATCAAAGTTTATTGGTTGGGTACACAAATTTGCAGATGTTGCAGGTGCAGCGAAATGCTTGTGCAGTAATACCTAGCAATACAAAACAACACACACATAATCCAATAAGTAAAAAAATTATAATCAAGAAATACAGAATGAGCAATGTCACAGTCCGGAATATTTATTAGGTACACCCATCTAGTACCGGGTCGGACCCCACTTTGCCTCCAGAACAGCCTGAATTCTTTGGGGAATGGAAACGTTGCTCAATTGGTATCAAGGGACCTAATGTGTGCCAGGAAAACATTTCCCACAACATTACGCCACCGCCACCAGCCTGTACCGTTGACACCAGGTAGGATAGGGCCATGGACTCATGCTACTTACGGCAAATCCTGACTCTGTCATCAGCATGACGCAACATGAACCGAGATTCCTCGGACCAGGCAATGTTTTTCCAGTCCTTAATTGTCCAGTGTTGGTGATCGCGTGCTTAATGGAGCCACATCTTCTTCTTGTTTTTAGCTGATAGGAGTCAAACCCGGTGTGGTCGTCTGCTGCAATAGCCCATCTGTGACAAGGACTGACAAGTTGTGCGGTCCGAGATGCCGTTCTGCACACCACTGTTGTACTGTGCCATTATTTGCCTGTTTGTGGCCCGCCTATTAGCTTGCATGATTATTGCCATTGTACTTCAACCTCAAACCAACGAGCTGTTTTCGCCCACAGGACTGCCGCTGACTGGATGTTTTTTTGTTTGTTGCACCATTCTCGGTAAACCCTAGACACTCATGTGTGAATTACCCAGAAGGTTGGCCATTTCTGAGATACTGGAACGGGCGCACCTGGCACTGACGATCATACCACGCTCAAAGTCGCTTAGGTCACTCGTTTTGCCCATTCTAACGTTCAATCGTACAGTAACAATGCCTCGATGCCTTTTTGCCTACTTTATATAGCAAGCCATTGCTACGTGACTCACTGTCTGTAGGATTGAACCGTTTTCGTGAACTGGCCACTGAGTGTATAATGGTGTGTATAGACAGCATATGAATAGAAAAGGTGTACAGCAGTAGTTATATAGGATGAGCCATAACTAGAATAAAGTTTATATATATAAAGTGGGTAAAACTGTATGTGAACATGATTAAAAGTGACCAGTGTTCAATGACTATGTACATAGGGCAGCAGTCTCTAAGGTTCAGGGCAGGGTACTGGGCGGAGACCGGCTAGTGGTGAATATTTAACAGTCTGATGGCCTGGAGACAGAAGCTGTTTATCAGGTCTCTCGGTCCCAGCTTTGATGCACCTGTACTGTCTCTCCTCCTTCTAGATGGAGGAACAGGCCGTGGCTCGGGTGGCTGGGGTCTTTGATGATCTTCTTGGCCTTCCTGTGACACCGGGTGCTGTAGATGTCCTGGAAGGCAGGCAGTGTGCCCCCAGTGATGCGTTGGGCTGACCGCACCACCCTCTGGAGAGCCCTGCGGTTGCGGACGGTGCAGTTATCGTACCAGGCGGTGATACAGCCTGACAGAATGCTCTCAATGTTGCCTCTGTAGAAGTTTGTGAGAGTCTAGGGGCCAAGCCACATTTCTTTAGTCTCCTGTGGTGTGGAGAGACCATTTCAGGTCCTCAGTGATGTGCATGCCGAGGAACTTAAAGCTTTTGACCCTCTCCAATGTGGCCTCGATATGGATGGGGGTTTGCTCTCTCTGCCGTTTCCTGTAGTCCACGATCAGCTCCTTCATTTTGTTGACGTTGAGGGAGAAGTTATTTACCTAGCACCACTCCGCTAGGGTTATCACCTCCTCCTTATAGGCAGTCTCATCGTTGTTGGTAATCAGGCCTACCACTGTTGTGTAGTCAGCAAACTTGATGATTGAGTTTGTTCTGTGTAGCAAAGCCCATGTCAAACTGCTTCATTGTTCAATCATACCTGTAGGTCTATTCATGGGCGCCTGACTTTGTAGAAAAGTGGAGGTGCACAAAACCGGACAATGTTTGCATAAAAAAACGATATATGTTTACTTGACAGAACACAACACAACCTTTTCTCTTAGATTTTTGCCACAAACTAAATTGAAAGGGTAGACTAGACTAGTTTTTCTGACAAGATTAATAATCTGCTGCCTTCCTTCAATGTCTCACCCACAGTGATTGATTGACAGGCCAAACTGTTAATGGTATAGGTCACCCATATTACCTTTATGTCCGCAGCAGACAAAATACATAATTTTAACAAACATCATTGTGGCAATTCATATCTTGCAGTAAAACTGTAAACATGACTTGAATCTCAAGAGAAGACAGGTTTAATGTTAAAGAAGGTCATCATACTTAGAATATAGTCCTGATCATAGAAGCCTAGGCCTAGACAATACCCACATCTACTAACACACTGAATTCATACAATTTCAGTAATTTTAATTGCAAAGTCATGTCTTTCTACTCAATACCAAAGTATTAAATCGTTTATCTGTGTATTTCAGATGGAATCAAGGTATTAGAATGTACCATATGCAACCAAAATAGAGCTCAAAAAAGAATTTCCCCGGAACTCCCTGGCTGGCTACTTTTTCTATTTGGCTGGCTACCCCAAGTACCAATGGAAAACACTGTTCTAGGCAGGTCCAATTTTTAGAAATCATTAACTGATACACTTAGCTTTAGATAAGGCTTTCCTTGAGCCTTCCTGAATTAAAGCTAAGAAAGACAGAAAGAAAATGGGAATTCATTGTCTCTTGTGACCACTGCGAGCAGCTTCAAATAATGGTCTAATCCCCCAGTGGCTCATGGATTACCCAGATTATAATGCTCCTAATCGGTCTTTGCCTAATGTGTAATCTAGGTCTATCAGGCAGTGGGAAGCAGAGCAGAGGTTAGTGTGCCGACCTGACGGGCCCTGGCGGGGCCAGCGGAGGCCAAGGGAGTTTTGGTCGGAGGAGCAGGGCTCTACGCTGACCTTTTATTTACAAGGAGCACGTGTGATTCTAAATGTAAAAATGTAGGCACACACAAAGAAATGTAGGAACACAATTAAATATATGAGGTAATTAAGCTAGAATCCTTCATTTTTCTAGGCATACTGGTGCTCCGAAATTAAAATTCCAGGTCACAAAGCAAAATATTTAGGCGCATATGGGAGTAAATGGTTGCACTGTAGAGCCCTGAGGAGTGATTGGATCTCTAAGCCTGTGGCTGCACGGTGCACGGTGACTCTTCATTTCCTACCATGGAGACCCGTCAGGCCCGTCACTAAGATCAGGATCCAGCCAGAGCAGACAGTGCTGGTAGCTAGCGGCTAGTTCTGTTTAGACAGCAGTAGCAGCAAAACATAACCCCATGATGCCGTGTTTTCAGTATTCACAGCCTGGCTCGAGGCTGCTGACACCACAGCCCCAGGAGACTGCTGTGTGACACATTTCCCTCTCTCCCAGTCTTCATCTCCATGGATCCACATATTGGATAACTTCCTGCTATCATTCACTTCACACGAGGGCTTGGGCTCAGATGGGGCAGTCAGTCGTAAAGCTTTTCCCCCTTACTAATCAACGCTTTTCATTAGCACAAGGTTATCTATTTGGATTACATGGACACGCACATGCCGACTCAGTCACACAGACAGGTTAAAAATAAGTCAAGCTTGAAAACATAACCCATAGCCCTAATAGAACCCATCCCCTGGGTTTTCATTGAAAACATCAACACAGCTTTATTTGCTCACATGTAAACTATGCAGAAAAACTCAAGGTTCTTTCAATTACATGTTGCTGTCCTTCTGGGCGATGCGTTACTGTTTAGTGTTCACCTGAAGAAAAACCCCTGATAAACATTCACAATTTATTTTCATTATAATCATGGCTATGATGTCACCTTTCAGTGGGTTATACTTATCTGAGACTTACATTACATAACAAACTGACCATACTGCAACAGGACTCAATGAGCATTATGACAGTATTCGCTACATTACAAGTAAAAAGCATTTAGGCCTATACTGATGCTAGAGAAACCATCATGTTTCTAGAATCACATTCCATCATAGAGTGGATGAAAAACAGAAGAAGACAGTGTCCCAACCTGAAACATGACAGCCAGCGGCACAGTCATGTTTCTGAGGTGTAGGCCATCTATTAGAAGGCTGTAAGTCACAAAGGAGAACAGTGGTTCATCTTACCTCAGTCAGAGCATGGAGTTGGCCTTCCTGAACACACACACCCATGAACCTATAGCAAGACAAAAACATCAGTCAGTTATTGTTTCTATGTATCCTGAACATTTCATGAGCTGAAATAAAAGATCCTAGAAATGTTCCATACGCACAAAAAGCATATTTCTCTCAAATGTTGTGCACAAATGTGTTTACATTCATGTTACTGAGCATTTCTCCTTTGCCAAGATAATCCATCCACCTGACAGGTGTGGCATATCAAGAAGCTGATTAAACAGCATGATCATTACACAGGTGCACCTTGTGCTGGGGACAATACAAGGACACTAAAATGTGCAGTTGTCACACAACACAATGCCACAGATGTCTCAACTTGAGGGAGTGTAATTGGCATGCTGACTGCAGGAATGTCCATCAGAGCTGCTGCCAGAGAATGTAATGTTAATTTCTCTAACATAAGCGTCGTTTTAGAGAATTTGGAAGTATGTCCAACTGGCCTCACAACAGCAGACCACGTGTAACCACACCAGCCCAGGACATCCACTTCTGGCTTCTTCACCTGTGGGATCGCCTGAGACCAGCTACCCGGACAGCTGATGAAACTGACAATTATTTCGGTCTGCTATAAAGCCCTTTTGTGGGGAAAAACTCATTCTGATTGGCTGAGCCTAGCTCCCCAGTGGGTGGGCCTATGCCCTCCCAGGCCCACCCATGGCTGCACCCCTGCCCAGTCATGTGAAATCCATAGATTAGAATTTATTTCAATTGACTGATTTCCTTATATGAACTGTAACTCAGGAAAATCATTGTAATTGTTGCATGTTGCGTTTATATTTTTGTTCAGTATATTTACCACAAAATACCATGAGAGATACATGTGGTGGATGCATATTTAGGGATCGCCTGTTGTGCTCATCTCTACAATTTATTTGAGCATCTTGATCTACAGTGGGGAAAAAAAGTATTTAGTCAGCCACCAATTGTGCAAGTTCTCCAACTTAAAAATATGAGAGAGGCCTGTAATTTTCATCATAGGTATACGTCAACTATGACAGACAAAATGAGGGAAAACAATCCAGAAAATCACATTGTAGGATTTTTAATGAATTTATTTGCAAATTATGGTGGAAAATAAGTATTTGGTCAATAACAAAAGTTTCTCAATACTTTGTTATATACCCTTTGTTGGCAATGACACAGGTCAAACGTTTTCTGTGAGTTTTCACAAGGTTCACACACACTGTTGCTGGTATTTTGGCCCATTCCTCCATGCAGATCTCCTCTAGAGCAGTGATGTTTTGGGGCTGTCGCTGGGCAACACGGACTTTCAACTCCCTCCAAAGATTTTCTATGGGGTTGAGATCTGGAGACTGGCTAGGCCACTCCAGGACCTTGAAATGCTTCTTACAAAGCCACTCCTTCGTTGCCAGGGCGGTGTGTTTGGGATCATTGTCATGCTGAAAGACCCAGCCACGTTTCATCTTCAATGCCCTTGCTGATGGAAGGAGGTTTTCACTCAAAATCTCACGATACATGGCCCCATTCATTCTTTCCTTTACACGGATCAGTCGTCCTGGTCCCTTTGCAGAAAAACAGCCCCAAAGCATGATGTTTCCACCCCCATGCTTCACAGTAGGTATGGTGTTCTTTGGATGCAACTCAGCATTCTTTGTCCTCCAAACACGACGAGGTGAGTTTTTACCAAAAAGTTATATTTTGGTTTCATCTGACCATATGACATTCTCCCAATCCTCTTCTGGATCATCCAAATGCTCTCTAGCAAACTTCAGACGGGCCTGGACATGTACTGGCTTAAGCAGGGGGACACGTCTGGCACTGCAGGATTTGAGTCCCTGGTGGCGTAGTGTGTTACTAATGGTAGGCTTTGTTACTTTGGTCCCAGCTCTCTGCAGGTCATTCACTAGGTCCCCCCGTGTGGTTCTGGGATTTTTGCTCACCGTTCTTGTGATCATTTTGACCCCACGGGGTGAGATCTTGCGTGGAGCCCCAGATCGAGGGAGATTATCAGTGGTCTTGTATGTCTTCCATTTCCTAATAATTGCTCCCACAGTTGATTTCTTCAAACCAAGCTGCTTACCTATTGCAGATTCAGTCTTCCCAGCCTGGTGCAGGTCTTTAATTTTGTTTCTGGTGTCCTTTGACAGCTCTTTGGTCTTGGCCATAGTGGAGTTTGGAGTGTGACTGTTTGAGGTTGTGGACAGGTGTCTATTATACTGATAACAAGTTCAAACAGGTGCCATTAATACAGGTAACGAGTGGAGGACAGAGGAGCCTCTTAAAGAAGAAGTTACAGGTCTGTGAGAGCCAGAAATCTTGCTTGTTTGTAGGTGACCAAATACTTATTTTCCACCATAATTTGCAAATAAATTCATAAAAAATCCTACAATGTGATTTTCTGGAATTTTTTTCTCAATTTGTCTGTCATAGTTGACGTGTACCTATGATGAAAATTACAGGCCTCTCTCATCTTTTTAAGTGGGAGAACTTGCACAATTGGTGGCTGACTAAATACTTTTTTCCCCCACTGTATATTGACATGACAAAGCTAAGTTATGGGGGTCCAGAGTTTAACATTTGAGTGGGCCTATATGCAGTGCAAAAAAGTCATAATCTGGCCCAAGGACGACAGCATATTTCTGCACTGCAAGACAAGACCCAACAAGAGCGGTGCAAACAAGAAAGTCATTTTCTAGGGGAAAACAAGGCTCACTCTCTTGACCTGCATTCCAATCTCTTTTTCTCTCCCTCTTTTTTTGAGCCACTGCTTCCAAATCTTAACAGGCAGGAGTCCCAGTCAAGGCAGTCTGTTTTTCTAAATGACAAACTGGCTGTATGAATATCCTAACACACGAGCCAGGCTGTACGCACAGCGAGTGTTGGTGGCCCTGAGTTATGACCCAATAAATGCGAGACAACTTTGTGGGTCCCCGAAAGGGTTTCTCAGACAAAGACCCCTCAGAATTGTCATCAGCCCACCACCACAGAACTAACTGCAACAAAGCTGTGATTGTAACACAGCACACACAGACCATCGCGCTTTCCTACCCACCACCTACAGCAGAATGTGAGCTCTGTAGAATATCATGCAAAGCCTCAGTCAGCCTAATCTATTTGAGGATAGGAAATTCACAGATAGTTAATTATTATTGTCCATGACAACATAAAACAATGTCATACAATAATGTATCCAAAACAATTTGTTCTATCATGATGGGTTTGGTCAAATATGTGTGCATGCCCATTTTGCAGGCTCACAACTTTATACGAAAATAAACAGCTTTGGTGAGAAGAAAGTGAAAAAGGAATGGTTGGTTCCTCAGAAGGGTGTGCATGTCAATGAAATCCAAACTCAGGATGTTGTTCCAGAAAATCCATTGTTCAATTCTGTGGAACAGGGGAGATCAAGGTCACACCCCATATGTAAAATGTATGCAAGCATTACTGTAAGTCGCTTTGGATAAAAGAGTCTGCTAAATGGCATTATTTAAGCCATAAACCAAGAGGAGGTGTTATATATGGCCATTATGCACAACGCAATGCCTGGATACAGCCCTTAGCCGTGGTATATTGGCCATATATCACAAACCCCTGAGGTGTCTTATTGTTATTATAAACTGGTTAACAACGTAATTAGACCAATAAATAGTAATGTTTTGTCATACATATGGTATACTGTCTGATATACCACGGCTTTCAGCCAATCAGCACTCAAACCACCCGGTTTATAATATTATTTATATATTACATTTACATTTTACATTTTAGTCATTTAGCAGACGCTCTTATCCAGAGCGACTTACAGTTAGTGAGTGCATACATTTCCATACTGGCCCCCCGTGGGAAACGAACCCACAACCCTGGCGTTGCAAGCGCCATGCTCTACCAACTGAGCTACACAGGGCCCACTGATTCCATTACAAAGCGGAGGCTAATGTCATTTTGACAGAAATTTACAGATCAAAGTCTCTTTAAAAGATGAAGGGTTCACAAATGACTGTGATACTAAGTGACTTTCTAGAAAAAAAAGGGATTATGCCATTAGTCAGTAAGAAATGACCCCATTTATGAATAAGGCACCATAACTGAACTTTGCTAGCCCTGTATTTTACCCATGTTTTTTATAGCCCCTTAAGATTGTTATTAAAAAGCTGGGATAATTTAATCAGTAACTGAACAATACTTAATTAAAAATAATTGTATAATATCGCAGAAGGCATTTTATTTCTATGTTTCTTCAAAAGGACAGATTGATATTCAAACTATACAAAATATTGAGGATGGTGGCATGCCAAAAAAATTAACTGTCCAAAATGTAGTGGTAGACAGGTGTTTTGTTTCCTGGAGGTCACCTGAGGATATTGGGATGGGACAGTCTGTTCATCAGTTGGACCTCTCTCAGCATGTTGGCTCGGTTACTGCTCAGTTTGTTCATCTTCAGAGCCATCACCTGGCCCGACACTCTGTGGCGTACCTGCAACGAACACAACAATCCGGTCATTTAGGCATTATCTGAACGCTTCTCTTTAACACTAACGTTCCCTTATCAATATTCCCTTATCATGGGGACACTTTTCCCTAAACATTATCGTTATTCCAAGATCGTGGAGAATGGTTTTCTCTATTTCTGCAGCAAAATGAATGTCATTCCAAATCCAGAACCATAACAATGGGGAGTCAACCTAATCTATTTCTACTTTGAATTAGGTCAGTCACTGGCCTTCCTTGCAGCATGTTCTCTGTTGTGATCAAAGATGAGTGGCTGTCTGTCATCCACACAGTGGTGCACTTGAAAGAATACTGAGCTGAGGTCAAGACTATGAATGTTGTAATGTGTAACCTAGGTGTTACCCTATCACAAATACCTAAAATGTACCCCTTTTATTGGCAGAGAAGGCAGAACACTGTCCTAACAACTACAACAATACAGAACAAACTCTGTACTTCCCTAAGATCAGATTTATTTGCTTTCTCAGGGCCATAAAAAACACAGGAAGTTATGAGTCAGGGTGAGAAAATAAGCTGTATCTGCTACTGCACACTTCCTCCAGCTGAAATATTAAGACACTGAAACCAGTGACTAAGAAGATACTAAGTCTCTCAGGTCGGTCTGCGAGTACAGTAACAGATACAATGCATATCTGGTTATATAGCTAGTTTATAGGTTTCATTTGCTGTCCTTGTCTCAATCTCTCTATGATCCTTTTCAGATCGATATGAGGGGTTTATCAACGTTGTTGGAGAGCGGAGATAAAAGGAAGTTTGAGGTACAGAAAAGGGAAGCAGACCAATCTAGTCTTATATAGCACTTGGATGAGTCTCCAGTTTATAGTGGTTCTTTAGCCACTCTTGAAGTTCAAGTACAAAGGTGCAGCTAGTCTTCCTCTTCCCTGTAGGAGAGGAGCAGATGGCCTCCTCTAGACCACCTCCCCCACTCCCACCCTCTGCCCACCAGGAGAGAGAGCGAGAACAGCCTGGCTCAAACAAAGACCCATAATGCTGCCCCAGCAAGACCCTGCACCTCCAATCTGTTTCATCAATCCAGCTAGCCTCCTCAATACCTAGCCCTGTAGACAGGACACACAGTCTAAGACAAACAGATAATTCCATTGATTTCATGATTTAAAAAAAGAAAACGTAATGTAGATCTTTCGTCCCCTTGCTTGGACAAATATGGAACTCTCATTACACAGTAAATATTTGGGTCCGTTAAGCATTTACAGATGCAAGTGTGGTGTCAGTGAGACGACAAACAATTGACAAGCAACGAGGGTAAATATTGTACTAATAAAGCTGAAGTCATCATTTTGACTTGAGCCATAGTTCTTGTCTGCATTGAATCTCGAGTGAAAAAGACTGGAATCAGCTGCAATATAACAATATCATGGCCCTAAGGATTAAACAGCACCTTTAAAAGAATGTGTTTAAATAAAGGAAGCTTTTTCTTTAGGGTTTGTTCAACAAGGACTATTTGTAGGGCAGAAGGCCCCAGTCATGTTCAGGTTAGATGGGCATTCCCTCCCTAAAATACATGGTGTGATGACTTCCCCTCAGACAGACTGGGGCAGGACCCTACACGTTGCCCTTCCCCCACCAAGTCAGCATTGGGTGCTATGCATTAACCCTTTGAATCCAATGAGCATTTCCAAGGCAGACCACTATGGCCATGCTCTGAAGCAGGCATTAGATTACTGTACATCACGGCTCCAGACATAGCAACACTTCTACTCCTTTCTGTAATTCGGATAGTTTCATGCTTGATCCAAGAACTGCTCTGAATTCTATTTCCATTCTATCTGTATGCATGACTCATACATACAGATGGAATGGAAATAGTATGACTAAGACGGAGGCATGAGATAGAAAGTGCTGACATTATTGTGGTGGTTGTGACAACATCAAAAAAGAATACCCTGACTTTTCAGTAGGTGAAGCTGAAGTCAATAGCCTATAACTAATTGAAAGTCCCTCATTGAAAGTAAAAATGAAAATAACTTTAATGAGCGCTGAGACCGGATGTAGGAAATTACAATGTGGGTTACACCAAAAGTGAACGTAGCTAACATGACCTCAAAATGTCAGCAAAGGACTTGAACATCTAACCTCAACAGCAATCTATGTACAAGTACCAACCATGTCAGGCTGACTTAGTGTAATTGACAATATAGCACTTAGACAGCCATTGTAGCCTAACGTCTAATCACTATCATAAACCTCTTCAGTGCGAAAAGCCCTTCTATATTTCCATGTCGCTCTGATTACGACATGAAAATATAGAAGGGCATTCCGCCCGTCCCAAATCAGTCGATTGTGAGAGAATAGGCTAGATCAATGTAATAGGAAGCGGCTAGAGGTGTTCACGGATCCACCTGTACCCGAATACCCGAGACCCAATCTGGGTCAGATCTGATTGTCACAGGTATGTGTCATTTTAACTGACTTATCCGGAAGGGCCTGTACATACCCAAACATTAGCTAGCTTAACTAGGTTCTCCCAGTTTGATGCAGTCAAGACAGGTACTACGTAATCCTATTTGATGATAAATAACCTAGCTATGGCAGCTATTAGTTGGTTGCTGTCTCTCGTCTCCCCCTCATGCTCCCAGTGTCACTCGCTCAATGTGTTAGCTAACTGTATTCTATACCACACACTGAGGTTTAATAATAGAATGAGGGCTGAGAGATATCTCCACAACTCAGTGTATGAGATCATAGCGTTCTAAATCATCCTGGTGATGACACACCATTGCTTTACAGCTTTCTGCTAGCCTAGCCTAAACCATATGTTGATATGAATGAATGGTCCTCAGACAATCTACTATTTACCTAGTACCTACCAGTACCACCTACCTACCATAAAGAACTATTGCATTTCAGGTCAATCATAACGTAGACCCACCTTGTAGACCTCTGAGAAGAAGCCGGAGCCAATCCACTCGCAGATGAAGTCATCAAGACGCGTCAGGCAGGAGAAGGCACTGATGAGGGCGCGGTAGGACGAGGGGCACACTCTTCCCACCTGAGACAGAGCCCATTCCCCTCCACCTCCACCATCCAGGTCATCAAGACGGTCTGGCCTCATGGAGGGGAAGCCAGCAATGGAGTTGCGCTTGTTCCGATCCATCATTGTCTCTTCACTGTGAACTCTGTGGGGGACTCCTCGATGAAGGTTTCACATTTTCGACAACTGCTTGGCAACCCTTTACAGCCCTAAGAGGACAGAAACACCAAAATACCTTCTCAGCAGGCAGACTGAGAAAATAGTGTGTTTTGGTGCCAGCTAATAATATTTGTACTTTTCTGTAGTTTAGAATATACAGTACAAGCTTATGGTTCACAGGACACGAATAACAAGCCAGAAAAGCCAAAAATATTAAGAGTTTCAGCTATTGGTAGTATCTGTATTGAAAATATGGTGTTTTATGCACCCCTGAAGTATAAGAAATCTGTGTGTGCGTGTTTTTAATCCCCATTACACTCATTTAAACAGAACACAGTTGTGTTGTCATGAGGGGGATAATGAGCCTAATCTATTTTATCACATTCCTCTGACATTTCCTCCAACTTTTTTCAACTACTAAGACAAAAGCATTACTTTACACAAGGTCAATCTACTTAGACACACATGACAGGGGCCCTAACCCACCTCTCGTCTGACAAGCCTACAAATAATGGCTCTAATAGGGATGGATTGTCCAATTATATGAGATTAAGCCAAGATAAAGCCAAAGTTCAAGACTGGGATTCAAAACAAACAAGGGAGCATGAACAGGAACAAAAGGAAACATAAGAACCCCATAGTAATGATCATAGGAAGCAGCCCTTTGATTTAAATTATGACTGAGTGAGGAGAGGATGACCTTTCACATGGCACTAGTGCTTTGAAGCATCCAGCACTGGTTAAGGACCCCTGATTTTCCCAGCATGCACAGGTCTATTGAGCATACTCGATGAGCTGGTTGTAACTAGGTGATGTCTTTGGATTATTCTGCTGTCCTCCCCTTTTCTTGAGTTAGAGATGCTATTAAACTCTGGGAGAAGAATGCTATTCTTAATTCAACCTCTTGTGAGATTCCCATCCCCCATCCAATCCCAAATGAAAACAACTCTGAAATCAAACCATCCGAGGTTACTGGACTTGTTCTGGGATCTTTTTGCTGCTCTAGCCGTACCCTTAAAAGGATGTTATCGTCCTCCACTACTAAAGGCATTTTTGCCATTTTGCAAGTGTATGACAATGATCAAACTCAGTCTGCCAAGAATGTTTAAAGTTGCTATTTTAGTAAATCTGCTTATCAGAAGCAGAACGAATGTATAACATATGAGAGCTGTTCTTTCATTTCAATTGCTGCTAGGCCTAGTCTTCTGGGTTCACAAGAACAAGTAATAAATAAAAAAAAGTCACTCAAATGACACATTTTCCTTCATTCAAAGCAAAAATACTCAACAGAAATAACGGATGTCATATCAATCCTCCCACAGCAACATTGCAGATACTGTAAACAGGATTTCTCCAGTCTTAATGCTTACTCCCCTCACTAGCATCTCAGCAGTAACCTACACGTCGTAGCTGGTGAGAAAACTACAGTGCCTTCAGAACGTATTCACACCCCTGGACTTTTGCACATTTTGTTGTGTTACTGCCTGAATTTAAAATGGATTATCTTTAGATTGTTTTGTCACTGGCCTACACACAATACCTCATAATGTCAAAGTGGAATTGTGTTTTTAGATTATTATTATTAAAAATTAAAAGCTGAAATGTCTTGAGTCAATAAGTATTCAACCCCTTTGTTATGGTAAGCCTAAATAAGTTCAGGAGTAAAAATGTGCTATCTGTAAGGTCCCTCAGTCGAGCAGTGAATTTCAAACCACAAAGACCAAGGAGGTTTTCCAATGACTAGATGGGTAAAAATAAAAATAAAAATAAACCGGACATTGAATATCCCTTTGAGCATGGGGAAGTTATTAATTACACTTTGGATGGTGTATCAATACACCCAGTCACTACAAAGACACAGGCGTCCTTTCTAACTCAGTTGCCAGAGAGGAAGGAAACCGCTCAGGGATTTCACCATGAGGCCAATGATGTAACAGTTACGGAGTTTAATGGCTGTGATAGGAGAAAACTGAGGATGGATCAACAACATTGTAGTTACTCCACAATACTAACCTAACTGACGGAGTGAAAAGAAGGAATCCTGTTCAGAATAAAAAATATTCCAAAACATGCATCCTGTTTGCAACAAGGCATGAAAGTAATACTGCAACAAAAAAAAATTGGCAAAGCTATTTACTTTTTGTCCTGAATACAAAATGTTTGGGGCAAATCCAATACAACACATTACTGAGTACCACTCTCCATATTTTCAAGCATAATGGTGGCTGCATCATGTTATGGGTATGCTTGTAATCAGTAAGGACTGGGGAGTTTTTCAGGATAAAAAATAAACGGAATGGAGCTAAGCACAGGCAAAATCCTAGAGGAAAACCTAGTTTAGTCTGCTTTCCAAAAGACACTGGGAGATGAATTCACCTTTCAGCAGGATAATAACCTAAAACACAAGGCCGAATCTACACTGTAGTTGCTTACCAAGTGAATGTTCCTGAGTGGCAGAGTTACAGTTTTGACTTAAAATCTACGGCAAGACCTAAAAGTGATTATCTAGCAATGATCAACAACCAATTTCACAGAGCTTGAAGAACTTTGAAAATAATAAAAATGGGCAAATGTTGCACAATCCAGGTGTGGAAAGCTCTTAGAGACTTACCCAGAAAGACTAAGAGCTGTAATCGCTGCCAAAGGTGCTTCTATAAAGTATTGATTCAGGGTTGTGAATACTAATATAAAATGAGATTTCTGTATTTCATTTTCAATACATTTGCAAAAATGTCTAAAGACGTTTTCACTTTGTCATTATGGGGTATTGTGTTTTGAATTCAGGCTGTACACATTGTGGAATAAGTCACGGGGTATGAATACTTTCTGAAGGCACTGTAGGCCTGTGTGGACGTAATGCATGCTTCCAAAGTGATAAATCTGAGTCTCAACGATAGGGAACTGGAGGAATTTTAACATAGGAATTGGTACAGTGGGCCAGTAATGAAAAAATTACAGGAACATAGAGTTGAGTCTGCTTCATGTTTTCTTTTTTGCCAAGAAAAATCTGGTATCGTAGTGGTCCTTTGTAAGTCAGTTGGTAGAGCATGGCGCTTGTAATGCCAGGGCAGTGGGTTTGATTCCCGGGACCACCCATTCGTAAAATGTATGCACGCATGATTGTAAGTCGCCTTGGATAAGAGCGTCTGCTAAATGGCATATATTAATCGCAATACTGGTATCGTGACAACACTAGAACTGTGCAGATGCAAACTTTGGTAACGGAATTACGGTAACATCTCCCTTTTATTGAGAAGGGTCCAGCTGCGACCTCTCAGAGCAGTCATTCCTCAGGGTCTCCATGCTGCCACCTACTGATATGTCATCGCTCAGGAAAAGTGGGGGTGTCGAAAGGAGTGGGTGCTTCGAAAGGAATCATAAGGAGAAGTGGGGGTTTCGAAAGGTACCACTCAAGACATCGTTTGGGTTATCGGCTGTTAGTCATGGTCTGTAGAGTTGACAGTAAGGAATTTCAGTTATGCAAAAAAAAAGAATGTATGTCTATTCACTCACTGTGACCTGTGTCTTTGAACGTTACCTACCGGTAGCAATGTATGTAACATTAAGTTTATTGTAATTGTAAATGCTAGCTAAAATTATTAAATTTTACAATGTATTATTTATTATTTAATATTAGAAATAATAATAATAGAAATATCAAGTCATGGCGGTTCTAGTAGTTATGGAATTCCAGCGCTTCTAGTGTTAAGACTCCTTTCGAAACCCCCACCTCTCCTTACATGGTTCCTTTCGAAACCCCCACCTCTCCTTACATGGTTCCTTTCGAAACCCCCCACCTCTCTTTACATGGTTCCTTTCGAAACCCCCCACCTCTCCTTACATGGTTCCTTTCGAAACCCCCACCTCTCCTTACATGGTTCCTTTCGAAACCCCCCACCTCTCCTTACATGGTTCCTTTCGAAACCCCCCACCTCTCCTTACATGGTTCCTTTCGAAACCCCCCACCTCTCCTTACATGGTTCCTTTCGAAACCCCCCACCTCTCCTTACATGGTTCCTTTCGAAACCCCCCACCTCTCCTTACATGGTTCCTTTCGAAACCCCCCACCTCTCCTTACATGGTTCCTTTCGAAACCCCCCACCTCTCCTTACATGGTTCCTTTCGAAACCCCCACCTCTCCTTACATGGTTCCTTTCGAAACCCCCCACCTCTCCTTACATGGTTCCTTTCGAAACCCCCACCTCTCCTTACATGGTTCCTTTCGAAACCCCCACATTGTTCCTTTCGAAATGCGCACTCCTTTCGACACCCCCACTTTTCCTGAGAGATGCGCTGCACTGAGCGATGACATATCAATAGGTGGCAGCATAGAGACCCTATTGCTTTTATGCGACCACATTTTCCAAAAACTCTTAAATATTTGCTACGAATTAAGATTAAAATACACTACATCACCAAAAGTATGTGGACACCCCTTCAAATTAGTGGATTTGGCTATTTCAGCCACACCCGTTGCCGACAGGTGTATAAAATTAAGCACACAGCAATGCAATCTCCATAGATAAACATTGGCTGTAGAATGGCCCGTACTGAAGAACTCACTGACTTTCAACGTAGCTCCATCATATGATGCCACTTTTCCAACAAGTCAGTTCGTCAAATTTCTGCCCTGCTAGAGCTGCCCCAATCAACTGCAAGTGCTTTTGTTGTTAAGTGAAAACGTCTAGGAGCAACAACGGCTCAGATGCGAAGTGGTAGGCCACACAAGCTCACAGAATGGGACTGCCGAGTGCAGAAGCGCGTAGCACGTAAAAATCGCCTGTCCTCGGTTGCAACACTCACTACCGAGTTCCAACTGCCTCTGGAAGCAACGTCAGCACAAGAACTGTTCGTCTGGAGCTTCATGAAATGAGTTTCCATGGCAGAGCAGCCACACACAAGCCTAAGATCACCATGTGCAATGCCAAGCATCGACTGGAGTGGTGTAAAGCTTGCAGCCATTTGACTCTGGAGCAGTGGAAACGCGTTCTCTGGAGTGATAAATCACGCTTCACCATCTGGCAGTCCGACGAACGAATCTGGGTTTGGCAGATGCCAGGAGAACATTTAACATTTTAGTCAATTAGCAGACGCTCTTATCCAGAGCGACTTACAGTTAGTGAGTGCGCATACGTTTTTCATACTGGCCCCCCGTGGGAAACGAACCCACAACCCTGGCGTTGCAAGCGCCATGCTCTACCTTAAGTTTGAAAAAAATCTATTTTGGTTATTGAACTACAGTAAGTGAAGTGGATTTACACCCGGTAACGGATTTACATCTTGGGTACCTGATCTATACTAAACAGATATCAAATCAAATGTTATTTGCCACATGTGCCGAATACAACAGGTGTAGACCTTACAGTGAAATGCTTACTTACAAGCCCTTAACCAACAATGCAGTTTCAAGAAAAATAAGTGTTAAGTAAAAAATAAAAAATAATTAAAGAGCAGCAGTAAAATAAAATAACAGTAGGGAGGCTATATACAGGGGGTACCGGTACAGAGTCAATGTGCGGGGGCACAGGTTAGTCGAGGTAATATGTACATGTGGGTAGAGTTAAAGTGACTATGCATAGATAATAAACAGAGAGCAGCAGCAGCGTAAAATAGGGGGTGGGGTGGGGGGACAATGCAAATAGTCCAGGTCGCAATGATTAGCGGTTCAGGAGTCTTATGGCTTGGGGGTAGAAGCTGTTAAGAAGCCTTTTGGACCTAGACTTAGCGCTCCGGTACCGCTTGCCGTGCGGTAGCAGAGAGAACACTATGACTAGAATGGCTGGAGTCTTTGACAATTTTTAGGGCCTTCCTCTGACACCGCCTGGTATAGAGGTCCTGGATGGCAGGAAGCTTGGCCCCAGTGATGTACTGGGCCGTACGCACTACCCTTTGTAGTGCCTTGTGTCAGAGGCCGAGCAGTTGCCATACCAGGCAGTGATGCAACCAGTCAGGATGCTCTCGATGGTGCAGCTGTAGAACATTTTGAGGATCTGAGGACCCATGACAAATATTTTCAGTCTCCTGAGGGGGAATAGGCTTTCTCTTGTCCTCTTCACGACTGTCTTGGTGTGTTTGGACCATGATAGTTTGTTGGTGATGTGGACACCAAGGAACTTGAAGCTCTCAACCTGTTCCACTACAGCCCCATCGATGAGAATGGGGGCGTGCTCAGTCCTCTTTTTTTCCCTGTAGTCCACAATCATCTCCTTTGTCTTGATCACATTGGAGAGGTTGTTATCCTGGCACCACACAGCCAGGTCTCTGACCTCCTCCCTATAGGCTGTTTCATCATTGTCGGTGATCAGGCCTACCACTGTTGTGTCGTCGGCAAACTTAATGATGGTGTTGGAGTCATGCCTGGCCATGCAGTCATGGGTGAACAGGGAGTACAGGAGGGGACTGAGCACGCACCCCTGAGGGGCCCCCGTGTTGAGGATCAGCATGGCAGATGTGTTGTTACCTACCCTTACCATAATATGCATAATTTGGTTATGAATGTCATTCTCCTCATGATTTACAAGTTCGGACATCACAGCACAGTAGAGTACAGTGCAGTACAATACAGCAGAGCAGAGTTCAGTACAGTACAATATACTGTACTCTGCTTTATTGACTGTACTATCCAAACTTATGAAACATACTTCTATGATAGGTTCAGATTTGGTCCAGTCCGGTGGACGTTAACGTCAAGGCCAGGGTGGACAGACCAAATTTCAACATCCATGGACGTCCGGTGTCGGTTGGTTCTCAGTGGGTGAGGATGCTGGTTACAGTAAATTGAAAGACAGGGGGCTCATGGGTAGGTGTCAGTAAGAGCTGTTAGTGGTGACATTAACTAGAGAGTGAGAGAGGTAGAGGGAGGAGTTGTCCAGACTCAGACTGTTTTAACACTCTTAGTTTGACCACCAGACAATAGAAAGACAAAGAAAACAGCTATGAGCGGAACACAACAGTATGCCAGTGGAAGAGAGGATAGTAGCAGGTGACCCAGCTGTAGTTTGTGACTATTATGATTTTCCATTGTAGCCAATTCAGTTGCAGTAACTCCGTTACTGATGTTTTGGTAATTCTATTACCAATTTGTTTTAATCACTTAATAATTCATAAACAAAACTGATATCAGTAAAATTGCTATAACACATTTTTAGGTCTACCATTACTTGTTACTTCTGTGAACTTTCACTATCCTCCCTCCTCATCAGGGAGAGAAATGATTAAAGATCTTAAAGATGTGTGGGCTTTTGGTAATGGAATTACAAGGCACAAGACAATATTTCTTAAAAACTTACAGAAGGTCAACAATTTCTCCAAAACGTAATATAAGTGTTGATATTAGTTGGCAGGGGTCTATGTCAACATTATTGTGTTTTGATGAATTTCTGATACCTTATAAGACTTATTCCTGGTAGATGTTTTCTAAGACCCCCTTTCCATCTGTTTATCCAGAAATCAAAGCCTTTACTTGTGCCTAATTTTTTTAATGGAAAATGTATTTATTCCTGAAGTTGTTAGTTCGTTATGTCGATGATTTATCACACGCGTGCAGCACACATATAGCCTAGCTTGAGATTAGATGTTCCAAGTTATGATATATACCAGTAAATGCTAAGGCAATAATCAAGAATGGGTATGCAAACCAGCTATAATAAGTTCAGTCTTGGTTGAATTTTGCTTTGCGCAATTCAATCATCATGGAATAGCCTACCTTGACAATCAGACATTTCCTCTAGGATATTTGGTCCTTGAAGTTATGGTAGCCGATTTAGAAGTTCTACTGCTCCAATATAATTATTTATGTGATTTAAATCCTGATACATTTTTGTAAGATGTAGCCGCTTTCACTTGTTTCGGGTGTTGCGCTAGTCTGTTGCTCTCGTTGCGGTAAAACCATGTGCAGTTATTATGAGCAAGACAACATCGAAACTAGGCTTCAACTTGATTTTCCATACAAAGCGTTTTATTAAAAAGGGAACCCAGTTTTTGCTCACTTTCTAAATAGACTGCATGCAACAGTAGATGTTCCCAACAAACACCCTAACGAAATCTGTGGTAGCTAGTCAGTCTTGCCATTTGAAATGTTTGAGAGTTATTGAGGGGTTATTGTATCATGTTTTAAAACTAGTCAGGCAATGCCCACTGTATTCTGACATGTTTTCGAATGTAAAAATAAGGTTAATGTCGATGCATAATGCCATTGGGAAGGCTTAACAAAACATGCATTATTCTCTAAGTGTAAATGCATATTTTTTTCTATAGGCTAATACAACAATTCAATATAAAATGTTGTTCCCTGAAAATTACAATTAAGTGCATGAAAAAGTCCTTGAAAGACCTTGCATCTGTAGGCTACATGCTCAGCCCAAATGAAAGAAAATCACCTGCTATTGAAATTATGCTCGCATCATTTGCTTCCCTGACAGATCTTGACCTGGACCAGTATTTTCTTATATTATTTGGGCCAGTAGCTTTCGGTTGGCACTTGCCCGGTGTGCCATTGGCAACTTTACCTGAATGTCAAGCCCTGGACATCCCCTGTGGTCCCCTGAGACCAAGTATTTTATATTCTATCCAGCTGTTTAAATGTGCTACAATAAAATATGTTTATTGTTAAAATCACCAACAGGAGGGTCATCTGGTTATGAGGAAGTGCAAGATTAAGAATTCCCATGAAAAAGAGGAATGATCAGAGTGGTTGAGGGTAGAAAATAATGCAAAATCTAGTTAGGTTTCTATTCTGTTGTGAAATAGTCAACGGATTGTATTCACTAAAAGGTATTTTTATTCTCACTATCAGAGCTCAATCAGTTGTAAAGGGTGGGTATCAGAGGCAGCAACAGCATACCTGACATTCCTGAGATTTGAACTAACGACCCAGTCTTGTTCATAGGGGAGGGACCAGTTTCTCCTGATCTGATATCATCAGTTTATAACCTAAAATATGAGCTTGGATACAATATGCTGACCAAATACTTACCTGGCCAGCATTATTTGAACACTTGCCGTTTGATGAGTTCAATGCAATACTCCAATAGAAACACAATGAGTTAATGCATTAGCTACAAAGTTGAACCTGTTTTAGTAACTTTGTAGTTACTGGTAGCTAACGTTAGTTGCTACTTGCAAAAATGTTGCTTTGTTTACGCCACGTGTTTCACTTTCCGTGATAGTTAGCTTATTTCAGCCTGCTAAACGAGCTGGCCAACTAGCTAACGTTAGTTACTAAACGGACACATCATTTGAGTGGCAGGTTTCCTCAGTTAACGTTACCTAGCTAGCAAACTTCGCATGCTGGCAGTGGCAGAGCTAACCAGAGTTCTTACCTACAGTCATGAAGATGATGAGATGATGGACTCTTCAACAACAACTTGTGAAATGACAGGCCAAACTCAGTTACTTCCACCTCATTGTAATATAGCTTGAAGGCTAGTCGGTCTACTCACCATGCACGAGCAAGTAGCGGCTAGCTAAACGTTAGTTTAGTTTGTCAACAAGAGGAGAAGCTAGCTAACGTTAACGGTAGCCACTACACTTTGCTAACAAACGAGAAGTTATGCAGCCAACGCCGAAGTAACTCTAACTACACGAATTATAGCTGACCTCAAAACGAAACGTAAACTCGTAGTACCCCTTATGTGGCATTTATTTTCTCATTAGTAAGACACAATCGCAGTGGTTAAAGATATTTCAATCGTTTGACAGCTCTGCTACGCAGTGTTGGCTGGCTCCCCTACGAACCAATTTATGCTTGATCCGAAAATCTGGTCGGAGGCGCCATATGGATGGTGTGACGCAATTGCGGAGCACTCAGAGACAAGCAGAGGCCAAATAGAGCTCTGTGCCGCATCGCTGTGCGCCTCTCAACATTTTTAACAATGTGGAGGGCTCCGTATAGCTCCACATTGACATGATTGGTTGACGGTAGGTGAGGCGGAAGGTCCTGTATAAACAGAAACTCCCTTTCTTGATAACTTCCTTAACAACAGCTCTGCGCTGCTCCGCGAAGCGCAAGAAGTATGAATGGCCATATCATCGTAATGCTGCACGGTCAATGCAGACAGCAGATTGACCATGTATCGCCTTGAACACTCCCACTAAACTGCGATCCCATTTTCACGTCCAGATTGACAGATGAGGCTTCCATTCAGGGACAAGAATGCGACACACTAATGTTTTTGTTTATTTTTTTACATTTTTACATTTTTAGTCATTTGGCAGACGCTCTTATCCAGAGCGACTTACAGTTAGTGAGTGCATACATTTTCATGCTGCCCCCCCCGTGGGAAACGAACCCACAACCCTGGCGTTGCAAGCGCCATACTCTACCAACTGAGCTACAGGGGGGTGTGTGTAATGTACAATATTTTACTGTGTTAACTCGAATATTGATGGTAGTTTGAATGTATTGAATAATTTCACCAGCTGTGAATACTAATTTGCCTCTACTATGCATGGCCTCTAGTAGTCTACAGTTATTTCACATATCACACTACTACAACAGTAATCACATAATGTAGCACCTCTAAATATATTTTGTTCAAACGAAATTAATTATAAAAATGTTATTCCACAGATTGCATAACGTTGTCAAATAATTCCCATGTTATTCGGAGTGAAATATTCGATTCATTTTCTACTGCAGTTTGAAAACTCAAATATGGACATTGTACGCCATCTCATGGAGGAACATGGAACTGGATGTATAATGAAAGGAATGCGAACCAATCAGAAACAATGAACGAACAACCCTCGACTTCCGTAGCGACTAGCGAACCTGCGAAAACGTTGAGGTTCAGCGCATCAGCCAAATGAACCGTATAGCAAAAGGGCTCATTGTTCTATCTGTGATATAATCCGCTACATAATGGCAGACGATGGCATGGACTATAACGTTGTGTTTCCAGATGCATTGATCTCGGGTGAGCACTTTATCTATAGCCTTGCTAGGCTAGCTAACAACACTCATCTAGCTAACGTTAGCTGTCACCCAGAGCCATGATGAGCTATTTAGACAACGACAACGTTAACGTTGGCACTGGCAGGTTCGTCCATAATTCAATGATAGCTGAATTGGACTGACTCAAAGGCTGCTAGCTAGCTAAATTAGTTGTCCTGGTTAGGTAGTTAACTGATTGGTTTTTCTCTCCTTTTAGAAAGACACTGGCATGGAACAAAGGAACCAGTTGTCATACTGCTGGGATGGGCTGGCTGCAGAGACAAACAT
Source organism: Coregonus lavaretus (assembly GCF_964263955.1). Taxonomy (NCBI): domain Eukaryota; kingdom Metazoa; phylum Chordata; class Actinopteri; order Salmoniformes; family Salmonidae; genus Coregonus; species Coregonus lavaretus. The sequence continues at coordinate 22,424,534 of NC_140010.1, forward strand.
CTTGCCAAGTACAGCTCCATTTATAACGAACAGGTTGGCGTAAAAACTATTATTGTGGTGGTAAATGTCTCCTGTCATTTCAATAAATGATTGTTCTACTTAATTATTCATGTGTGACTTACCTTTTCCCCTCTTTTTGTTCCAGGGATGTGTCACTATTTGCTATACTGCGCCTTTGAAGACAGTATTCGTCTCTGAATCATTTGGCTACAAGGAGCTGAGTAACACAGCCCACAAACTACTTGAGATACTCTATGATTACGAGGTGGAAAATAGCCCCATATTTTTCCATGTGTTCAGCAATGGGGGATTCATGCTGTACCGCTACATCGTTGAGCACTTGCACAGTCATAAACAGTTCAGTACCTTATGTATAGTTGGGACTGTGGTGGACAGTGCCCCAGGCAGTGGAAATGTGAGGGGGGCATTACGGGCTCTTACAGCTACTCTGGGACCCAAAATCAATGTGATGTTGAGGTGTGTGCTCTTGGCACTGTTTGCTGTAACTGTTTTCCTGCTTAGGGTGGTTCTGTACCCCATAACCAAGTACATCCACAAGAACCACTACGATGCCATCCGGGAGTGCCCTCCTACCTGGCCCCAGCTGTACCTGTACTCCAGAGCTGATCGAGTGATTCGGTACAGTGATGTTGAGCTCATGGTCAAGACTCTAAAGGAGAAAGGGGTGTCTGTGGAATGTTTTGACTTCAAAACCCCTGCCCACGTGAGCCATTTCCGTGACTTTCCAGAGGAGTACTCCAAGCGATGCCTGGATTTCCTGACCAACTGCATGAAGGATTCGACAACGCAAATAAAAAAGCGACACTTGATCCAGCATTGAAAGCACACTACTGTAATATCGCTCAAAAGTCTATGGCACTTATGTTTTTGTGATTATACTGTAATGTTACACATGTATAAATCTGTTCTAGGAAATCTGCAGCTCCACTGAACATCTTATTTCAAATGCTTAAGTTTTAGGAGTTGAAGACAATTAAGCAAAATTAGACTGGTGATAACCAAAGTGCCAGTGCTGTGAATTTTGATTGGTACTATTTGTGAATCTTTAATCCACTGGTTGATATTTCAAAAGAATGTGATTGACTAAGAATGTATGTACTTACTAAACACGTGTTTAACTATTGTGCCTTCTATAAATTAAAAAAGCATTATGTCCTCATTTGCATTTCATTTGGTCTACTTGTTTGAAAATGCGGAACCTTAGATTACTTTGGAAGATTAACTATTAGTTTGCAATGGCCATAACATGAATAAAGTTTCTTGTGAAATTATAGGTTCGAACACATGATTACAATTCAATAACATGTTGTAGTAAAGCAGTGTAGCATTCTTATTTACTGTATACTGAAATAGTAAATATTGCATCACACAAAAGGTAATTATTTAGATATTCTTTCTGATGTGACGATCTGCATGATGCTGCAATTGAGGACCCCTTCCACTCAACCTAGCACTGCAGATTGTGCATGGCTACCTTTGGCCTTGTCTAAACACAGCCTTTGCCTCGCCAGACGTCAGCAATAGTTTGAAGAGCAGTGCTCTAAATTGGTCAGGCATAGATGATTATTGAATGATTCTGACTGTCAAATTACAGAAAGCTCACCCTGGCACTTCATACATCATTTAGATCCACTCAGGAGAAGGGTGAAGTTTACTTATCTGCATAGACAGATGAACAAAGCTTATTGGAGTGCATACTAGATCATTTTTGTTTGTTGGGTGGCTGCATGGCTCACGTTACCAAATGGTTGTTTTGGAAATGTTTTACAGAGATGCAGACACTTCCTGCTGACCTGATTTAAACCTAACTGCCTCCCTGACTTTAAGCGATGAAGAGCAAACATGAATAACTATTTCGATGGTGTGCCCAGTTAATGAAAGTCTGAATAGCAATATTACGTAAGACCGGAAATAATGAATTATTGAGGTGATTTGTGGATAAACTATTGGCCTACTTTGTGACAATACAGACTCATACACACTGGCCCCTAATAGTAAGGATGTGCCAAATATACAAACATGAAAAGGAGTGTGTGTGGTGTGTGTTCTTTATCTTCTTTGTAGATGTTTATTTTCTTTAGCTTGTATGACCTGAATATTTCTGCCTTATCGAGGGCTTTATTCTAATGAAATCTAAAATCTTTGATGAAGTTTTTGGTTCAAATGGTTTTGTCTCTAGCATCAATCAGCTGATGCTAATGTGGTTAAGTTGACACTAAATTCGTTATTTAAACAGAGACAATCGATTGGTTGAAATGGGAAACCGCAGGACTTTTTGAAGCAGAAGAAAGCCAGGAGTCAGCTTGTGTTAGCCAGCAAATTTATGTAACGCTGTTTGGGTCTTTGCGTGTCAAAAAAGACACTCGTCAAATAACACTATTTGGGATTCTGCAATATTTCGAGATTTCGTTTTTCTACTTAGCCAGAGCCAGATGAACTCATGAATACCATTTTTATTTCTCTGCGTGCAGTTTGGAGATGATTGAAGTTAGCATATTGTTAGCTTAGCACAATTGCTGGAAGTCTCCCGGTACAGTAGCCAGCAGATCGCAACGTTGCATCTGTCTCAATGGCGCTGACTGTGCACTTACAGACGCCATAATGAGACAGAAAGAGATATACATCTCTATGCGCCAACGGGACAGAGAATGACGAATTTGATAAAATCTTGTTTCTTATGATTATCAGTCAAATTAATGAATTTATAAAATATAGATGACTATGTATAGCTTTGTAAGACTATAAATGACTAACCACCCAGCTTTGGAGTAGTTAGGTCTATTTCCATGTTTTTGAGAGGAGCTGGCTACTGTGGGAGACTTCCAGCAATTGTGCTAAACTAACAATATGCTAACTTCAATAATCTCCATCAGAAATAAATTGGCTTCGCCAAAGTCCCCAAACAAAGCCAAAAGGAGAAGGAGAGCGATGAGCAGCAGAAGCAGCATCAAACCACCAAGGCCGCCGCCAAGTCCAGCAGCTAGCTCCACGTGTAGAGCCTACCCACCCTTCCACAAGCGCTGCCACGATAATGGATCCACAGCCCCCTCCATCTCTGACTGTTCCTGACTATCTTGGAACAGAGGAGCCAGCCCAGGTTAGCCTAGAATCCTACCCTAGCTGCAGGTTCTGTCCAAAAACATTATATTTGATTTTGATTTTGGCCTTTGCTACTATATCCCATAGAAACGCATTGAATAACACATTCATAAATGGCAAAACAGACAGTCAAAAAATGATTTTGAAGTGTCTATCCTAGCGTGGAACCCCGTATTATCAGCATATTCAACAGCGTTTAAGAAATATATTACCTTCAACAGTGTTATCTTGTGATCAAGCCATCAATGTTATGTGATTATTGGTGTCATATAAATGTTAGCTAACGGGTTAGCAATTAGCATGTTTGACATTTCAGTGGAAATACTACTATTATCAGCTTTTTGATAAGCGGTTTAGCAAATAAATACGTCCCGTATTATCGGCATACGGTCCCCAGTTATTGGCCACCTTACTATTTTGTTCAATTACAAGATATATCCATTTAATTTTGTTCAAAAAAGAGACACCAACCACGTACCAGAAGTGTTTCGGTGGTCAGCTAGCTAGAAGGGTGTCTTTAGTCGCAAAACGTACCGTTATTTTCCAGTCCATTTAAATGTTGAGCTGGAGGTGATTTAGTCCTCCAACCGCTAGAGAGTGTCCGAAGATAGGGGGTGTCCGATGTTGGGGGAAAATTAGCTATATCTAGGAGATATAAGAAAGCTCAGGAAAAATTGTTGTTTTTCTGGACACATATTTAACACCTTTTTTTTGATGGCACAAAACTACCTCCATACTTCCATTCATTTTTATTTTTTATTTTTACCAGTACAGGGTTACCTTCAGAGGAGTCCCATGACACTTGTGGGGGTTGTAGCAAAACGGAGAACATCTTGTTCGTGAGAATCTCATCTGTCATAGAGTGGTCATATTAATTTGTAGGCCAAACCGTTTGGACGCTCACAGATGTTTTCATGAGAAGACCGATTTTCGGGATGTCTAATGGTCTGACAAACACCACTGTAGCTCGGCCACCTTCTACAGCAGATGTGGAAGGCCTACATAGGCGGATGCGGTGGATTGAGAAGCAGCCCATGCAAAAAAAAACATATATCTAGCTTAAACTGACAGATTTTGATGGGGATTTTAATAATATTACTTAGATTGACGTACAGGTGCGTCAATAGACTCTTATTAATAGCAACTGGCTCATAGGAAGATAGTGGCTGGAATACTCAGTTACTGCAGACGTGGCATTTTGTTTCCCATGTAGAAAGTTCTGTGTTGTGTCCAATGCTAACAGACAAGGCCTTCACCCAAGCTGGGTATTCTAACGGGAAGCATGCCATTGATAGAACCAAAGGATTCGCTAGGCACGCATCAAGCAAAGAGCATTTGAAATGCACTGCACTGTAGAAAGAATAACAAGTTCAAAGTGCTATACTGAGGTGTCAACACTTGTTAATGGGGGGAGCTGGCAATAAATGAAATCGCATGTAGGCTATGTGTCGCCGATTGTGGACATTATTGAGATCCTTGTTTCAAACCAGCAACCACTGAGGGGGACATTGGACGTGACAAACATGTTTAGTCGGCACAGAAGAAGCATGCCACACCCGAGGAAAGCTCAACTAATCCAACTGGCATTTGAGGGGAATCTTACAAGAAGATTTCAGCGACAAAGGAATGATTGATTACTCAGGAAGTTCCACAGAACATCAAGGAGGCTCCAACTCTTCTGAAAAGCTGGTTGATTTTTATCAAAATCTTGCTTTAGGGCGCCGACCATGGTGCTGATAGAGCGCAGCTGAGATTTTGCGCCAACTTCTTGGTCAAATACCTTGGTATAAGCAGAATTCAATGTAATTCCAATGCAAGAACCCAACCTGGGTATAGCTACATATCGGTACCTTTCGTCATAGAAGTATACATTCTATTATGGTTTGCATGGTAGCCTATTGGTTTTCGTGGTTGTAAATGGAACACTATGTATTGGAAACATGTTTATGGTAGGCTGGCATTGCTTAATTGATTGCGTGGGTCATATTTGTGTATTGTGCCATATCATAATGTGTTGATGAAGCGGGCCTATAGGCTTATTTATTTGGCAAGACAGCTGTGCATGGCTACATCTCACTGTAGTAGGCTTTGTTTTGGTTATTTGGATCTCCATTCGCCTTTTGTTTACTGCGTTTGTTTACTGTTAATGTAACTAGCCTAAATATAGATTGTGTCATACCTTTATGATCTGATATTTTGTTTAGTAGGCCTACTACTTGGTACCGCTGTTTTGTTCTGTTCGCATTTGCAGTTGTGTCTGTATTCTAAGCCAAACTGCTATTCAGCATTTAGTTTGCATTATTTTGGTAAGACAGCTGTGTGTATGGCTGCATTCACATAGGCTGTTTGTAATAGGTGGATTATAGGCTACCCTAGCTATCTTGTAGCCTATATTCATTACCAAAACAGCCTTGCTTTACTGTGTGCCTTTCCAAATCATGTCCACCAATCAATTGAATTTACCACAGGTGGACTCCAATCAAGTTGTAGAAACATCAAGGATGATCAATGGAAACAGGCTGCACCTGAGCACAATTTCGAGTCTCATAGCAAAGGGTCTGAATACTTATGTAAATAAGATATTTCAGTTATTATTTTCTTATAAGTTTGCAAAAATTTCTAAAAATCTGTTTTCACTTTGTCATTATGGGGTATTGTGTGTAGATTTATGAGGAAAAACATTAATTTAATCCATTTTAGAATAAGGCTGTAATGTAACAAAATGTGGAAAAAGTAAAGGGGTCTGAATACTTTCCGAATACACTTTATACTGACCCAACAGTATTTTACACTGATCCAACAGTTTTCACCTGCAAGTGTAGAGAAACCAATCCCTATTTATATACTGACCCAACAGTGTTTATACTGACCCAACAGTATTTATACTGACCCAACAGTATTTATACTGACCCAACAGTATTTTATACTTATCCAACAGTATTTTACACTGATCCAACAATATTTTACACTGATCCAACAGTATTTTCACTGATCCAATAGTATTTTACACTGATCCAACAGTCTTCACCTGCAATTGTAGAGAAACCAATCCCTATTTATATACTGACCCAACAGTATTTATACTGATCCAACAGTATTTTCACGTGATTGTAGGAAAACCAATCCCTACTATTAGAGACACCCCTGTGCTCCCATTGATCAATGTTACCGTCCAGATTCATTATTATAGGAAAATAGTTCTGCCAAATTGAACCCCAACATTTTGTGGATGAGGAGGGCAACAGATCTTTCACCATTAAGGTTCAGCTGGAAAACAGACAGTCCCTCACAGAGATTTTTGAAAAAGGTCTCTTACCTTATTCTAAAATGGATTAAATTAATGTTTTTCCTCATAAATCTACACACAATACCCCATAATGACAAAGTGAAAACAGATTTTTAGAACTGACTGGTTGCATCACCGCCTGGTATGGCAACTGCTTGGCCTCTGACCGCAAGGCACTACAGAGGGTAGTGCGTACGGCCCAGTACATCACTGGGGCAAAGCTCCCTGCCATCCAAGACCTCTATACCAGGCGGTGTCAGAGGAAGGCCCTCAAAATTGTCAAAGACTCCAGCCACCCTAGTCATAGACTGTTCTCTCTGCTACCGCACGGCAAGCGGTACCGGAGTGCCAAGTCTAGGTCCAAAAGACTTCTCAACAGCTTCTACCCCCAAGCCATAAGACTCCTGAACAGCTAATCATGGCTACCCGGACTATTTGCACTGCCCCCCCACCCCATCCTTTTTACGCTGCTGCTACTCTGTTAAGTATTTATGCATAGTCACTTTAACTCTACCCACATGTACATATTACCTCAACTACCTCAACTAGCCGGTGCCCCCGCACATTGACTATGCAACGGTACCCCCCTGTATATATAGCCTCCCTACTGTCACTTTATTTTACTGTATATATAGCCTCCCTACTGTCACTTTATTTCACTTCTGCTCTTTTTTTCTCAACACTTTTTTGTTGTTGTTTTATTCTTACTTTTTTGTTTAAAATAAATGCACTGTTGGTTAAGGGCTGTAAGTAAGCATTTCACTGTAATGTCTGCACCTGTTGTATTCGGCGCATGTGACCAATAAAATTTGATTTGATTTGATTTGATTTTGATTTGATTATTCAAAACGGGTCAAAAAGTCAAGTCGCTCTCATCTGGGTCACGGCACCAAATGTTGTTGAAAATTAGATCCAAAGATTAAGGCAGAGACTATTTAATTGTATAATAGAAACATATTTAATGCATACGAGCAGGTGCAAGGTAGATCCGTCTCTGGTCGCAGTCAAGGAAGGAGCTCAAAGAGTAAATGGTTCCATGTCCCTTATATAGTGGGAGGTGATAATAATTTACAATCATATTGTTACACAACAGTTATTTTATACAAGCAACAGTTCCAGAACACAATTGCCTTGTGTTAGGGTGCAGTGATAACAGGAGTCTATGAAATGCATAACATCACAGTCTAACACAGAACAATAACATAACCCTTGAGAACTTACAACAGCTAACCCCAATTCTACCACAACAACTCCGTAACTCTGAATTTCCGTGATACGGATTGAATAGAGCCCTAGGTTGGGTGAGAGCCGGGCAAAGCGCTGAAGATCTTTGCTTGTGTTAACCTTGATGTAAACCTGCCCACTCTTGCTTCACCAGTACATTTTTCAGCATTTCTGTTAATACACATTGACATTGTACTAGTGTGTGTGCACACTTACAGCTTGTTACTTCCTCTTATTTTCACTGCCCTCACTGTCCCTGGATTTTGCGGTCTCCCTGTTCAAGTCCTCCTTCAGAGACTGGTTACCTGTCAGGCAGATTCACCCGCAATACCACACCAACTCTTTGAGTATCTCCACACGTATATGTAAATACTGTCATATGTCTGCCATATGGATGGGTTGTTCCACGAAAAGTGTGCCTTTTGCTTCCCTTTGACATTTTAAGTAGAAATTGTGCACTAATATTACATTTTAAAAGCCTGTTATATTAAATGAAGTTCCCTTTAAAGCTGGAATCTTTAATGGTGAGACTGCCACGCCCGTTTGCGATATTACAACAACAAAGAAGTTACTGCATCAACAAACACAGTTTTTTCCCTCAGACATCATTGCACGTGCGATAGAACAGCAGAATATGTACAGATTATTTTTTTTACCACGTTGTGCGACGCTCACCTCGGCTTCGTCAACAATAACAATGGCGGTGGGATGGACAGTGGCGCTGTTTCCCCTACTGTGGATTCCATCTTTAATATAGACCACATGTAAAATTCAATACATCTGATTTTTTTTATATGAATAAAGACTTGCTAACGTCCCTCTGTGCACCCTCTGTGATTTCTAGGAAGATTTTAACCCCAAAATGTATCCACGTTTTCACCATAAGCCCTAGTTATTTTGTTGCTTTGAAAAAATATTTTCTGAAGATCATTATTAATTTCATGTGATTAATTTACATGTCCCTCATTACAAGGTCAACACTGTTACGTGAACTGAACTCTCATTTTAATATGGTGAAACTATTCCTCTTTTTTTAATCAAAAGAAACATTGAACTTCTAATAGTCAAATCATAGTGAAAAAGCAGGTGAGCTGGTTCTACTCTTTGTCCATTTTCTGGTGTTTTATGGTGGAAAACTGAGCTGGTCAAGCATAGCACGTCAAACCTGTTACCGATAGGTAGACAGGCTAGAAATGTTTTAATTTGACATTTACGTTCAATTGCCCCTTCCTGTTGCACACAACAAGCTTCCATTCCCACTGTCACAATGGGATTTATGTCTGATTTAAGATGAAATTGACATTTTACAGTCAACTCTGTTACAGTCAACCCTTTTTGTATTTAACCTCTTGACATGGGAAAACATGTTTTTTTATTAAATTGACGATGTAATCTTTACAACAGAATATTATAATTTGGTGAAATACCAAGTTGCACTACCCAAAAAGGTACTCAATTGGTGGAACGACCCAGATATTATAAAAAAAAACTTTAACTTTCCTCAATAGATATTATTATTATTGAGAATTTTTTGTGAGGGAGAGGCGGAGTCAGACAACAGTGCCTAACCCATGCAATCCAAGCTGGATGTTGCTCTAGAACTCTGATCCAGTGCGGTGCTCACATGCTGGTCCTGATGTGTGGGAGCCGTACGCAGAGCTTGGTACCCCAAGGGCAGGTACTATGGCAGATGAGAAGAGAAGGCATGATTAGGACTGCGCTGCATTGGAAGAGGAGTTATACACTTGTTTTGCTGCTTATGGCAGAAGGAGTGATACTGTTGGCTTTACTGCCTCTGCATAAGGTTCATACACATTGTCAGTTTATTTTCAATCATGTACAAGTTTTGAAGTTAATGTACAGTTTTGAAGTCCTCAACAGGGCTGTGGAATTTGAGCTCGCCTACGATTTTCAGAGTGCACCTGTGCTTTCCCTCCATTGTTGTTTCACAGTCCTCCACTGGGGGGCCACACTCTGCCCTTCTGAAGAACTCCAACACACTTTGCCTCTCACTGCCTGCAACGTATTCAGGCGGAGTCATAGCAGCATCCACTAACCAATGAAATAGGATGAAGTTGTCCCCCCACTGATCTAAGGTCAGTCTACATGAAGTTGTTCCCCACATCTAAGGTGTGTACAGTCGTGGTCAAAAGTTGAGAATTACACAAATATTATAAGTCTGCTGCCTCAGTTTTGATGATGGCAATTTGCATATACTCCATAATGTCATGAAGAGTGATCAGATGAATTGCAATTAATTGCAAAGTCCCTCTTTACCATGAAAAAAACATTTCCACTGCATTTCAGCCCTGCCACAAAAGGACCAGCTGCCATCATGTCAGTGATTCTCTCGTTAACACAGGTGAGAGTGTTGACGAGGACAAGGCTGGAGATCACTCTGTCATGCTGATTGAGTTAGAATAACAGACTGGAAGCTTTAAAAGGAGGGTGGTGCTTGAAATCATTGTTCTTCCTCTGTTAACCATGGTTACCTGCAAGGAAACACGTGCCGTCATCATTGCTTTGCACAAAAAGGTCTTCAAAGGCAAGGATATTGCTGCTAGTAAGTTGCACCTAAATCAACCATTTATCGGATCATCAAGAACTTCAAGGAGAGATTGTGAATAAGGCGTCAGGGCGCCCAAGAAAGTCCAGCAAGCGCCAGGACCGTCTCCTAAAGTTGATTCAGCTGCGGGATCGGGGCACTACCAGTGCAGAGCTTGCTCAGGAATGGCAGCAGGCAGGTGTGAGTGCATCTGCATGCACAGTGAGGCGAAGACTTTTGGAGGATGGCCTGGTGTCAAGAAGGGCAGCAAAGAAGCCACTTCTCTCCAGGAAAAACATTAGGGACAGACTTATATTCTGCAAAAGGTACAGGGATTGGACTGCTGAGGACTGAGGTAAAGTCATTTTCTCTGATGAATCCCCTTTCCGATTGTTTGGGGCATCCGGAAAACACCTTGTCCGGAAAAGACAAGGTGAGCGCTACCATCAGTCCTGTGTCATGCCAACAGTAAAGCATCCAGAGACCATTCATGTGTGGGGTTGCATCTCAGCCAAGGGAGTGGGCTCACAATAAATAAAGAATGGTACCAACACATCCTCCGAGAGCAACTTCTCCCAACCATCCAAGAACAGTTAGGTGACGACCAATGCCTTTTCCAGCATGATGGAGCACCTTGCCATAAGGCAAAAGTGATAACTAAGTGGCTCGGGGAACAAAACATCTACATTTTGGGTCCATGGCCAGGAAACTCCCCAGACCTTAAACCCATTGAGAACAAACACAAAAACCCACAAATTCTGACAAACTCCAAGCATTGATTATGCAAGAATGGGCTGCCATCAGTCAGGATGTGGCCCAGAAGTTAATTGACAGCGTGCCAGGGCGGATTGCAGAGGTCTTGAAAAAGAAGGGTCAACACTGCAAATATTGACTCTTTGCATAAAGTTAATATAATTGTCAATAAAAGCCTTTGACACTTATGGAATGCTTGTAATTATACTTCAGTATACCATAGTAACATCTGACAAAAAAATATCTCATAACACTGAAGCAGCGAACTTTGTGAAGACCAATACTTGTGTCATTCTCAAAACTTTTGACCACGACTGTATGGTACCTGCTGTAGGTGAAGGAACCAGAGACAGGGCCTGGAGCAGACTGCAGTAGGCTGCTTGTAGTGCCCCCTCTTGAGTGGAGACCTCCTGTGGGGCGAAGTCTTTCTGCATACGTACCCTCACACACGCAAAGAACCGCTGGCCGTCTGAAAAAGGACAGATGCAGGGACCTTACACTTTTTTATACTCTCTTGTTTTCATTTTATTTCATTTCACACTTCCTTTTTTGTGTTCTTTAATCAGTGTTGGCTGTTGTCTTATTCTTGAACATTTCTTTTTATAGGTACAAAGTTGTCTGTTAACATAAAATGGACAATAAAGCTATGTGAGTTTGAATGTGATTCTGTGTACATGAAGAGATGATGCGCTCCTCTGGGAGGATGGGCGTGGCTTGGCGGGGGTCTGACTCCGAGGCCCCTTCCCCCTGGGTCTCCGTAGTAATCTTGGTATTCATGGCAACCGTGGTGTCCATAGTAACTGAGGTGTCCATGGGTGACACTGGGACGACCTGACTCTCGGGGGGCTGAAAGCTTGGTATCATGGGATTTTGATGTGATGTGAGGGTTACACTCACCTTCATCTGACCCCACTTCTTTCCCTTTCTTCCCTATCCCCCTTTTCTTCCTGTATTTTGCGTATTAAAGCCTGTTTTTCTGTGATTTACCCTCCTGCGCCTGACTCCAACACCACCACATCACAGAATCACCCACCCGAAATATGGAGTCAGCGGGAGAAGAGTGCATGCCTGGAGTCGTGGCACGGGTCCAGGAGCATTCCACGATGCTGGCCAGCTTGGGGGAAGCGATGGATCAGGTTCTTCAGGTTGTCCAATGCCTGGAGAGGAGAGAACCCGATCTGTCGAGACCAGCTGGCCAACCGGATCCAGCCTCCTACACCCCAGCACCCGGAGGGATCCAGATATCTCAACCACGGGCGTTTGATGGGACGACGGCGCTATGCCAGGGATTCCTCCTCCAATTGGAGCTTTACTTTGCCAGCATCAGGCCGGAACCATCGGAGCGGGAGAAGGTGACCGTCCTCGTTTCCTGCCTCTGTGGGAAAGCCCTGGAGTGGGCCAACGCGGTGAGAAACGAGGGAGGAGCCGCGTTGGAGGACTACAGGGAGTTCGCTCGCCTCTTTCGGGCGGTCTTCGATCACCCGCCCGAGGGTAGAGAGACGGGTGAGCGACTGGTCCATCTGAGGCAGGGGACGAGGACCGCGCAGGACTTCGCGTTGGAGTTTCGGACGCTGGCAGCTGGGTCCGGGTGGAACGAGCGGGCCCTGATCGACCATTTCCGGTGCCATCTGCGGGAGGACGTCCGACGGGAGCTAGCCTGCCGAGACACCATGTTGTCCTTCAACAAACTGGTGGACATGGCCATTCGTTTGGACAACCTGCTGGCAGCCAGAGGACATCCTGGTAGGGGTCTGCCCGTTTCTACCCCGGACGACTCGGATCCTGAGCCAATGGAGCTGGGTGGAGCCGCCGGCCGAGAGAGCGGAGGAGAACAGCGACAGTGCCACTCGGGTGGCACGAAGGGACAATACACCACACGTCGTAGTCAACGTTCTTTTGGGCCGGGAGGCGGCAGGCAGGGCACTCACGCATCACCCCAGATATCGAACACCCACACTTGTTCAGAGCCCTCTGCTGCGCACTGTACCCTACCTATCCACTTTCCCGATCTCATGGTAGTTCCCCAGTGTAAGGCGCTAGTCGATTCAGGCACAGCTGGGAACTTTAAGGACAAGGGGGCAGAGGGAACACTTATACACTGACTAATTAGGGGATTAGAACCAGGTGTGTGTGATATATAGCTTACATGTTAACAATCTAAGCCAACCTCATCTGTTTTGCCCCATGATTGCGTGCATTTGGATTTTGTTGCTAAAGCCAGTGTCACGACTTCCTCTGAAGCTGCCTCCTCTCCTTGTTCGGGCAGGCTTCGGTGTTCGTCGTCACCTGCCTTCTAGCCACTACTGCTCCTCATCTCATCATTCCATTTGTTTTTGTCATGTTTATTACACACACCTGGTTCATATCCCCTCAACAGTACCTGTATAAGTGTTCCCTCTGCCCCCCTTGTCTTTGTGTCTGATTGTTTATTGTGGAGGTTACTATAGCTCAGTGGAGCTATATTATATCATTTATTCTGTGATTTACCCTCCTGCGCCTGACTCCGTCCAAAATCACCTGCTACACACAGAGAGAAAACACAAGTATTGTTGTTAGTAAAGGGTAATACAGTTGAATGTTAATCAGGTTTAAGATTGAGTGAACTGCTAATATCATAAAGGAACAGAAATGATCCCAGATTTTACCTTTAGCTCAATTCAGGTAAATATTTGCCTGTTGTTCATATTGTGTGTGTGTGTGTGTGCGTGCGTATATTGCTTATGTGTGTGTTTGTCTGTTCAGAATACTCTATTGTTACGGCACTGATACTATGCCGTCTCTGCAATAATATAGGAGATCCAGGAAAGCAGAACTTCATACAGCAAGGAAGAGAGGAGAGCAGACAGGACAGAGCGAGAACATAGAGAGAGGGGAGGCCCACACAAGACAAACATGGCATATTCCTCTCAAGCCAGAGGAAGTAGTCCTCGCTAAACATTACCTCTCAAAAAAAAGAAAGATGCCACTTCTGTCATGTCCTATGTGTATAAATTGTTAGACCCTGACATGTTCCCATCACTGAAGGCAATCATACAGGCCACGCTGACCATCCCAGTTAGCAGCTGTGAGAGATATTTCAGTGCATAAGACGTCTACATACCTGGCTTAGGAGCCCAATGATCCAAGATAGAATGCATCATGACAATTGACAAAGATATACATTTGGGAAAAAAGTATTTAGTCAGCCACCAATTGTGCAAGTTCTCCCACTTAAAAAGATGAGAGAGGCCTGTAATTTTCATCATAGGTACACATCAACTATGACAGACAAAATGAGGAAAAAAATTCCAGAAAATCACATTGTAGGATTTTTAACGAATGTATTTGCAAATTATGGTGGAAAATAAGTATTTGGTCACCTACAAACAAGCAAGATTTCTGGCTCTCACAGACCTGTAACTTCTTCTTTAAGAGGCTCCTCTGTCCTCCACTCGTTACCTGTATTAATGGCACCTGTTTGAACTTGTTATCAGTATAAAAGACACCTGTCCACAACCTCAAACAGTCACACTCCAAACTCCACTATGGCCAAGACCAAAGAGCTGTCAAAGGACACCAGAAACAAAATTGTAGACCTGCACCGGGCTGGGAAGACTGAATCTGCAATAGGTAAGCAGCTTGGTTTGAAGAAATCAACTGTGGGAGCAATTATTAGGAAATGGAAGACATACAAGACCACTGATAATCTCCCTCGATCTGGGGCTCCACGCAAGATCTCACCCCGTGGGGTCAAAATGATCACAAGAACGGTGAGCAAAAATCCCAGAACCACACGGGGGGACCTAGTGAATGACCTGCAGAGAGCTGGGACCAAAGTAACAAAGCCTACCATCAGTAACACACTACGCCGCCAGGGACTCAAATCCTGCAGTGCGAGACGTGTCCCCCTGCTTAAGCCAGTACATGTCCAGGCCCGTCTGAAGTTTGCTAGAGTGCATTTGGATGATCCAGCAGAGGATTGGGAGAATGTCATATGGTCAGATGAAACCAAAATAGAACTTTTTGGTAAAAACTTAACTCGTCGTGTTTGGAGGACAAAGAATGCTGAGTTGCATCCAAAGAACACCATACCTACTGTGAAGCATGGGGGTGGAAACATCATGCTTTGGGGCTGTTTTTCTGCAAAGGGACCAGGACGACTGATCCGTGTAAAGGAAAGAATGAATGGGGCCATGTATCGTGAGATTTTGAGTGAAAACCTCCTTCCATCAGCAAGGGCATTGAAGATGAAACGTGACTGGGTCTTTCAGCATGACAATGATCCCAAACACACCGCCCGGGCAACGAAGGAGTGGCTTCGTAAGAAGCATTTCAAGGTCCTGCAGTGGCCTAGCCAGTCTCCAGATCTCAACCCCATAGAAAATCTTTGGAGGGAGTTGAAAGTCTGTGTTGCCCAGCGACAGCCCCAAAACATCACTGCTCTAGAGGAGATCTGCATGGAGGAATGGGCCAAAATACCAGCAACAGTGTGTGAACACCTTGTGAAGACTTATAGAAAACGTTTGACCTGTGTCATTGCCAACAAAGGGTTTATAACAAAAAGATGGGAAACTTTTGTTATTGACCAAATACTTATTTTCCACCATAATTTGCAAATAAATTCATAACAAATCCTACAATGTGATTTTCTGGATTTTTTTTTCTCATTTTGTCTGTCATAGTTGACGTGTACCTATGATGAAAATTACAGGCCTCTCTCATCTTTTTAAGTGGGAGAACTTGCACAATTGGTGGCTGACTAAATACTTTTTTCCCCCACTGTACATACTAACACACTTGGGAAAGAGTGAAGTCATAGACAGGTTTGCACCTACAGTTTCACTTTGTTTATTTCCTAATCTTTATGGATGGACTAACATCCTAGTACTGTGATACATAATTTGCAAACATTGTGAATATTTAGTTGGAGAAAGGATTGTATGCTGGTATGTACATGTGTGTAAAATTGTGAAGTATTACTACAGGGGTGTTGGAGGAGGTGTATTTGTTTTAGTGTAATTCATTAGGTAGAAATATTGTCCTGTAGCTAATTGACCTTGGAATCTGTGATTTATTACCACAAATATGATAAAATCATGATTCTCAAGGGCGTTTGGTGCCTGCGTTTGTACATATCTGCAAAGATTGTGTCTCACCACTCTACAGTTATAATACAAACCTACTGCTATTGTGAGTTTATGCAGTTCCAACATAATCCAAAGGATGGCAGCCTAAAATCCCAATCCAGCTATATTGCACTGTAACTAGAACATTTGTGGTTTAGGCTGCCACCATTTGGATTATTTTGGAACTGCACAGTGCGTGCAGCATGACTTGTTCACATTAGCAGTAATGTGACCAACATCAACATGAAGCTTTTTTTTATTGCCAATCAAATATTGGACATGGTTTATGAAAACATTGCAACAAAATGATAAATACTTTTTCCAATAATTTTTCTTCATGGAAAATTACGATATGCACTTGTAATTTGTAATTGCTAATATATATTTAAAAAATATTATTGACACCATATTCCATGGGTTTACTGACCACAATCCATTGAATTAATATTGTAGCGACCCGCACAGACAGCTGTGTGTTATGTGTTAGGCTAGTAGATGGTTGTGTTGTACCTACCAGTACCCAGTGTTCGCGGGGTCCGACATGTCAATCAACCTGCTATCTGCCAATCACGAGAATGCCTGGAATGTTCTGATGCCGGGCATCCTGGCGGTTGGCGTAGTGGCGTGGAGGGGGGTTGGGCAGGGGGATGGAGCATTGGAAGTTAAGACCAGGTTTAGCCTTTGTTCTCCCTCTTTTTACGTCTGGGCTTCACAAGAGAAGGTCACGATTGGCTTGTGGGTTATCTTTCATTTATTTGGCGTGGGCTACGGCCAAACAGTAGCCTGTGTAAAGTTGGTTTAATAAACCGTCCATTCGTAAACTCAATCCTCTGTCTGGACAGTTGTTCTTTTATGATCTAGTCAGGTCATTACATTGGTGTCAGAAGTAAAAACGTTGATAAAAGTTAGCCAGCTAGCTAGCTGACTTCTGTGGCTAGCTACCGTAGGTGAGAACGGGGGTTGAAGATGCTTCGAAGTGTGGGTGGCGGCTGTGCAGGACCCTTGTATCCTGGGGTTGGACTTTCTTAGGAGCACAGGCTGCCAGTTAGACCTAAATAGGGGCACACTGAGCTTCCAGGGAGGGCCGGAGGTCACCATGGCCCCTAATGTCACATTCACTCAACCCAACAAACCCTTTACTCCAACAGTTAAAGCAGCAGAGACTCATGGCTGCCCCCCCTCCCCCACATCTGGGTGTGACTTTTCCCCAGCCCCCCTGTCACCTACGGCGTTGCGTTACATTCCCCCAGCTACCTCCACGACACAGTCCTCTGTGAGCCCGGGCCGCGCCCCCCCAGCCCAGCTACCCCAGATGGGAGGGGAGAGGACACTGTCTGCAGTGAGGGAGATATGGGGGAGGAACTGTGTTGGTCTTGACCCCGAGCAGCAGGAACGGTTGAGGCAGTTGCTGTTTGAATTCAGAGACAGCTTTGCGCTGAGTGAGGAAGAGGTGTGTCAGACTCATCTGGTGCAGCATGAGATCGACACAGGTGATGCTCGACCTATCAAGATGCGTCCCCGCCGTATCCCGCTGGCACGCCAGGAGGCGGCAGACAAGGCTGTGTTGGAGATGCAGCGGGCAGACTTCATTGAGCCCTCAGACAGCCCCTGGGCGGCGCCAGTCGTCATGGTTCCGAAGAAGGGGGGCAAGCTGAGGTTCTGTGCGGACTACAGGCGGCTGAATGAGGTAACCAGGAAGGACTCATACCCCATACCACGTATCGATGAGTCACTGGACCTGGTTAGGGGGTCCTCCTGGTTCTCCTCACTAGACTTCCGCAGTGGCTACTGGCAGGTGCCCCTCTCCCCAGAGGCCAGAGCCAAAACTGCGTTCTCCACTAACAGAGGACACTGGCAGTTCAAGGTCCTGTGCTTTGGCCTGTGCAACGCTCCAGCTACTTTTGAGCGTTTGATGGACAGGGTGCTGGATGGCATCCCCCGACAGCAGTGTCTGGTATACCTCGATGACATCCTGGCCCATGGCAGCTCCTTCCAGTCAGCCCTGGGGGCGCTACGGTGTGTGCTGGAGAGGGTGGCTGCCGCAGGTCTGAAGCTCCACCCCGAGAAGTGCCACTTCATGAGGAGAGAGGTGTCCTTCTTGGGCCACCGAGTGGGGAAGGAGGGGATCAGCACCATGGAGGACAAGGTAGCGGCTGTCAGAGACTGGCCCACCCCCACCGACCAGCGTCAGCTGAAGAGCTTCCTGGGCCTGGCCTCGTACTACAGGAGGTTTGTACGGGGCTTCTCAAGCGTTGCTGCTCCACTGAACCGCCTGCTGCCGAAGGACAAGGCTTTCACTTGGACAGTGGAGTGTGAGGAGGCGTTCAACACCCTCAAACGTGCACTGATCGGGGCCCCCGTGCTCGCCCCCCCTGACCTCACATTGCCCTTTATCCTGGACACAGACGCGAGCAATGTGGGCATGGGTGGGGTGCTGGCCCAGGTGGGGCCAGAGGGGGAGAGAGCGGTGGCGTACTTCAGCAAAACATTTGACAAACATGAGCGCCGCTACTGTGTCACCCGGCGGGAGCTCTTGGCTGTTGTGGCTTCCGTCAAACACTTCAAGTACTACCTGGGTGGTCTGCCCTTTACTGTAAGGACTGACCACTCTGCTCTCCAGTGGCTCATGTCTTTCAGAGAGCCAGAGGGGCAGGTGGCACACTGGTTGGAGGAGCTTCAGCCGTATGACTTCACGGTGGTGCACAGGGCAGGGGCACGCCACTCCAACGCCGACGCCATGTCCCGTCGGCCCTGTACTGCAGACAGCTGCCGCCACTGTGAACGGAGAGAGGGACGGGAGAGAGAGCTGTGTGCAGAGGAGGGGGTCTGTGCCACAGTGTGTCGGGCGAGCGGGCCTGTCTGCTGTGAGCTGCAGACTGTCGACGTGGCTGAATGGGGGCAGCAGCAGGGACGGGACACAGACCTACAGCCAGTGCTACAGTGGGTAGAGGCGCAGGTGAGGCCACCATGGGAAGAGGTGACAGCGCTCTCACTCGCGACCAAAGGGTTGTGGTCAAAGTTTGAGCGACTGCGGCTGGCTGATGGCGTGTTACAGCGGGCATGGAAGGAGTCAGCTACGGGGGAGGAGAGGTGGCAGGTGGTGGTCCCAAAAGCATTGCGGGAGGCTGTGCTCCAGAGTACTCATGGGGGTTGGGGACTGGACACTTTGGGGTCACAAAAACACTGCGCCGCCTCCGTCAGGGCTTTTACTGGGGGCAGCACAAGAGGGATGTGGAAGACTTTTGCCGCCGCTGTGACAACTGCACAGCGAGAAAGGGCCCCCCAGGCCGCTCTCATGCTCAGCTCCAACAGTTCCCAGTGGGGGCTCCCATGGAGAGGGTGGGAGTGGATGTAGTTGGGCCGTTCCCCACCACAGACAGTGGAAACCGCTGGGTGCTCACGGCCATGGACTATTTCACAAAGTGGCCCGAGGCCTATGCTCTGCCTGACCAGGAGGCAGAGACCATCGTCGACGCCCTGACAGCGGGGATGTTCAGCAGGTTTGGAGCTGCAGAGTCCATCCACAGCGACCAAGGCAGAAACTTTGAGTCCCGTGTGTTCGCCACCATGTGTGAGAGGCTGGGTATGCACAAGACCCGCACTACTCCTCTCCATCCTCAAAGTGATGGCCTTGTGGAGCGCTTCAACAAAACGCTTGGACAGCAGCTGGCCATCGTCTCTTCCAAACACCAGCGTGACTGGGACAAGCACCTGCCTATGGTCCTCATGGCATGCCGCTCCGCTGTCCAAGACTCCACCTCCTGCACGCCTGCCCTCCTCATGCTGGGGAGAGAGATCCGTACCCCTGCGGAGATGGCGTTTGGTCGGCCCCTGGATAGCCCTCATGTTTCCCCGGGGCCGGAGTATGCCCGGAGACTCCAGGACCGCCTGGAGACAGCCCACACCTTCGCCAGAGAGCAGCTGCTGAATGCAGGTGTGAGGCAGAAGAGGAACTATGACGTGCACACCCGGGGAAGGCACTTTGTGGCTGGGGAGCTGGTCTGGGTCTACAGCCCGCTAAGGAAAAAAGGCAGATGCCCCAAGTTGGACAGTCACTGGGTGGGACCCTGCAGTGTCCTGGAGAGGGTAGGGGAGGTTGTTTACCGGGTGCAGCTTCCTCCCAGGGGGAGAAAGGTGACACTGCACCGGGACAGGTTAGCCCCATATAGAGGGGCCTCTTCTCCCCAAACCCCAGGAACCCCCACAATTCCCCTCTCTGGCAATGACATTCTCCAGGCACCCACCCCCAGGTGCCGCAGACAAGGCTCCAGACAGCCCACTCCCCCTGTGTCACCGCGTGGTTCCCCAGAGCCACGGACTGTATTACCCGTTCCCGCTTCCTTGTCCCCCATGTCCTTGCCTTCATCCCCTGGTTCCCAGAGGGGCACTCTGCGGCCATCACAGCCACGCAGGCAAAGGAGACCTCCGGGTCGCTTCAGAGACTTTGTTTGTTCCCTCGGGGACGAGGGACTTTGTGGTGGGGGGGCTGTGTAGCGACCCGCACAGACAGCTGTGTGTTATGTGTTAGGCTAGTAGATGGTTGTGTTGTACCTACCAGTACCCAGTGTTCGGCGGGTCCGACATGTCAATCAACCTGCTATCTGCCAATCACGGGAATGCCTGGAATGTTCTGATGCCGGGCATCCTGGCGGTTGGCGGAGTGGCGTGGAGGGGGGTTGGGCAGGGGGATGGAGCATTGGAAGTTAAGACCAGGTTTAGCCTTTGTTCTCTCTCTTTTTACGTCTGGGCTTCACAAGAGAAGGTCACGATTGGCTTGTGGGTTATCTTTCATTTATTTGGCGTGGGCTACGGCCAAACAGTAGCCTGTGTAAAGTTGGTTTAATAAACCATCCATTCGTAAACTCAATCCTCTGTCTGGACAGTTGTTCTTTTATGATCTAGTCAGGTCATTACAATATTAAGAAGTGTTAATTATTAGGCGCAGGAGAGCACAGCGCATGGAACAAAGCAGTGAGATATGCAACAAAGCGTTATGTTTCTGCAAAATGTTCACTGCTAGGGTGCGAGGCCAAGAGTGTGGGACACTTCATTTCGGTCACGCAGGGATCAAATCCCCCCCGGCTCAGCACCAGGTCTTCCGGGCTGAGCCCCAGATGTTCTGAATGTCTAGTGACGTCCCTGCCACATACTATGTAGGATGGAAACAGGATTCCCCCCAAAACGGAACTACCACTTTTGTTTTATTTTTTATAAATAAAATAAAATCAAACAACTTTTCTGTTAAAAATAAATAAATAAAACAGATCTGATCAATACACAAGCTCAAGGGGAACCTGTGAGTGCGGGTCTTCTGGCGGGAAGGAATCGGTCAGAAGGAAACCGAGAATCTGCGTAGCCTAGGACGCGCGAGGTTCGACTTCGAACAAGGAAGCGAAAAATAATCAATCGTTCTATATTGTGATAGGCGGTTTTAGCAACGGCTGTGCTGGACTGTTGTCGACATGGATGATCGTTCTGATGGTATGGGTGGGGATGATGAAAGTCATGGACCTGGATGGTCTGTGGTGAAAAGGAAAAGGAAACGAATAGCGCTGCTATAAGCGCTGCTGAGAGAGCAGTGGCACTTCAAGTGTTGAGAACGTGAAGCGGGTGAGGTTAGTGAAAAACAAAAGTAATGATGTGTAGGAGTGGAAAGTTGTAATTGTGTTTGATGCGACCATGGGGTCTCATCTTCACCCTATTCGATTAACCAATGCGTTAAGAATGAGATAGGGGAAGTCACATTAGCCCGGTTAATTGGTAATGGTAGACTGTTAATATTATGTGCTGACCATGTTCAGCAAGGGAAGACTCTGAAAATGAAAACTCTCAATGGGAAGAAAATCACAAGTCATGTCCCTGGATCTTCGGCTAAACTGAGGGGGGTCATTTCTGAGGTTCCACTATCTATGTCCATAGATTATATAAAATAAAATGTAGAGAGGGGCATAGTGGTTGAAGCCAAAAGGCTGTTCAGTAAGGAAGAGGGGCAGAGAAGTGAAAGCCTGTCAGTATTATTGTTTGAGAAGGTTGTACCTAAGAAAGTACAGATGGGCTTCCTTACTTTCACTGTTAGAGAGTTTGTCCCACTTTCATGAAGGTGTTTAAAATGCCAAAGAATGGGACATGTAGCGACTCTGTGCAAAGGAAAGAGAAGATGTACCAAGTGTGGAGGGGAACATGATTATGGTAAATGTGGGAACAATGTCAAGGTTAAATGTTGTAATTGTGGGTGGAACACAGTGCAGCATTTGGCGGATGCCAGGTGCAGAACGAAGCTAGAGAGGCCCAAAGATATCAAATCACTCATAATGTCTCTTATGCGGAGGCTGCAAGACAGATTGGTGGAACTACTAGGCAGAATGATGGAGATAATAGGTTACTCCTGGAATAAGTGGACCTAATGTAGGAAATGTTGCTTATGTTGGTCCAGACACGGATACGAGACCTGCTCAGAAATCTTGCTCTCACAAATGTGTCGTTTCAGAGGACACATTAATAGTTAATCAGATTGACTTGATAGCGTTCACTGGAAAGGTTATCAACCTGACTGCGTTTGTGGAAAGAAGAAATGCCAAGTTGAAGATAATTGTGGAAGCAGCAACAGAGTTTTTAGGAGTACAGATGTTACTGTCACCATGATTGTTGATGTGTTGACTCCTAATAATACTAATGATGGAATCTCTCAGTATGATGATAACTAGAGTTATGGTTTTTGTTATCCTTCAGTGGAATGCCAGAAACCTTATTGCTAACGGTCAGGAGTTTAACTCTGCCAACATGTACATATTACCTCAATTACCTCGACTAACCGGTGCCCCCGCACATTGACTCGGTACCGGTACCCCCTGTATATAGCCTCGCTATTGTTATTTTTACTGCTGCTCTTTAATTATTTGTTATTTTTATTTCGTATTATTTTATATTGTATTTTTTTGGTATTTTTTGGGGGTATTCTTTCTTAAACCTGCATTGTTGGTTAAGGGCATGTAAGTAAGCATTTCACAGTAAGGTCTACACCTGTAGTATTCGGCGCAAGTGACAAATAACATTTGATTTGATTTGACTTAGAGATCAAACCTGATGTGATATGTGTTCAAGAAACATGGCTTAGACCACATCTTGATTTTATTATTCCTGGTTATTGTTCAATCAGGTCTGATAGATCAATTGGACAGGGTGGTGGGTGTGCTACGTTCATAAGGGAAAGTCTTGTATATCGTAATATAACTGTCCCATTTGAATATGAATGTGTGATGGTGGAAATCTATAGTGCAGGTAGTAATATTAAGTTACACAATTTCTACAACCCTTGTCGTCAACTATCTGTAGCAATGTTTGATGAAATATCAGGAGAATTGGGCTCTAGAGAGATATGGTGCGGCGACTTTAAGGCACATAATAGTTTATGGGGAAGCACACATACAGATGCTAATGGTACTATTGTGGAAGATATGATGGAAACAAGAGCATTAGTATGTCTTAACGATGGATGTGGTACACGAGTTGATGTTGTTAGAGGGGTTACATCCTACCTGAACCTCACAATGGCTTCTAACTCTATTGCATCTATGTGTGAATGGAATGTATTGAATGATTCTACTGTTGGACGTGATCATTTCCCGATTTCGTGTGCCATGAACTTTGATGTAACTCTTCCAGATAGGCTACCATTCAGAAGATGGTGCTTTCATAAAGCAGACTGGGAAAAGTTTGGTGAACATTGCTTAAAGTGTGTTGGACAGTTGTCTTTAGAGAGGCTGGTTGATGTATGTGCTGCCTCTGTGAACTCTGATTTTGAGTGCTGCGAATGTATATGTGCCAGTGAGTGAAGTGGGTGAGAAAAGGAAGGTGGTTCCTTGGTGGACTGAAGAGTGCACTGAGGCTATTCGAGAAAGAAATAGGGCTTACAGAGGGTTGCGTAGGAATATGACTCCTGAGAATCTAGTTGATTTCCAAAGGAAGAGAGCTTTATTATGTAGGATCATTAAGTCTGTCTAGAGAAATGCATGGAGACAGTTCTGCTCTACAATAGGCAGGGGCACTGAGCTGGGGGATATATGGTCTATGTTGAAGAAGATGACGGGAAGAAGGAAGTCCACTCGAATTCCAGTTTCTTTTGTGGGTCAAAAAATGGCCGTAACTGATAAAGAAAAAGCTGACTTGTTGGGGAAGACATTTGCTAGGGTACATAGTGGGGTTACTTTGGATTAAGTATATACGCAACGCAGGTGTGAGATGTTTTTTTATTTATTTTTATTGAATATTAAAACATACAATCTACTTGCAGTGTGTGTGTGTTCATGTATGTGCATGTCTGTGCATTTGAATGAGAGTGTGTACAATCACCTGCCCGGCATCAGCCTCAGGCAACCAGGCATTAGCTGTAACAACATTGCCCCCTGTCATTCAAACTTACTTTTTGTTTTGTTTTATTTTGACTTAAAAGTAAAAAAAAGTATATTTGACCGTCATTCTATACCCCGCCCAGCAACTCCGCTCCCACTTGTCTCCCTTTCCACATCCCAACCCTCAGCTCATCCCACCTATCTCTGCTGGCTACCCTCTTCGAATTTCTACGCACCATATCTTTCAACTATGCTGTGATGTTTAACATTCAATTTGAATCTATCTAATCGAATAGAATCCTCAGATTGCGAGTTGCAGATAAATACTTTTACTAAGAGTATTAGTATATTAGTAATTGAATGACCAGGTCTCTCCAGATCTCCCAACAATGCTATTTCTAGGGTCAATCTTAGATTAATGTTATGCTTTTTCAGCCATTCCTGAACCTGAGACCAGAAGCAGGCTACCTGAGGGCAATACCAAAACAAAAGGTCTATTGATTCTGTATACTCACAACAAAATCTGCAGAGCTGCAATGATTGTATGCCCCAAATTTCAACATTTTGTTAGTGGCAAGAATTCTGTACAATAATTTTAGCTGAAAAGCACGAATTCTTGAATCTTGCGTCGTTTTATATATCAACCCATACATCCTGTACCATGGAATCGGTACATCAAAAATCTCTTCCCAACTATTTTGCAATCTGTATGGCACAGCTGTCAACATCCTGGTCCTCAAATGAAACTGGTATACTTTCCTATTTATGCTATTGTTATTCCTCCACCAGTTTTGATCCTTTATATTGGGCAGACAGACCAGTTCCCTACCTCCTCCAGCTGCCACCTGCCTCCTCCATTTTTGGGGTAATGCTGTAATCAATTGGCTGTAATTTTGGATTGAGCAGACCTTCCCATAGAATTCTGATGACTCCATAAAATACATAACTCTACCATTCCAATTTACAATATAATATAAAAGCCAAATAGGCAAATAGGCCATTTTTAAACAATGGATGAGCTTTTCTTAGTAGTCTACTTGAAAACCATTTAGGGTTCAATTCAAACTTTTGTATAAGTGAAGCTTTTAGAGAGAGGTTTAGTGCTTTTATATTTAATAATCTCAACCCACCCAATTCATATTCATTATATAGATAGGAACGCTTTATCTTGTTGGGTTTAGCATCCCAGATAAAGCGAAATAGTTTTTGCTCATATGATTTGAAAAACAAATCATCAGGAGTAGGTAGCGCCATAAGTAAGTGAGTAAACTGAGATATGACTAAGGAGTTAATCAGGGCAATTTTTCCATAAATTGACAGGTATTTACCTCTTCATGGTTGCAGGAGCTTGTCTATTTTTACACGTTTCCTATTGAAATTCATTGTGGAGAGCTCATTTATATATTTTGTGATATGAATACCAAGTATATCTACTTCACCACCAGCCCATTTTATAGGTAAAATGCAGGGTAATGTAAAAGTTGTATTTTTTAAAGTTCCAATATGTAATATTGTACACCTATCATAATTAGGTTTTAGTCCAGAGAGTCCAGAAAAGTTATCTTCAATGAGACATTGCAGGGATCTAGCTTGTGGACTTAATATAAAACTTGAGTCATCGGCATACATGGACACCTTTGTTTTTAAGCCTTGGATTTCTAATCCTCTAATGTTGTTATTTGATCTGATTTTAATAGCTAGCATTTTGATGGCCATAACAAATAAATATGGTGACAGCGGACACCCTTGTTTAACTCCTCTTGAATTCAAAACTCTCTGAGAAGTGGCTGCTATTTACTATTTTACACTTGGGGTGGCTATACAGTACTTTTACCCATTTTATAAGAGAATCACCGAAATTGAAAAATTCTAGGCATTTATAAATAAATTCCATTCTTACTTTATCAAAGGCCTTTTCAAAATCTGCTATAAATACCAGGCCTGGCTTCTTAGATGTTTCATGTTGTTCTATTATTTCTAGTAGTTGTCGTATATTATCTCCAATGTATCGTCCATGTAAAAAACATGTCTGATCAGAATGAACAATACCTGGTGAAACCTTTTTAATTCTGAGTGCTATGCATTTCGCTAGTATTTTTGCATCACAACATTGAAGTGTAAAAGGCCAGTTTTTTAGATAGACTGGATCTTTATATTTGCCATCTGGGTCTTGTTTTAATAATAATGAAATCAGACCTTCCAGCTGAGTACCTGACAGACTACCATTTCTATAGGAGTAGTTAAAACAGGCTAATAATGGAGCTTTAAGTATATAAAAAAAGGCTTGATATACCTCTACGGGTATGCCATCAAGCCCTGGGGTTTTTCTAGAATGAAAGGATTTAATAGCCTCAAAAAGTTATTCATCTGTAAATTGGCCTTCACACTGATCTTTTTGTACATTTGTTAATTTTCTTCTAACTTATTTTGTAACTCTGTAGTATAGTTTTTATTGCTATCTACCTGTACTATAAGTTCATGTATTTCCCATGTTAGTCTTGTCTCTTTAGACAGAACTGCTTTTTTATTATTGATTAATATTGAATTGAATTACCTCTGAAGGCACATTTAAAGGTATCCCAAACAATAAGGGGATTTGCTGAACCTACACTACCGTTCAAAAGTTTGGGGTCACTTAGAAATGTCCTTGTTTTCGAAAGAAAAGCACATTTTTGGTCCATTAAAATAACATCAAATTGATCAGAAATACAGTGTAGACATTGTTAATGTTGTAAATGGCTATTGTAGCTGGATATCTACATAGGCGTACAGAGGCCAATTATAAGCAACCATTAGTCTTGTGTTCCAATGGCACATTGTGTTTGCTAATCCAAGTTGATCATTTTAAAAGGCTAATTGATCATTAGAAAACCCTTTTGCAATTATGTTAGCACAGCTGAAAACTGTTGTGCTGATTAAAGAAGCAATAAAACTGGCCTTCTTGAGACTAGTTGAGTATCTGGAGCATCAGCAATTGTGGGTTCGATTACAGCCTCAAAATGGCCAGAAACAAAGAACTTTCTTCTGAAACTTGTCAGTCTATTATTGTTCTGAGCAATGAAGGCTATTCCATGCGAGAAATTGCCAAGAAACTGAAGGTCTCGTACAACGCTGTGTACTACTCCCTTCACAGAACAGCGCAAACTGTCTCTAACCAGAATAGAAAGAGGAGGGGGAGGCCCCGGTGCACAACTGAGCAAGAGGACAAATACATTAGAGTGTCTAGTTTGAGAAACAGACGCCTCACAGGTCCTCAACTGGCAGCTTCATTAAATAATACCCGCAAAACACCAGTCTCAATGTCAGCTGGTAAAGCACGGCGCTTGTAACGCCAAGGTAGTGGGTTCGATCCCCGGGACCACCCATACACAAAAAAAATGTATGCACGCATGACTGTAAGTCGCTTTGGATAAAAGCGTCTGCTAAATGGCATATTATTATTATTATTATAACAGTGAAGAGGCGACTCCGGGATGCTGACCTAGGCAGAGTTGCAAAGAAAAAGTCCAGTGTCTGTGTTCTTTTGCCCATCTTAATCTTTTATTTTTATTGGCCAGTCTGAGATATGGCTTTTTCTTTGCAACTCTGCCTAGAAGGTCAGCATCCCGGAGTCGCCTCTTCACTGTTGACGTTGAGACTGGTGTTTTGCGGGTACTATTTAATGAAGCTGCCAATGTCTACACTGTATTTCTGATCAATTTGATGTTATTTTAATGGACCAAAAAATTGCTTTTCTTTAGAAAACAAGGACATTTCTAAGTGACCCCAAACTATTGAACGGTAGTGTATATTGTACTGGAACAATTCAGTTACAAATTATTTTGTCTTAGTTAAAAATAAATTATCCTCCAGTAGACTGATTACATTTCCAATATCCCCGTCCATGTGGAAATTCTGAAAGAGTTATGTGAAGGCCAATTAGATGATGATCCGATTGCATTCTGTCTCCTATCAATACTTTTTTAACCTTTTGATGCAAGAGATTTTAAATGCTAATGTGTATAAGAAAAGGGATACTGTTGACTCTTCTTTGGATGCTGTTTTTACCATACATGAGATGCGTTCAGCCTAAATAGGCTGTGGATATACAGCTCCAGGTCATGATCAGTTGTGCTATGTAATGTTTAAGCATCTACGTGATGAGGTCATTCATGTTCTCCTGGGATTTTTTAAATACGATTTGGAGTGAGGGGGTTATACCTTCTGGTTGGAAACGTGCAGTAATATTACCTTTTGTAAAGCCTGGTAAGGACCCTTCATGTGCTGATAGTTATAGACCAATAGCACTGACCTCTAACTTGTGTAAACTGATGGAAAAGGTGATAGTCAATCGATTGTCATATTTCCTGGAACATAGAGGTGTATTGAGTCAATGTCAAAGTGGGTTCCGTAAAGGTAGATCTACTTTGGATGCATTAGTAAAGGTGAGCAATGAAGTTGAAAAAAACTCTGGTCATGAAAGAAGTAATGGCTACTGTCTTTTTTTTTTTTACATTGAAAAGGCTTATGACACTATGTGGAGAGAAGGCCTGCTGATTAAGATGGAAAGATTATATAACTGGGATTTGGTCTTCTTATTTAATCGCTCTTTTCGAGTTAAAATAGGATCCATTTTATCTGATACCTATGGAGTTGACAATGGTACTGTATTTCTCAAGGCAGTGCTATCAGTCCTATTTTGTTCAACATTATGATTAACAATGTGTTTTCGAATGTAGGTAGGGGTATTTGGGTTTCCCTATATTTGGAAGAGGGGAAGGAATGTCTCTCATGCGATCAAATCTATTCAACAAGCTATAGTGGATGTTGAAAGATGCTCGATTGACTGGGGTTTTAAATTGTCAGTGGCGAAGTCTTGTTGTATGTTCTTCTCAAAGAAGAAAGTTGCTGATAATATACAGTTGTTTCTGTATGGACAGCCTATGGGGAGGGTTTCTAAGTACAAATATGTTGGTCTATGGGTCAATGAGCGATATACATGGAAAGATCATGTCATAAATGTTTAAACAAACTGTAAGAAGGTGTTGAATCTTATGCGCTCGGTCTCTGGTTATGAATGGGGTGCTGACAGACAATCGTTGATGGATATTTCTAGAGCTCTGATCAGGACGACAATTGATTACGGGTGTATAGTTTATGGAACAGAGGCGAAGACTTGGCTTCAGAAGCTGGACAGAATCCAGTATATAGCTTTAAGGATATGTATTGGTGCATTTAAATCAGCATCTGTATGTGCCTTACTAGTGGAGGCAGGTGAGATGCTTTTGGATATACGGCGTAGAAAATTGTCATTCGTTTATTGGATTAGGTTGAAAGGCTGTGAGGTTGAGCATCCCACTGCTACTGTTCTAGATGACTGTTGGGAATATGCTAGTAGACAAGGAAGTGGTTTTGGTTGGACAGTTGGAAATCTTGCTGATAAGTGTGGTTTGAGGGAGTTGGAGGTTGGCCCTTCTGTGGTGATAGGGGATGTTCCTCCATGGTTACTCCCAGATCCTGTTGTTGATCTAACCTTGGTAGAGAAAAGGAAATATTGGTCAGAAGTCAGTGATATAGGGAAACAGGTTGACAATTACATTGGTATAAGGATTTATGCTTTTTTACCGCTTTTCACCGATGGATCCAAGGACCCAGATAGTATGCGCACAGGAGCAGGCATTTACGTTCCTAAATTTGATGTGCAGATATGTAGAAGAAGTTTCAGTATACTCAGTTGAACTGTTGCCGATAATAGTTGCCCTCCAGTGAGTGGAGGACATACAACCTGTTAGAATTATAGTTTGCTCAGATTCTCTGTCTGTACTGAATAGTTTATCATCTGGTAAATCTAATAGGAGTGATCTACTATTGGAGGTATTAATGTTATTATGAAGAATTGAAAGAATGGGTGAATTAGTGAGATTTTGCTGGGTCTCAGCACATTCAGGTGTGGAAGGGAATGAAATTATAGACCAGTTAGCCAAAAGAGCTTTGAAATGAGATATAATTTATATTAATGTTCCACTGGGTAGAGGTGAGGCCAAATGTAAGATCAGAGCCATTTTGATAGATGTGTGGTAGAAGAGATGGGACTCTGAGCCCAAGGGCCGGCATTTATATGCCCTCCAAAGGCAGGTTGGTGGACCAAGATTTAAAGGTCAGATTAGGAAGGAAGAGGTGGTGTTTGCTCGATTGCGCTTAGGACATTGTACATCGAACTCGTCTGGTCATTACATCTGGTTGGCAAGCATGTGAATGGTTTGTGTCTGGAGTGTATGGTCGATGAAACGGTAGAGCATGTGTTGTTAAATTGTTGTAAGTATGTTGAAGAGAGGGAAATATTGAATTGTAGGGTCATTGAGGTTGGGGGGGGGGGGGTTGGAAGGGATTTTGGGGATGGGGGAGGGTCTATTAGAAGTTAGTAGGGCTCTTTTTTATTTTCTCAGAAGTACTGAGTTAGGTAGGAGGATTTAGAAATGTTGTAAACCGTGATTGACCACACACTCCAGCACAGTAGGTGGCGGCATGCACCTTTAACGTTGGTTTGTGGACCGCCATTATATCATAGAAGAAGAAGAAGGGTCTTCCGGCGCAAATCTTCAGATGTAAAATCCTTGAGTCCCAAAAACGTTTCTGCCGCAGCCACAAATGTCCAGTTTCTTCAACTTCTTTGAGACTTGTACTCTACAGTTTATAAATGTGGCAACGAACGCAACAAAATCCAAATTTTTTTAAACACAAAGGGTATCTTTTGTCTGGCAACTGTATCTACTACCATATCTTCACTAGCATCACCTGTTTTCTAAAATAAAAATGTATCACCTACGCATAGGAGATTCGATTGACCGCTCTAACTTTTGCCACCTCAATTTCCTTCACCCTTACAGGGCACTCCAGGAACTCAGGATCATGATCCCCACCACAATTGCAACACTGTTGTACTTCGTGGTCCTCTGTAGCTCAGCTGGTAGAGCACGGCGCTTGTAACGCCAAGGTAGTGGGTTCGATCCCCGGGACCACCCATACACAAAAAAATAATAATGTATGCACGCATGACTGTAAGTCGCTTTGGATAAAAGCGTCTGCTAAATGGCTTATTATTATTATTATTATTATTCTACACTCCGTTCTTCAGTATACTCTGTTCGTCTGCACACACTTGAAACATGGCCAAATCCTTTACATTCTTACACTGCAGTGGTTTGGGGACAAAAGCTCTTACGGAGTATCTTACATAACCAAGCTTCACATGCATAGGTATTTGCTCTTTATCAAAAAACAACAGGACCGACAGACTTTCTTACTTTTCTCCATTCACCCGGCGGGTCAGACGCCGGGCACCAACCACACCAGGAATTCTAACATTTACATTCACCAGGAATTCTAACATTTACCTAGGTCAGGAATCAGTGTACGTTGCAGCAGCAGCCGTCTCTGGATCGTGGAGTTGTCAATGGTAATGGAGAGGTCTTGGAGCTGACAGGCCTTCCCAAGGAAGGATTAGAAGTGCCGTCTTGTAGAGTACAATCTTGAGGTGGTGGACCAACATCCAAGCAGAGAAGTATGCCAGACACACAGTGATCAAACATCAGAGGGGAGGTGGGAACAAAATAGTTGAGTACCATTAGCATTAGCATGCCACTCCAGAACTGCCAACACAGAGGTGGAGATTAGAGCAAGGGTAAGGAGGGGAGCATTCTGCCTAAATCATTTGAACACTCACCCAGGTCAGGAATCAGCTTACAGCAGCAGCTGTCTGCATCATAGTACAACTTCTTTGGTTCTGAACTCCACAACAGGGTGTCGTTCAAGGTCACACTGAGGTTCTTCACAGCCTGGGAGGTGGACACAATAGAAAAATTAAACATGGGGTAGGAAAGGGGCAGTGTCCACACCTTACCCCCTCACTACTTGTGTCCCCAGGGCTTGGTACTGGGTCCCCTTTGGTTCTTTCTGTACAACAAGTCACTTAGTTTTGTCTCATCCTCACATGGTCTTTCTTCTCACTGTTATGCTGATGGCGCTCAACTATTTTCTCCCAACCCCACCATGCAAGACAGTGCACTCTCGAACACAAGCTCGTTTGTGTCACATTCTCCGATCAGGAAACATGAAGAACCCCTCATCAATTACAAGGTAAGCATTAATATTTATTTCGCTTAGCCATACTGTTTTAATTGTTAAACATATGCACTGTCTAGTATTACCCTTTGATCGGCAAATGTATTATTAGAAAGAGTAATATGAGACCCACAACCAAATAATATGAGACTGCCAAACCAATATCTGGCATTCAAACCACAAAATATACTACTATACTATGTTTTTTTCTTTGCAATCAATAATCAAAATATCGGAAAACATTGCTACAATACAAATAGTCTTTCCAAAAAGGTTTTGATAATATTGACTTGCTTTACTTTTCTAGAATTATTAATATGATGGAGCCCAAAGGCTGGCAGATTGCGATATTGAGTCGTTTCATTTTACCGGCCAAAGGGAATCTATGCAGCTGGCTATACACTTGTATCCCACGTGGAACGGTTCCTACATAAAACATTCTCCATTCAGGCTGCAAAGGCATCGATTTCCTCCTTTACTCGAGTTAATGGCGAAGGCAGAAAAAAACGGGGAAGATATGCATACTGTCTTTATGAAACACAATTTTCCACCACCATGCTGCAGTGGCTAATGCTAGTCCCGGATGAGTATTGTGTTCAGACAATCAGGTTGGAACAGTCTGTTTTTTTCACCCCTGGTCTGATTGGCTGAACGCGATACGCAACATGCTATCTTGCTCAGTCTGTAATTTTCTTCTATACTGTCACAGTCCCGCAACAATCTTGTCCTTTTGAAAATCTCCCCCATTCCGTCCCATCTTCCACAACACATAATTTATCCTGTAATCCACCAGTTGTGCTATTGCATTTGTTTATTTACATTGTTTTACTCAACATAAGACTGTTAAAATGTGAACACTAAGTACCCTCTGTAAAAATGTGTTCTCGCACCTATTATAATTATACTTTTTTTAACACTGGTTCTATTCACCAGTAGACCTAGTATTGGTACAATTATGTGGACACCTCACATTATTTCAATTTTGGCTGAGTGTGCGTCCAGATCCTTTATTATTCACTGTAGCAGGCCCTTGTTTTGGCAACATTTCATTTTCTAGTAAATGTTTTGATTACCCTACAAACTTGTAATCACTTTTTTTGGGGGAAACAATTTTTTTTTTTTTGTCCTCCGATGAGGTGGGTGGTGGATGGGCCAAAAAACAACAACAACTTGTAATCAATAATACACTTGTCATCCGTAATAAAAATGTTAACTTTATAATTTTCTTAACCTGCCTCATCTGGTGTTTCGTCTCAACGTCATTCATTATTTTGTTTACCTTAAAAAAGTGTAACAAATAGCCAATCTTTATAGGCTTTTCCCCAAAACAAGGCCCAGATCCCTAAAGTGTAAAAATAAAACTCCCCAAAATGTCTATAGATTTTTTTCATAAACTCATCCTAGTATCAATCCAATGAACTATTCAATCTGCTTCCTAATAGGTCTATAGCGACTATAATGACACTATTGTTGTGAGTCAAATGCTGGAAAACTCAAGGCAGATCCATGTGTTCACATAGGCCTACAGTAGTTGAGCTGTATTGTGACCACAGTAACATGCCTATGCCTGTGGAGGGCAGCATTTATCCATTATTTCCAACAACCTATTGTTATCAGTCATTCAGCATCTCATCACAATATACTGTATACATACACACACAATCTTTTTCTTCAAATGTTGTTAAGCACTGTACCCTTTCTCATTGCTCTTGAAATATAGAAGGTGTAATTGTTCACTTTTTGCTGTATATTTTCCAGTATATTATTTACACAATTTTACCATTCAATGGCCTTCAAAGAACCGCAAAGCCAAACACTTTATTATACGATAGGCTGTCATTGATGTACCAGTAGTAGGGCTGTGTAACTGACAGTAGAAGCTCTAAGGAGGTTGCTCTGATCTGAAAATGCACTGAAATTGCCCTAAAAGTTAATGAAGTCTCTCGACACGATGAGCATAAATTGTGGTGAGGAGGGGTCAATGGGCCTCTTTAGCCTCCTCTTCCATGGAAAATGGTAACTGTCAAGCTCCTTACATTAGAGGACGCTCATCGTTCATACAGAAAGCAAGGCAAGCACTAAGATGAAGGGTGTTAAGTGGTAGCATTTGGTAATTGAGCAACATTTTCTCAGTTTAATCTGATAGTCTCATATATGTCTCGAGCATTTCTAGTCTTGCTCTTCAGGGGGCAGTGCCTGCCTAACAACATGAGATTGGATGATGTGAATCAATGCTGGTCACAGGAGCTAATGGATTTCCAACGTTTTCTGTAGGCATCAGTCAGTATATTATTGTCCCTTAAGTAAATGGCCGTCTTAAATATGGATGGATGTGTGACCAGTATACTGCCTGCTGTGTAGACCGTCAACCATGTACAGTAGCACCAACCCTACAAGAGAGAATGATCTTTCTTTTACTAGGCTGCTTTTGCTCTGAGTTTAATGTCGGGCTATATGTCTGATTTAAGCTTAGGGCTTTTGAGGTGGAACACTGTATTTTGATTTATTACAGTTTACAGGCAATAGGCCAATGTAATGTAATTTTATTCACATTCAACATTCAGTATGTTCTAATAGTTATAATTCTGACCAAATCAAGTTCCTTCTTTTCAAACAAAATTACAATAAAACCATGCAAACAGCAAAGCATTCTAATAAAGGTAGAATAAAACTGCTCCTCTCCCCACCTTTAGGACCAGCCTCCCTATTCAACCCACTACATTATATTTATATTTAAAAAGTGTCTCAGTTTTAAAGGTCAAATGTGAACAGATATGTTAGTTCACCTTTTTCCTCTTCCATCTGGCTCTCTAAGCTCGTAGGCATTTGTTTTCCATCCTTGACTGTCTGGAGTCAGGAAACACACCCGACAGCATCCCTGGTTTGTCTTTCCGTTTCTACTGCCCTCACACTACTCTGGCACAGAACACTGACGTTTACTGAAAACACACTACTTCCTAGTCCTACCCTTTCCTCAGCACCTGTTTTGGCTGACTGACTTGTTATCAAGTTGAGCAGGGAGCCACAAACCAGTCCCCTCTTCCCTAATGAGCAAAGTGTCCTGTGGAACATGCTGGAGGTGACAGCACTGCACCCCCCCTCTCTGTTTCAAAGCCAGGAAGCTATAGGGACCAAAGTCAGTGCTGCTTTGAGACACTTTAAAAGGTTTCACTGGTGCTTGGTTTGAAGCATGAAGAGAGAGAGTGTGTGTGGGGGGTTTGAGCTGGACTAGACATGGAACCAACTGTCATCATCAGAATCCCCGTCTCCCATCAGCCCTCCACTTAAGAAGGGAAATAAATAAAGAGACGCCCTCAGCGTGTGCACAGCACCACTCAGCACACAGGGCGAGCAGCAGCCAGCGCGGCCTGTTCAAAAGTGACTCTGCTGCTTCACAGATGCCCTTCAACAGAACACCTCCAGCTCAGCTGGGTGCTGCCGGCGCATTTGACAAGATGCAGGCTCTCTAGTTAAAGCACTGTCAAATGAAATGTACAAAACAAACTGTGTGTCAGCTAGGCGTCGCCAGTGTGATGGCGGTGTACTGGGCGATGTGTGTGTGCTCACGCTTATGTGTGTGTTTGTGTTTAATTTGGCTTGGAGGGGGAGAGAGGCACACAGGGAGTGGCACTGGGGAAGCGTGACTAATGAGGGGGAGAGCAGTGCCAGTGTCTGACAGGCCACCAGTGTGGGACTGTCAAAAGCCAAGAGCCAGACACACACAGGCCCAGGCACAAGCTAGCAGCCTTTTGATACTGCCTCATGCCTTGTCGTCAAGCCTCCTGTCGACATGAACTGTCTTTGTGTGTTTTTGTTTATTTCAAGAAACCTCTAGGTTATAGGTTTTATACGGTTTAAAATACAGGGGCACAAAATACAGTTATTCTCATTGTTAAATTAATTTGATAATTATCAATGGTGAGTAATTAAATGCAGTTTCATAGAGTATTTGTAGGTTATAAAATAAATGTATCATGTACCCCATTTAAGTTTATTTTAATAGTCAGCTTAAAGGTTAAAGGTCCAGTGCAGCTGTTTTTTATCTCAATATCAAATCATTTCTGGGTAACAATTAATGACCTTATTGTGATTGTTTTCAATTAAGATGTTCAAAAAAATAAAATAATTGCTCATTAGCAAAGAGCAATTTCTCAATGACGAATTTTGCATGGACTGTCTGGGAGTGGTCTGAGTGGGGAGGGGAAAACTGAAAACTAGCTGTTATTGTCAGAGAGGTTTGGAACTCTCTTTCTTATTGGTCTATTAACTAATTTACCACCTGGTGATGTCACCAGGCAGGCCAAAACTCCATCCCACCAAAACAGGCTGAAATTTCAGGTGGTCTTTTCAAACAGCTCTTACACTAAAAAGGGTATTCCCACTGGGCAAAAATTTGTTGAATCAATGTTGTTTCCACATAATTTCAACCCAAAAAATAAATGTGATGACGTTGAATCAACATGGAAAACTAATTGGATTTGCAAAAGGTCATCAACAAAAGGGCATTTCATATTTTTTCACCCAACCTTTAACCTCATATTTTGTTGTTGATTTCACGTTGAATTCTTGTTAGTTGACAACTCAACCAAATGTAAATCAAAACTAAACGTTGAACTGATGTCTGTGCCCAGTGGGTTATCATAATTTTCACAATTTTACAGTATTATCCCAACCTCATAGTATATATATATATACACCCGGTGAAAAGTTTTAGAACACCTACTCATTCAAGGGTTTTTCTTTATTTTTACTATTTTCTACTATTTTCATTGTAGAATAATAGTGAAGACATCAAAACGTTGAAATAACACATATGGAATCATGTAGTAACCAAAAAAGTGTTAAACAAATCCAAATATATTTTATATTTGAGATTCTTCAAATAGCCACCCTTTGCCTTGATGACAGTTTTGCACACTCTTGGCATTCTCTCAACCACCTTCATGAGGTAGTCACCTGGAATGCATTTCAATTAACAAGTGTGCCTTCTTAATGCGTTTGAGCCAATCAGTTGTGTTGTGACAAGGTATGGGGGATATACAGAAGATAGCCCTATTTGGTAAAAGACCAAGTCCAGATTATGGCAAGAACAGCTCAAATAAGCAAAGAGAAACAACAGTCCATCATTACTTGAAGACATGAAGGTCAGTCAATACGGAACATTTCAAGAACTTTGTACGTTTCTTCAAGTGCAGTCGCAAACAACATCAAGCGCTATGATGAAACTGGCTCTCATGAGGACCGCCACAGGAATGGAACACCCAGAGTTACCTCTGCTGCAGAGGATAAGTTCATTAGAGTTACTAGCCTCAGAAATTGCAGCCCAAATAAATGCTTCACAGACACATCTCAACATCAACTGTTCAGAGGGACTGTGTGAATCAGGCCTTCATGGTTGAATTGCTGCAAAGAAACCACTACTAAAGGACACCAATAAGAAGAAGAGACCTGCTTGGGCCAAGAAACACGAGCAATGGACATTAGACCGGTGGAAATGTGTCCTTTGGTCTGGAGTCCAAATAGGAGATTCTTGGTTCCAACCGACGTGTCTTTGTGAGACGCGATGTGGGTGAACGGATGACCTCCGCATGTGTAGTTCCCACCGTAAAGCATGGAGGAGGAGGTGTTATGGTGTAGGGGTGCTTTGCTGGTGACACTGTCTGTGATTTATTTAGAATTCAAGGCACACTTAACCAGCATGGCTACCACAGCATTCTGCAGCGATACGCCATCCCATCTGCTTTGGGCTTAGTGGGTCTATCATTTGCTTTTCAACAGGACAATGACCCAACACACCTCCAGGCTGTGTAAGGCTACTTTACCAAGAAGGAGAGTGATGGAGTGCTGCATCAGATGACCTGGCCTCCACAATCCCCCAACCTCAACCCAATTGAGATGGTTTGGGATGAGTCGGATGGCAGAGTGAAAGAAAAGTGCTCAGCATATGTGGGAACTCCTTCAAGACTGTTGGAAAAGCATTCCAGGTGAAGCTGTTTGAGAGAATGCCAAGAGTGTGCAAAGCTGTCATCAAGGCAAAGGGTGGATACTTTGAAGAATCTCTAATATAAAATATATTTTGATTTGTTTAACACTTTTTGGTTACTACATGATTCCATATGTGTTATTTCATAGTTTTGATGTCTTCACTATTATTCTACAATGTAGAAAATAGCAAAAATAAAGAAAAACCCTTGAATGAGTAGGTGTGTCCAAACTTTTGACTGGTACTGTAAATAACACAGGAAAATCATGTTTTTGACTTTACTGCACCTTTAATAATCCAAATGTTCACACTGTTCTCTCCATCTCTTTATATAATCTTCTCATGAGAGGTAAACACACGGTAGGTCAACACTACCATTAGTATTTGTCCTATGCAGAGGCAAACAGTATAAATTACACTATGATAATGTAGTAGTTAATTGAAATAAATATAAATGATTAATGGCTTTATGCTTATGTAAAGCCAGCTTCCCTGTGGGCTGTGTGGACACAAAACTCCATGTAAATAAAGGGGCACCCTATTCCCTTTGTATTGCACTACTTTTGACCAAGTCCCATAGTGCTCTAGTCAAAAGTAGTGTTCTTTAAAGGGAATAGGGTGCCGTTTGGGCGCAAGCTTCATGTAAATAAAGAGGACCTTTGCCTGCCTGCATGGGAGAACTGCTACGGCAGCATCATCATAATCCTCCTCCATGTGTGCTTAAAAGGGTGGGAGGAGTGTTTAACTTTGCTCCCATTAGTAAAATGTTATGATTTATGCAGTTGCCGGCAGACTAATATCTTTAGAATTTTGCCTAGGAAGCCGATTCATCTTTAAGAGTGATGAGGGGAGGTTGCTCTCTATGCAAAACGCATTAAAGCTAAATGAGGAGTCTATTACTCAAATGTGGCTGATAATCCGTTAGCTAGACCCCACTAACTAAGCAGATTTAGATATGTCACAGCGATGACAGCCCCACCTCAGAAGTGCATTACATGAACTTAACTTTCCAGTGACCCCCACCCCCACAATTTTCCCTGATACACACCACTTACCTGCATACAGTACATCCTTACAAGCTCACTTTATAGAATTAATTCTCTCTCCACGTCCCCCCGTCCCAGTTGTGTGGAGAATGCACAAGGGACTCGTGACGTGCCTGTGTTTGTGTGAGTATGGTCTATTCATCATGGCTTGATTAACATAAGGCTTTAATCTCCCTCCCATCTAACATGGTGCTCCTAGTCTCTCAGCTACTCCGCCAGAGTTTCAGATCATGTTTTAGTCACCGCTGCTCTCCTCTTTTCCCATTGTAACAATGCTAACTACTAATACATGTAATTTGGTTAGTTCTTATACCAAGAAAATAACAGAAACACATCCTAAAAATAGAAGAGTGGTTTTTAATATTTCCATCATTATAATTTAATGGAGAAAATACAGGTTAACAAAAAGTATATCAGCACAACCAAATAAATAACATTGAACAATGAATTGAAACAAAGATAAACTGCAGAAGGGAGATGTCTGTGGCCTCTGCAGTAATAACTGGTTTCATGGCATGAAAAGGTGGTGGAAAAAAGGAAATGACACTGTGGGGTGGATCAATTTGGCTTCGTTCCCCAGGAAAGGAGAATCCTGTCACCAGGGTCCATCTGAATTTGTCAACACTGTTCGTTTGTCTTTTTAATTGTACTTAGTTCTTTACATTTATGGCTGCTTACAAAATGAGTGATAATAGAGGTGGGATATGGTAGGTCCTCCACTTCTGTTGTCACCTAATTGCCACTTTAAAATGGACAGAAAACCATGTCATACAGTTTTGTTAGCATCAACATTTTCTCATATTCCTGTATCATCAGTGGCTTTTATTAAGTATTTTCATGTGTCCCTTTTGAATACTACTATAATAATAAATTAACTAAAGCCAATGAAATGTTTGGAAGGCAAGGAAACACGAAGTACTCAGGCGTAGCTACACAGCAGCCAAGAGACAAACCACAAGTCCACAGGACATCTTATTGTACCATGATCCATTATAATATCAAACAATCATATCATCCTTAACAGCATCAGCAGTTCAATAATGATAATGTTAATCTGACTGTTCCAATAACTGCTTTCTCAAAAATGGCATCTGCAAGGCTTCATTTAGGCAGCTATAATCTGCATTATGAGAAACTGTATTGTTGTGATACATTCCAGCTACATGCAGTCAGCAGGACTCCTGCTCTGAGCCTTGGATGTCCACTCCACTCCAGTCAAATGAGCAAGGCAACACTAGAGTGCTGCAAAATTGGTGACCTATACAAGGCAGATCTTGTTTTGAATAGCCGTTTGGTACTAATTAATGGACAAGGGCTAATTCCTGGCCATGAGTGAAACACCAACGGTATGAATTAAAAATTGTGCATTCTTCGTCTTGGCACTGCAAACTCAGGGAGGCAAAACAATGTGGAACGCCGGTGACCGCCGCTGCCATTCAGGGCTAAATGCATCACGAAGTGCACTTATAATAATAATAATAAATGCCATTTAGCAGACGCTTTTATCCAAAGCGACTTACAGTCATGCGTGCATACATTTTTGTGTATGGGTGGTCCCGGGGATCGAACCCACTACCTTGGCGTTACAAGCGCCGTGCTCTACCAGCTGAGCTACAGAGGACCACTTCACTTGACTCCCCCCCCCCCCCCCCCCCGCACATAAATTGCTATCTCCACGGTTGCCAGTGGCATTATCAACCAAAAAGATCACCTCGGCTGACAAAAGTTCATTTGCGCTAATGATGCTTTATTTCCCCCATTACATTAAATCATCTTCCTCCCTATTCACTGTCTGTTGTGTATGTGCCAGGCCAGCATGGTTCCTTCCTTCCTGCTACAATGTCATTTAAATAATAGAAACCGTATTTGGAAAATATTACAGCTCCTTTACCTGATCTGGGCACTATTTACCTGACCCTTCGCCACCCTCTCTACACTGTAGTACAGTCAGTGTGGCTGCTGCACCACTTCTGGAACCTACAGTGGCTTGCGAAGGTATTCACCCCCCTTGGCATTTTTCCTATTTTGTTGCCTTACAACCTGGAATTAAAATGGATTTTTGGAGGGTTTGTATCATTTGATTTACACAACATGCCTACCACTTTGAAGATGCAAAATAATTTTTTTTGTGAAACAAACAAGAAATAAGACAACAGAAAACTTGAGCGTACGTAACTTTTCACCCCCCCAAAGTCAATACTTTGTAGTGCCACCTTTTGCAGCAATTACAGCTGCAAGTCTCTTGGGGTATGTCTCTATAAGCTTGGCACATCTAGCCACTGGGATTTTTGCCCATTCTTCAAGGCAAAACTGCTCCAGCTCCTTCAAGTTGGATGGGTTCTGCTGGTGTACAGCAATCTTTAAGTCATACCACAGATTCTCAATTGGATTGAGGTCTGGGCTTTGACTAGGCCCTTCCAAGACATTTAAATGTTTCCCCTTAAACCACTCGAGTGTTGCTTTAGCAGTATGCTTAGGGTCATTGTCCTGCTGGAAGGTGAGCCTCCGTCCCAGTCTCAAATCTCTGGAAGACTGAAACAGGTTTCCCTCAAGAATTTCCCTGTATTTAGCGCCATCCATCATTCCTTCAATTCTGACCAGTTTCCCAGTCCCTGCCGATGAAAAACATCCCCACAGCATGATGCTGCCACCACCATGCTTCACTGTGGGGATGGTGTTCTCGGGGTGATGAGAGGTGTTGGGTTTGCGCCAGACATAGTGATTTCCTTGATGGCCAAAAAGCTCAATTTTAGTCTCATCTGACCAGAGTACCTTCCTCCATATGTTTGGGGAGTCTCCCACATGCCTTTTGGTGAACACCAAACGTGTTTGCTTATTTTTTTCTTCAAGCAATGGCTTTTTTCTGGCCACTCATCCGTAAAGCCCAGCTCTGTGGAGTGTATGGCTTAAAGTGATTCTATGGACAGATACTCCGCTGTGGAGCTTTGCAGCTCCTTCAGGGTTATCTTTGGTCTCTTTGTTGCCTCTCTGATTAATGCCCTCTTTGCTTGGTCTGTGAGTTTTGGTGGGCAGCCCTCTCTTGGCAGGTTTGTTGTGGTGCCATATTCTTTCAATTTTTTAATAATGGATTTAATGGTGCTCTGTGGGATGTTCAAAGTTTCTGATATTTTTTTTATAACCCAACCCTGATCTGTACTTCTCCACAACTTTGTCCCTGACCTGTTTGGAGATCTCCTTGGTATTCATGGTGCCGCTTGC
Source organism: Coregonus lavaretus (assembly GCF_964263955.1). Lineage (NCBI taxonomy): Eukaryota > Metazoa > Chordata > Actinopteri > Salmoniformes > Salmonidae > Coregonus > Coregonus lavaretus. The sequence continues at coordinate 22,467,263 of NC_140010.1, forward strand.
TTGGTGGTGGCCCTTGCTTAGTGGTGTTGCAGACTCTGGGGCCTTTCAGAACAGGTGTAAACATACTGAGATCATGTGAGAGATCATGTGACACTTAGATTGCACACAGGTGGACTTTGTTTAACTAATTATGTGACTTCTGAAGGTAATTGGTTGCGCCAGATCTTATTTAGGGGCTTCATAGCAAAGGATGTGAATACATATGCACGCACCACATTTCCATTATTTATTTTTACATTTTTTTTAAACAAGTTATTTTTTTCATTTCACTTCACCAATTTTGACTATTTTGTGTATGTCCATTACATGAAATCCAAATAAAAATCCATTTAAATTACAGGTTGTAATGCAACAAAATTGAAAAAACGCCAAGGGGGATGAATACTTTTGCAAGCACTGTACGCTTGATGATCCAACAAGGCCTTATTCAGGCGTTTGGTTTGCAGTCTTGTGTATAGACATAGACATTTTACATTTTCTGGAGATTGATGTTCTGTTAAATCCCTGGTTACAATAGTAAATTCAGGAGATTTGGAAATTGTCTCCACTTCCTCTCTGAACATACAAGTGATTTCAGGAGGAGAGAAATACAACCTTTCCAATTTGAGAGTTGTAAAAACATATAATGAAATTGCAATGATTGTATGAATCCCTCATCAGGCATTTTCCACACAGCGGCATGACAAAGGACTGGTGGAGAGACAATGATGTGGAGCTACTGTGCTCTATGTTAGATATTGTAAATAATCCTGTAATCACTAGTAGTACTGTAGTACATTTTTGAGAGAGAATATCTGTTTACACATGAGCACTATATGTACTTAACATTTTTAACGACGCAACACAATAGTCTTATTTATGATGTATGCTTAAGTTGGGGATTATAGTCATTAAGCCTAGTAACAAATAGATTTAACATGAATTAATAAATTAAGGCTTGCTAGGGAAGCTAGTGTGGGTGTAAAATACTATTTTACACTCTCTCTAAACTTTTGCTTTGTCTCCATACAGTACCCATATCATCCTATATAGTATAGAATCGTTTTGCTCTCTACTGCAAAAAGTTGAGTGTTCAGAGTCTGAGTGCACAGGCCTCTCATCACATCAACTCTAAAACTTCAGTGTCATTAACTGCTGATTAATGAAAGAAATGGCTTTAGTCTGAAAAAAACATTACATTACACGTTGCAGCACATTCATAATTTTACAATTGGTTTAGAATGATGGATTATGCATATAGGAATCTGTTTGAAATAATAGGCAATATTAATTTGTTATCTTTAATTGTTCCCGAGGAGAGGCTTTTAGTATGGATGACATATGAATCTATTATAAAAACGTTGCTTTGCCATTCACACAAAACAGACATGATAAATTATATCTGGACTGTTTTCAGGACCATGTTCGATTACTGTGTGTTTAATAAAATAATCAACAAACCCGTTTGAAAAACTAAAACTATTATCTTTGACTCCAAAAGTAACTACAATAAAATAAAATCCATCATGAATTATGTTGATGTTTTTTTCTAAACTTTGATAAAAAATCTAATGGGGGTTTCAATGGGGTAAATGCGACCAGGAGATGGCGATGTTTAAAATAGGCCTAGCTTGTGCATCACTATCACTAGCTATCACTAGCTAATGGGGGAAAAAATTGTCTAGGTCGCTAACTTGATTCTTCTTACATGTACTACTAAAGTTAAAACGAAGTGCCTGCGGATCAAATTTTTCTGGACCCCTCTTCCCGACAGCTAAAGGTCCTCAAGCATCTGCGCAAATGTGTGATTCTCTACTTTATGCACAGTCTCTTCTCTCCTCATAGAGAAAAGCTACACTGGCAAATACTGCTTGTTTAATAAAGTTAGATCAAAGCTGAATCAATGTCTGTAAGATCACATAATGGTGGTCCTCTGTAGCTCAGCTGGTAGAGCACGGCGCTTGTAACGCCAAGGTAGTGGGTTCGATCCCCGGGACCACCCATACACAAAAATGTATGCACGCATGACTGTAAGTCGCTTTGGATAAAAGCGTCTGCTAAATGGCATATTAATTAAATTATTAATTAATAATGATAGTATTGTACATAACATAACCTAATATGGTATAATGTTACTGTAAGACAAAAAACACTGCCTAATTCTTATGAGATTTCAGGATGATTGTGCGAATGGTCAAATTTTTGTCTCGTGGCACCACTAGGCAAAATATATGCTTTGATTGAAGCTAAACACCAAAAATCTCAAATTTGGACTCATCAGACCAAAGGACAGATTTCCACCGGTCTAATGTCCATTGCTGGTGTTTCTTGGCCCAAACAAGTCTCTTCTTATTATTGATGTCCTTTAGTAGTGGTTTCTTTGCAGCAATTCAACCACGAAGGCCTGATTCAAGCAGTCTCCTCTGAACACTTGATGCTGAGATGTGTCTGTTACTTGAACTCTGTGAAGCATTTATTTGGGCTGCAATTCTTGAGGCTGGTATCTCTAATGAACTCTGCAGCAGAGGTAACTCTGGAGCTGTGTTCGAATACTAATACTAACCGCACTAACCATACTATTTGTGATGTAAATTGAGTTATTATACCATAAGTTCCCAGATGTCGTACTACATTCGCAAAAATACAAAGTATACAAGCAGTGGACACTATTTCCGTGCTTTTAGGGCCCATAATGCAATTCTTCTGAAAATGGGCGTGGCTTCTCATCGTTTTCAGATTTGAAGAAAATGGCGGAAAATATGCAGCCGAAGTCCAATGAGAGCGGATACAAATGTAACTAATTATGACAAATGTTAAGAAAATGTTGAGCAATGTAATAAAGTAATTACTTTTCAAATAAGTTACCTTACATGTTATGTTGGCTGACATTTTGTTAGCTACGCTATCCTTACGAACTACATAGCATATCATTACAGCAGTATGTACCGGTATGTTAGCTACCTACAGTTGAAGTCGGAAGTTTACATACACTTAGGTTGGAGTCATCTGCTACAGCCTGTCAACTATGCCTCTGCCTATCCCTGTTCTCTCCTCTCCGCACAGGCTACACAAACACCTCACACCGCGTGGCTGCTGCCTCTCTAACCTGGTGGTCCCTACACGCACCACACACCTGGAGTTCCAGGTCTCAGGCAGCCTCTGGAACTGCCGTTCTGCTGCCAACAAGGCTGACTTCATCCCAGCCTATGCTACCCTCCAGTCACTCGACTTCCTGGCGTTGACGGAAACATGGATTACCACTGAAAACACTGCTACTCCTACTGCTCTCTCCTCGTCTGACCATGTGTTCTCGCATACCCCGAGAGCATCTGGTCAGAGGGGTGGTGGCACAGGAATCCTCATCTCTCCCAAGTGGTCATTCTCAATTTTTCCCCTAACCCATCTGTCTATCTCCTCATTTGAATTCCACGCTGTCACAGTCACTAGCCCATTTAAGCTTAATATCCTTGTCATCTATCGCCCTCCAGGTTCCCTTGGAGAGTTCATCAATGAGCTTGACGCCTTGATAAGTTCCTTTCCTGAGGATGGCTCACCCTTCACAGTTTTGGGGGATTTCAACCTCCCTACGTCTACATTTGACTCATTTCTCTCTGCCTCCTTCTTTCCACTCCTCTCCTCTTTTGACCTCACCCTCTCACCGTCCCCCCCTACTCACAAGGCAGGCAATACGCTTGACTTCATCTTTACTAGATGTTGCTCTTCTACTAATCTCACTGCAACTCCCCTCCATGTCTCCGACCACTACTTTGTATCATTTTCTCTCTCGCTCTCCTCCAACACTACTCACTCTGCCCCTACACAGATGGTAACGCGCCGCCACAACCTTCGCTCTCTCTCTCCCACTACTCTCTCCTCTTCCATCCTATCATCTCTTCCCTCTGCTCAATCCTTCTCCCTCCAATCTCCTGATTCTGCCTCCTCAACCCTCCTCTCCTCCCTTTCTGCATCCTTTGACTCCCTGTGTCCCCTATCCTCCCGGCCGGCTCGGTCCTCCCCTCCAGCTCCGTGGCTTGATGACTCATTGCGAGCTCACAGAACAGAGCTCCGGGCAGCTGAGCGGAAATGGAAGAAAACTAAACTCCCTGCCGACCTGGCATCTTTTCACTCCCTCCTCTCTACATTTTCTTCATCTGTTTCTGCTGCTAAGGCCACTTTCTACCACTCTAAATTCCAAGCATCTGCCTCTAACCCTAGGAAGCTCTTTGCCACATTCTCCTCACTGCTGAATCCTCCCCCCCACCCCCACCCCTCCTCCCTCTCTGTGGATGACTTCGTCAACCACTTTGAAAAGAAGGTTGACGACATCCGATCCTCGTTTGTTAAGTCTAATGACACTGCTGGTCCTGCTCACACTGCCCTACCCTATGCTTTGACTTCTTTCTCCCCTCTCTCTCCAGATAAAATCTTGCGACTAGTGACTGCAGGCCGCCCAACAACCTGCCCGTTTGACCCTATCACCTCCTCTCTTCTCCAGACCATCTCCGGTGACCTTCTCCCCTACCTCACCTCGCTGATCAACTCATCCTTGACCGCTGGCTATGTCCCTTCCGTCTTCAAGAGAGCGAGAGTTGCACCCCTTCTCAAAAAACCAACACTCGATCCCACTGATGTCAACAACTACAGACCAGTATCCCTTCTTTCTTTTCTTTCCAAAACTATTGAGCGTGCCGTCTTTAGCCAACTCTCTTGCTATCTCTCTCAGAATGACCTTCTTGATCCAAACCAGTCAGGTTTCAGGACTGGTCATTCAACTGAGACTGCTCTTCTCTGTGTCACGGAGGCTCTCCGCACTGCTAAAGCTAACTCTCTCTCCTCTGCTCTTGTCCTTCTAGACCTGTCTGCTGCCTTTGATACTGTGAACCATCAGATCCTCCTCTCCACCCTCTCCGAGCTGGGCATCTCCGGCGCGGCTCACTCCTGGATTGCATCCTACCTGACCGGTCGCTCCTACCAAGTGGCGTGGCGAGAAGCTGTCTCCGTACCACGTGCTCTCACCACTGGTGTCCCCCAGGGCTAAGTTCTAGGCCCTCTCCTTTTCTCCCTATACACCAAGTCACTTGGCTCTGTCATATCCTCACATGGCCTCTCCTATCATTGCTACGCTGACGATACACAACTAATCTTCTCCTTTCCCCCTTCTGATAACCAGGTGACGAATCGCATCTCTGCATGTCTGGCAGACATATCAGTATGGATGACGGATCACCACCTCAAGCTGAACCCTGGCAAGACGGAGCTGCTCTTCCTCCCGGGGAAGGACTGCCCGTTCCATGATCTCGCCATCACGGTTGACAACTCCGTTGTGTCCTCCTCCCAGAGTGCGAAGAGCCTTGGCGTGACCCTGGACAACACCCTGTCGTTCTCCGCAAACATCAAGGCGGTGACCCGATTCTGCAGGTTCATGCTCTACAACATTCGGAGAGTACGACCCTGCCTTACACAGGAAGCGGCACAGGTCCTAATCCAGGCACTTGTCATCTCCCGTCTGGATTACTGCAACTCGCTGTTGGCTGGGCTCCCTGCCTGTGCCATTAAACCCCTACAACTCATCCAGAATGCCGCAGCCCGTCTGGTGTTCAACCTTCCCAAGTTCTCTCACGTCACCCCCCTCCTCCGCACACTCCACTGGCTTCCAGTTGAAGCTCGCATCCGTTACAAGACCATGGTGCTTGCCTATGGAGCAGTGAGGGGAACGGCGCCTCCGTACCTTCAGGCTCTGATCAGTCCCTACACCCAAACGAGGGCATTGCGTTCATCCACCTCTGGCCTGCTGGCTCCCCTTCCTCTGCGGAAGCATAGTTCCCGCTCAGCCCAGTCAAAACTGTTCGCTGCTCTGGCACCCCAATGGTGGAACAAGCTCCCTCACGACGCCAGGACAGCGGAGTCACTCACCACCTTCCGGAGACATTTGAAACCCCACCTCTTTAAGGAATACCTGGGATAGGATAAAGTAATCATTCTACCCCACCCCCCAAAAAATAAAAAAATAAAAAAAATAAAAAAATTAAAATAAATTGTAAAGTGGTTATCCCACTGGCTATAGGGTGAATGCACCAATTTGTAAGTCGCTCTGGATAAGAGCGTCTGCTAAATGACGTAAATGTAAATGTAAATGAGTCATTAAAACTTGTTTTTCAACCACTCCACAAATTTCTTGGTAACAAACTATAGTTTTGGCAAGTCGGTTAGGACATCTACTTTGTGCATGACACAAGTAATTTTTCCAACAATTGTTTACAGACAGATTATTTCACTTATAATTCACTGTATCACAATTCCAGTGGGTCAGAAGTTTACATACACTAAGTTGACTGTGCCTTTAAACAGCTTGGAAAATTCCAGAAAATGATGTCATGGCTTTAGAAGCTTCTGATAGGCTAATTTACATAATTTGAGTCAATTGGAGGTGTACCTGTGGATGTATTTCAAGGCCTACCTTCAAACTCAGTGCCTCTTTGCTTGACATCATGGGTAAATCTAAAGAAATCAGCCAAGACTCAGGAAAAGAATTGTAGACCTCCACAAGTCTGGTTCATCCTTAGGAGCAATTTCCAAACGCCTGAAGGTACCACGTTCATCTGTACAAACAATAGTACGCAAGTATAAACACCATGGGACAACGCAGCTGTCATACCGCTCAGGAATGAGACACGTTCTGTCTACTAGAGATGAACGTACTTTGGAGCGAAAAGTGCAAATCAATCCCAGAACAACAGCAAAGGACCTTGTGAAGATGCTGGAGGAAACAGGTACAAAAGTATCTATATTCACAGTAAAACGAGTCCTATATCGGCATAACCTGTAAGGCCGCTCAGCAAAGAAGAAGCCACTGCTCCAAAACTGCCATAAAAAAGCCAGACTACGGTTTGCAACTGCACATGGGGACAAAGATCGTACTTTTTGGAGTAACGTCCTCTGGTCTGATGAAACAAAAATAGAACTGTTTGGCCATAATGACCATCGTTATGTTTGAAGGAAAAAGGGGGTGCTTGCAAGCCGAAGAACACCATCCCAACCGTGAAGCACGGGGGTGGCAGGATCATGCTGTGGGGGTGCTTTGCTGAAGGAGGGACTGGTGCACTTCACAAAATAGATGACATCATGCGGAAGGAAAATTATGTGAATATATTGAAGCAACATCTTAAGACATCAGTCAGGAAGTTAAAGCTTGGTCGCAAATGGGTCTTCCAAATGGACAATGACCCCAAGCATACTTCCAAAGTTGTGGCAAAATGGCTTACGGACAACAAAGTCAAGGTATTGGAGTGGCCATCACAAAGCCCTGACCTCAATCCTATAGAAAAGTTGTGGGCAGAACTGAAAAAGTGTGTGCGAGCAATGAGGCCTACAAACCTGACTCAGTTACACCAGCTCTGTCAGGAGGAATGGGCCAAAATTCACCCAATTTATTGTAGGAAGCTTGTGGAAGGCTACCCGAAATGTTTGACCCAAATTAAACAATTTAAAGGCAATGCTACCAAATACTAATTGAGTGTATGTAAACTTCTGACCCACTGGGAATGTGATGAAAGAAATAAAAGCTGAAATAAATCATTCTCTCTACTATTATTCTGACATTTCACATTCTTAAAATAAAGTGGTGATTCTAACTGACGTAAAACAGGGAATTTCTACTAGGATTACATGTCAGGAATTGTGAAAAACTGAGTTTAAATGTATTTGGCTAAGGTGTATGTAAACTTCCGACTTCAACTGTACCTAACGTTCGTTACCTACTACATCAAACTTGCCAGTATATTAACTATATGCTATCTAACTAACTACACAATGTTTATTGACTTGATTATTCCCGTCATTCTTAGCTTAGCTAAGTGGTATAGTCGTTTTGCGTTCTCAATGGACATTCGGGTGCTTTCGTAAATTCGCTCTGTCTATCTACTCATTTTCAGAGCACTCTCATCAGTGTACCAGAGCGCTCAACACCCGTTGAATATGGCCATTGTCAGAAAACGTCGGCAAAAAAGCGTAGTTAAATTGTTACCAGCAGCATAGTTACAGTCTGCAATGCTCTGGATAACATAAAAACTGCATAACCAGCTCTGCTAGGGCGAGTAAAATGGTCAGAGTGAGGTGTTCTCTCATTTGTGTCTGGAAGTAGCTAGCTTGGGTGCTTGCTGCCGTTGTGAGGCCAGAACGCTCGGGTCAACCCTACTCCTCAGCCAGAGCGTCCAGTGTGCGCTCTGAACGCTCCGAGAGCGAAACGCTCTGAATTTACAAATGGACAATCTGACAAAGCTCTGAATTTACAAACGCTCAGAGCGCACTCTAAGTGCACTCTGGCACTCCATATTGAATGTAAGAACACATTCAAAATCGTAAGGTGTCTAACTAGTAATTTGTTATGCTAACAAGCATGCAAGAGGTTGCATAGCAACAGCATCAACTTCCGGTAGACAGGCGAAGCTCTAGTATGCTCAACTGAAAGCATAACGTTCGTTTACAGTATACTAAAATGAACTAATAGTATATAGTATGTAGTATACACTCATTAAGTATGTAGTATACAGTATGTTAGTATAAGTATTCGAACACAGCTTGGGTCTTCCTTTTCTGAGGCGGTCCTCATGAGAGCTAGTTTCATCATAGCGCTTGATGGTTTTTGCAACTGCAAAATTGACTGACCTTCCTGTCTTAAAGTAATGATGGACTGTCATTTCTCTTTGTTTATTTGAGCTGTTCTTGCCATAATATGTACTTGGTCTTTTACCAAATAGGGCCATTTTCTGTATACCAACCCGACCTTGCCACAACACAACTGATTGACTCAAACGTATTAAGAAGGAAAGAAATTCCACAAATTAACTTTTAACAGGGCACACCTGTTAATTGAAATTCATTCATTTACATTTTAGTCATTTAGCAGACGCTCTTATCCAGAGCGACTTACAGTTAGTGAATACATATATATATATTTTTTATACTGGCCCCCCGTGGGAATCAAACCCACAACCCTGGCGTTGCAAACGCCATGCTCTATCAACTGAGCTACATCCCTGCCGGCCATTCCCTCCCCTACCCTGGACGAATTGTGCGCCGCCCATGAGTCTCCCGGTCGCGACAGAGCCTGGATTCGAACCAGGATCTCTAGTGGCACAGTTAGCACTGCGATGCAGTGCCTTAGACCACTGCGCCACTCAGGAGTTCAGGTGACTACCTCATGAAACTGGTTGAGAATGCCAAGAGTGTGCAAAACTGTCATCAAGGCAAAGGGTGGCTACCTTGAAAAATATATATATATTTGGATTTGTTTAACACTTTTTTGGTTAGTACATGATTCCATATGTGTTATTTCATAGTGTTGATGTCTTCACTATTATTCTACATTGTAGAAAATAGTAAAAATATAGAAAAACCCTGGAATGAGTAGGTGTGTCCAAACTTTTGACTGGTACTGTATGTTGAACATATTAGAAAATTAGTTGACTGACTGTCTCTGTGTATTTTTTTATATATTGCAGGGCACAAATTATCATTTGATGGAACAAGATTTTTCAAGATAGTTGATTAAGATTTTTTCTGAATCTTAATCAACTACAATACATTCTCCACAGTGAACTTTTAGAGGCAGTTGAGTTAAATATATACAGTGCATTCGGAAAGTATTCAGACCCCTTGACTTTTTCCACATTTTGTTACGTTACAGCTTTATTCTAAAATTGATTAAATAGCTTTTTTCCCTCATCAATCTACACACAATACCCCATAATGACAAAGTAAAAACAGGTTTTTAGAAATGTTTGTAAATTTATTAAAATAAAAAACAGAAATATCACATTTACATAAGTATTCTGACCCTTTACTCAGTACTTTGTTGAAGCACCTTTGGCGGTGATTACAGCCTCGAGTCTTCTTGGGTATGACGCTACAAGCTTGGCATACCTGTAATTGGGGAGTTTCTCCCATTCTTCTCTGCAGATCCTCTCAAGCTCTGTCAGGTTGGATGGGGAGCGTTGCTGCACAGCTATTTTCCCTCCACAGCTATTTTCTCTCCAGTGGTGGAAAAAGTACCCCATTTTCATACTTGACTAAAAGTAAAGATACCTTAATAGAAAATGACTCATGTAAAAGTGAAAGTCACCCAGTAAAATACTACTTGAGTAAAAGTCTAAAAGTGTTTGGCCAAAGAGTTCAATCTTGGTTTCATCAGACCAGAGAATCTTGTTTCTCATGGTCTGAGAGTCTTTAGGTGCCTTTCGGCAAACTCCAAGCAGACTGTCATGTGCCTTTTACTGAGGAGTGACTTCCGTCTGGCCACTCTACCACAAAGGCCTGATTGGTGGAGTGCTGCAGAGATGGTTGTCCTTCTGGAAGGTTATCCCATATCCACAGAGGAACTCTGGAGCTCTATCAGAGTGACCATCGGATTTTTGGTCACCTTCCTGACCAAGGCCTTTCTCCCCCGATTGCTCAGTTTGGCCAGGCGGCCAGTTCTAGGAAGAGTCTTGGTGGTTCCAAACTTCTTCCATTTAAGAATGATGGAGGCCACTGTGTTCTTGGGGACATTCAATGCTGCATAACGTTTTTTGGTACCCTTCCCCAGATCTGTGCCTCGACACAATCATGTCTCGGAGCTCTACGGACAATTCCTTCGACCTCATGGCTTGGTTTTTGCTCTGACATGCACTGTCAACTGTGGGACCTTATATAAACAGGTGTGTGCCTTTCCAAATCATGTCCAATCAATTGAATTTACCACAGGTGGACTCCAATCAAGTTGTAAAAACATCTCAAGGATGATCAATGGAAACAGGATGCACCTGAGCTCAATTTCGAGTCGCATAGCAAAATATCTGAATACCTATGTAAATATCTATATATTTCTATATATATACATTTGCAAAAAATTCAAAAAACCTGTTTTCACTTTGTCATTATGGGGTATTGTGTGTAGACTAATGAGGGAAAAAAATAATTTAATCAATTTTAGAATAAGGCTGAAACGTAACAAAATGTGGAAAAAGTCAAGGGGTCTGAATACTTTCTGAATGCACTGTATATCGTAGCACTTTATAATAACTCCACGTAATAAAGCATTTATAATGGATTAGTAAATACTTTATTAATTTATTAATCATTACTCCATTCACCAGATGTTTAATATAGGTCCGTATAAACCATTTACTAATCATTAGCTAAGTCTTGTTGGGCCCTGGCATTTAAGACATTTTTAGAAAGTTGAAGCTCATTTACTGCATTTCTATCCAATTTTAAAAATCTATAATGCTATTTGGAGAACAGTAAAAACAAGCATAAATTACCCCAGCCGTTATCACATTGGTTGCTGTAACTTCATTCACCTCAGTCAGTCTACAATAAGAGGTGAAAAACATGTTAGATGGGTGGGGTTGGGGTAATGGGGTGTCTCACGACTTCCGTCGAGGCTGCCTCCCCTCCTTGTTCGGGCAGGTTTCGGCGTTCGTCGTCACCGGCTTACTAGCTACTGCCGATCCCATTCTCATCACTCCACTTGTCATGTCTTGTCTTGTCAATCACACACACCTGGTGCTCATTCCCCTAATTAGTATGTGTATAAGTGTTCCCTCTGTTCCCTTGTCTTTGTGAGTGATTGTTTCATTTGATATTGCCAAGGTGGAATATTTCCCTTGTGATAGTTTCGTTTTGACGCTGGGTGCGTTTTATTTATGTAAACGGAAATAACTCTGGACTTCGGTGTTTTACCTCCTGCGCCTGACTCCTTCATTCACAACTATCAAAGAATCACTCACCCGCTGAATGGAGTCAGCAGGAGAAGACTGCATGCCTGGAGTTGTGGCAAGGGTCCAGGAGCATTCCTCGATGCTGGCCAGCTTGGGGGAAGCGATGGATCGGGTTCTTCAGCCGGATCCAGCCACCTACACCCCAGCCCCTGGAGGGATCCAGATATCCCGGCCACTGGCGTTTGATGGGACGGCAGCGCGATGTAAGGGAGAAGGTATCCGTCCTTGTTTCCTGCCTTTGTGGGAGAGCCCTGGAGTGGGCCAACGCGGTGTGGAACGAGGGAGGTGCCGCATTGGAGGACTATGGGGAGTTTGCTCGCCTCTTTCGGGCCGTTTTCGATCACCCGCCTGAGGGTCAAGAGGCGGGCGAACGACTGGTCCATCTGAGGCAGGGGACAAGGACCGCACAGGACTACGCGCTGGAGTTCCGGACGCTGGCGGTGGGGTCCGGGTGGAACGAGCGGGCCATGATCAACCATTTCCGGTGCCACCTAAGGGAGGACGTCAGACGGGAGCTAGCCTGCCGTGATGCCATGCTATCGTTCTCCCAACTGGTGGACATGGCCATCCGGCTGGACAATCTGCTAGCAGCCAGATGACGTCCTGGTAGGGGTCTGCCCGTTCCCACTCCGGATGACTCTGACCCCGAGCAGATGGAGCTGGGGGGAGCCGCCGGTCGAGAGTGCGCAGGAGGACAGCGACAGTGCCACTCTGGTGGCACGAAGGGACAATTCACCTCACGTCGCAGTCAACGTTCCTTTGGGTCTAGAGGCGGTAGGCAGGGTACTCACGCATCACCCCAGGTAACGAACACCCAAACAAACAGAGCCCAGTCTAGGAATTTCATTTGTTCCCCTATCCATTCCACTCCCCATCAGAGCATTTGATAGTCGACCATTAGGGTCCGGATTGGTTAAGGAGATTACTGTACCAGTCACCATGATTACACAGGAGACGCATGTTGAGCAGATCACTTTTTTGACTATTGAGTCTCCTGCTTACCCTGTAGTCTTAGGTATTCCGTGGTTAGCAGGGGGGAGAGAATTAGTCTCTTCCTTATTGATTCTCCTGTGTTTCCCGTGGTGCTGGGGCTTCCCTGGCTAACCACCCATGACCCCAGTATTTCGTGGCAACAGAGGGCTCTTAAGGGATGGTCACCTCAGTGCTCGGGAAGGTGTGTAGGGGTTTCCGTAGGGGCAACCACGGTGGAGAGTCCAAACCATGTCTCCACAATGCACATTCCCTCAGAATATGCCGATTTGGCTCTCTTACCACCCCATCGACGAGGGGATTGTGCGATAGATCTCCGTGAGGGCGCTGCACTTCCCAGGAGTCATGTGTATCCTCTGTCACAGGAGGAGATGGTGGCTATGGAGACATATGTCACCGAATCTCTGGGACAGGGACACATTCGGCCCTCCACTTCCTCTGCCTCCTCAAGTTTCTTTTTTGTGAAGAAGAAGGATGGAGGTTTACGCCCGTACATTGACTATCGAGGTCTAAATCAGATAACCGTTAAATACAGCTATCCTCTTCCTCTCATAGCTAGTATGACGGAGTCATTGCACGGGGCGCGCTTCTTCACAAAATTGGACCTCAGGAGCGCGTACAATCTGATCCGTATCCGGGAGGGGGACGAGTGGAAGACGGCATTTAGTACCACCTCTGGTCACTATGAGTACCTCGTCATGCCGTACGGTTTGATGAATGCTCCCTCAGTCTTTCAATCCTTTGTCGATGAGATTTTCAGGGATCTGCACGGACAGGGTGTAGTGGTGTATATAGATGATATTCTAATCTACTCCGCTACACGCGACGAGCATGTGTCCCTGGTGCGGAAGGTGCTTGGTAGACTGTTGGAGCATGACCTGTACGTTAAGGCTGAGAAATGTCTGTTCTTCAAACAGTCCGTCTCTTTCTTAGGATACCGCTTGTCAGAGTCAGGGGTCGAGATGGAGTGTGACCGCATTTCAGCCGTGCGTAATTCGCCGACTCCTACCATGGTAAAAGAGGAGCCGCGATTTTTGGGTTTTGCCAACTACTACCGGAGATTTATCCGGGGCTTTGGCCAGGTAGCAGCTCCCATCACCTCTTTGCTAAAGGGCGGACCGGTGCGTCTGCAGTGGTCAGCTGAGGCGAACAGGGCTTTTGGCCAGCTGAAGGCGCTGTTCACCTCGGCTCCCGTGCTGGCTCATCCGGATCCTTCCTTGCAATTCACAGTCGAGGTGGACGCGTCCGAGGCTGGGATAGGAGCTGTACTGTCTCAGCGCTCGGGTACGCCTCCCAAACTCCGCCCCTGTGCTTTCTTTTCGAAGAAGCTCAGCCCGGCGGAGCAAAACTATGACGTGGGGGATCGGGAGCTGTTAGCTGTTGTGAAAGCTCTTAAGGTGTGGAGACATTGGCTTGAGGGGGCTAAACACCCTTTTCACCTTGACTGACCACCACAATCTGGAGTACATACGGGCAGCGAGGAGACTGAATCCTCGTCAGGCAAGGTGGGCCATGTTTTTCATGTGTTTTGTGTTCACCCTATCATATAGACCAGGTTCCCAGAATGCTAAGGCAGACGCTCTGTCCCGGCTGTATGACTCAGAGGAGCGGACCAGGGAGCCCACTCCCATACTTCCGGCTTTTTGTCTGGTGGCCCCGGTGGTATGGGAGGTTGACGCGGAGTGGGTGTTACGCACGGAGCCCACTCCCCCCCAGTGTCCAGTGGGTCGTGTGTACGTTCCATCTGAGGTTCGCGATCGTTTGATCTATTGGGCTCACACGTCAAGCTCTTCTGGCCATCCTGGCATCGGTCGGACAGTGCGCTGTCTTAGTGGGAAGAACTGGTGGCCTACCTTAGCTCAGGACGTGAGGGTTTATGTTTCTTCCTGTTCGGTGTACGCCCAGTGCAAGGCACCTAGACACCTGCCCAGAGGTAAATTACAACCTCTCCCCGTTCCACAATGGCCGTGGTCACACCTATCGGTGGACTTTGTTACGGATCTTCCTCCGTCACAAGGTAACACCACGATCCTGGTCGTTGTGGATCGGTTTTCTAAGTCCTGTCGTCTCATTCCTTTGCCCGGTCTCCCTACTGCCCTACAGACCGCAGAGGCCCTGCTTACACACGTCTTCCGGCACTACGGTGTACCTGAGGATATAGTGTCTGATCGAGGTCCCCAGTTCACATCGAGGGTCTGGAAGGCGTTTATGGACCATCTGGGGGTCTCGGTCAGCCTGACCTCAGGTTTTCACCCCGAGAGTAATTGGCAGGTGGAGAGTGTAAACCAGGATGTGGGTAGGTTTCTGAGGTCATATTGCCAGGACCGGCAGGGGGATTGGTCCGTTTACATTCCCTGGGCAGAGATGGCACAAAATTCCCTCCGCCACTCCTCCACTGATCTGTCTCCCTTTCAGTGCCAGATCGAGGTTCCTGCGGTGGATGAATGGTTTCGGCGCTCTGAGGAGACATGGAATGCTGCCCATGTACGCCTGCAAAGGGCTATTAGGAGACAGAAGGCGAGTGCCGACCGCCACCGCAGTGAGGCTCCGGTGTATGCACCGGGGGACCGGGTCTGGCTCTCGACCCAAAACTTGCCCCTTCGCCTGCCCTGCCGGAAGCTGGGTCGGCGGTTTGTGGGGCCCTTTAAAGTCCTGAGGAGGTTGAACTAGGTTTGTTATAGGTTACAGCTCCCCCCTGATTACCGTATTAACCCCTTGTTCCATGTGACTCTCCTCAGGCCGGTGGTAGCTGGTCCGCTCCAGAAGTCTGAGGTGCAGGAGGTTCCTCCGCCCCCATTGGACATTGAGGGGGCCCCGGCGTACTCGGTCCGTTCCATCCTGGATTCGAGGCGTCGGGTTGGAGGCCTGCAATATCTCGTGGAGTGGGAGGGGTATGGTCCGGAGGAACGGAGCTGGGTTCCCAGGAGGGACATTCTCGATCCCTCCTTGTTAAGGGAGTTCCATCGTCGTCATTCGACTCGCCCTGCTCCGCATCCTCCTGGCCGTCCCCGAGGCCGGTGTCGAGGCACGGCTGGAGGGGGGAGGGGGGGGGGGGGGGGGGTACTGTCACGGAAACAGCCGAGGCTGCCCCTCCTCCTTGCTCGGGCAGGCTTCTGCGTTCGTCGTCACCGGAGTATTAGCTGCCACCGATCGATGTTTCTGTGTCACACTAGTCCTGTCTTTATTATTCACACCTGTTACTCATTAGGCTTATTGGTTTCCCTATATTACCTCTGTTTTCCCTCCTGGGTTTGTGCGTGATTGTTCGATGTTACGTCATCTGTTGAGCTGTTGTTTTGCTCTTCCCTGCGTGGAGGGTTTGATATGGTTTACTTTGTGTTTAGTAAATTCATCCTTTTCTCAGTTCTGTGTCCTGCGCCTGATTCCGTTTCACCACTTCACCCAGTCGCTGACAACATCCTTCATTACTACTGATATGTGATTGAGGTAGAAATGTTACATGTATAACTTGCAGGTAGGGATTCTACATGTATAACCTTAAAATGAGGGGGCGTGCCCATAAACATGAATAATGGTGTTGTTTACTTCAAATGACCAACAACACACAATATTCTTTTTGAAAACGTTTGTTTTTCACTAATGTTTGTCATCATGCCCATGTGGTGTTCTGTGCCTGGCTGTGCTAATTACAAACAAGCATGAAAATGAGTTATCTTTCACCTTTCTACCTACCAGAGATTCACCACGATTATGCCAGTGGCTTGTGGCTATCAAGAATGATGCAGTGACCAAAGATTATCAGAGGGACTTTCAGGCTGAACTGATGGGGAATCCATTTCGACGACAGCTGAGAAGTGATGCGATACCATTGATTTTTATTGATTTTTTTTACAACAAAACAGAAGATTTTCAGTTAGAGGTAACCTAACATTAGCTAGCTTGCTAGCCTAGCTGGACTAGCTTGGTAAGTTAGCTAGCTAGCTAGCTAGCTAGCTAATGTTACAGTCCTATATTGAACTCTGAAAGCCATTCGCTAATTCATATAGCTATCTTTTGGTATACACAATGTCAATCATTTCGCTTATGCCATGATAGTCACTGCTAGACTGGTAGCTGCCTTCAGCAGAGTAAACATGTTTGTTTGTTTGTTTGTTAATTCTATCTTTGACTGACTGTCACGTCCTGGCCTACAGAACTCTAGCTAGTTTGGTCAGGGTGTGGTTCCCAATCAGAGGCAGCTGTCGCTCGTTGTCTCTGATTGAGAATCATACTTAGGCAGCCTTTTGGCACTGTCTAGTTGTGGGTTGTTGTTCTGTGTAAAGTTTGTTGTGTTGTACCTTTGGACTTCACGTTTCGTTTCCTTTGCTGTTTTGTCTTGTGTTTATTGTTAATAAACATGTACGCATATCACGCTGCGCCTTGGTCCGACCCTTCTTTAAACGAACGTGACAGAAGAACCCACCAAACGAGGACCAAGCAGCGTGCCCAGGAGCAGCAGACACCCTGGACACAGGTGGAGGAGCAGAGAGTATGGACTTGGCGGGAGATAAGAGAGGATCTGGCAAGGCAGATGGAGGCCCTGAAAGGGATCAGGGTGGAGAAGGAGAGACAGCCCCAATATTTTTTTTTGTGGGGCTAAAAGGGTGGTCGGGGAGCGACAGAGAGGAGCCCCGACCACTGCACTCGTGGGGGCTCAAGGAGGAGTCCTCACTGGAGGAGGACGGGGCGCGGAGTGTAAAGGACGGAGACAGTCATAGACCTCCAGCGCCAAGCCAGTGGTGCATGTTCCCAGTCCGGCCCGGCCTGTTCCTGCTCCTCGCACCAAGCCTGTGGTGCGCGTCGCCAGTCCGGCCCGGTCTGTTCCTGCTCCTCGCACCAAGACAACGGAGCATTTGCTAGATTTAAACCCAGCTCCGCAGCTGGACGGAGACATTTTATGAGACTCCTGTTTCCCCCGAATCAAGGACGAAGACGGCATCGCTAAGGTTGGTCAAGAATTCTCAGTGCTACACCAAACAGTACCTATCCTGTAATTCCCAGTAATGGATACCAAAACTCTTTGGTTAAATCACATTATCTGGTGTAACAATCCATAGCTAAGAGAACTGGTGATCAGCAGATGATGGGAGAGGTGGTCATGATGATATTGCCATTCACAAAGAAACATACAGTAAGACAATACAGTATGATCCGTGTATTAAAGTTTGGGGAATACTTGTAAAGCTGTGGGAGGAGTGTTGTCATGATCAAACTGCCATTCAGCTCCTCATGAGTCACCTGCTTGAAATCCAGCATAATGTCTAATTCCTCAAGAGGGATACAGTTCACGGGATACAGTTCTGCTACATTGACAGACACAGGCAAAAATAATTATGTTTTTGTATCTAGAATCCACTCCAGGAAGAAGCCAGCAGGCACCACACAGTATTGTCTGGAAGAACAACGGTTGAACCGTGCCAGAATAACATCAACATCAGGGTAGACTAGTTGAACATGCATACATATGCATAGGCACAGAGATTACATTTACAACAATATCTAGCCTAATAGAAAGAAATATGGCATAATAATAATATGACATTATGAAGGGCAGTTCAGAACAGCTGAAGATGGATATTAAAGAACTGATTGGGTCTCTGCTAGACACCAACAAACGCCCCATAATATATGGCCCTGTGCCCTCCCTAAATCGTGGCATTTAACGTTTCAGCAGACTTTTAGCCCTCCATAACTGGCTATGTGACTATTGCAGCTCTGTGGTTGTAACATTTATTGACAATTTTGATATCTTCTGGAAACAAAGCTTGTTTTATAAGGAGGATGGGATCCACCCAAATCATTAGGGTTCCTGGATCCTTTCACAGCATTATAAGGCTGCATTGAAACAATGACTTATCAATGACCCAAGCCCAGCTCAGTTAATCCCTACCACTGTGTCACTGAGTTGTCATAATGCTTCAGCAAATGTACATTATCCCAGGGGCGTTGGAAGACACAATGTAAGTAACCTAATTCATGTCCCTCTAACTGCCCTGAATGCCTCTGCTGATCCTACAGCTATTGTATGCAATTATCATGTGCCTATGAGCCAGAGTTATACTGTTTGCGCTGAGGCGGTGAGCCATAGTAGGAAGTCCATTGTGTGCAGCTCACCCTGCACTAACATAAATAACATGAGCATGTCTACTTCTGCTAATCTTCCCAGAAAAGCAATGAAAACAATCAAGCATCCCAGAAAAGTGCTAAAAATAGCCAACATTAGCATATGTAGCTTAAGAAACAAGGTTCATGAAGTCAATAATATGCTAGTAACAGATGACATTCATATTCTGACAATCTCTGAAACTCACTTAGATAATACCTTTGATGATACAGTGGTAGCAATACATGGTTATAACATCTACAGAAAAGACAGAAATGCCAATGTTGGAGGTGTTTCCGTTTATAATGTATGACAGCACACATTTTTGTTGTAGCCACGGACAAATATACCTGATTCAACTCATTGAGGGCTTGATGATTAGTTGAAAAGTCGAATCAGGTGTGCTTGTCCATGGTTACAATAAACATTAGTACTGTTAAGGGTACTGGAGTTGGGAACGCTGCTCTACACTACTCCTATTACCTTTCCAAGACACCATTGTAGCTTTGTGCATAGCGGTTTTCTCATGGTCACAGAATGAGTCCAGAGCTGTCTTCCGATTGGTATACCCTGTACTGATCAATGTATCCTTATTGTTTTTGCTATGTTTTCTTCCATAGTCTACAGCATGGCTCCCCAACCCTGTTCCTGGAGAGCTACCGTCCTGTAGGTTTTCACTCCAACCCTAATCTAGCACACCTGACTCTGGTTGATAAGCTGAATCAGTTTAGTTACAACTGGGGTTGGATTGAAAACCTACAGGAGGGTAGATCTCCAGGAACAGGGTTAGAAAGCCCTGGTCTACAGGAAAAGCAGAAGGCTGCATTTCTCTCAACTGAGTATTCTAACTAATCAAAGGTTTCAAACCACTTGTGTTGAAACACCCTCTTTTGCAATCCAACACGGTCAAAGGGAAACTGGGGTAGCTTAAACTGTTTTGGGCTTGTGTCTGGGTCACCTAAACCATCCTCTTCCCTACCAGTTGCCCCTGGCTGCTGCTCCACTGGCCTGCTGTTCTAATCTGTCCTTGTCCTTGGCTCATCTGCAAGGTAGCAAGGTAAGAGGTGCAACATGTCATTAGTTAGTTTTAAAGTTACTGTGTACTGACACGACCAGGGCAACTCAACTGTAAAGAAAAATGTAAGTGTCCATTAAGAGCCACACAACTCCAAACATGACAGATAAGAAGCTTCATAGCCTATATGAATATTAAGGGACATGAGCCAAAAATGTTTACCTGTGGAATGGAATAGGTTATAAGACTTCTATGATTCATTAAATTTGGTCAGTTCTACCACCTCAACATTGCCCATTTTAAACAGGATTAAATATCTAGTTGTAGTAAAGTTCAGCTTCAGTCCACAGGGGGGCACTGTGTCACTGTCAGAAGAAAAAAAATCTATATTCTCTTCAGTCTCAGCTAGCTAGTCAGCCAGTAGCTAACGAGGTGACTAGCCAGCTTAGCTAGCTACAGAAACGAAACCCATAAAAATAAAACACTTTTCCTAATATAATAACTTATGTCCACATCCTTATGTCAACATCTACCTTTAAATAACTCTGACTGACAACCAATAGCTTATGGATGCTAAGCGCTAACTTATTAGCATTAGTCAACCCTTAGTGGTCCTCTGTAGCTCAGCTGGTAAAGCACGGCGCTTGTAATGCCAGGGTAGTGGGTTCGATTTCCGGGACCACCCATACACAAAAATGTATGCACGCATGACTGTAAGTCGCTTTGGATAAAAGTGTCTGCTAAATGGCTTATTATTATTATTATTATTATTATTATTATTATTATTATTATTATTATTATGCTGAGGGAGACTAGCTAGCTATCTACCACCAACCCTGCACAAACCTGTGGCTTACTCTACTGCTGCTGCACTTTGACTTTCTGGCTGTTCTGCCCTCTCCACCTCATTCACTGCTAACTGCTCATGCTCAATTTGCTTGCTTTTTTTGCCTGTCTTTCGGAAGAAGTTCCGAATATCCATATTTGCTCTGTGCTATGCTGCAGACTCTGACTGAGTGACAGGAGTTTTGCTGAGTGATGATGTGAAATGTGAATGGTGGGTAGGGGAGTGGTCAAGCGACGTGAGTGGTCCACTGCGTTGTGAAATCTCAACCAATCACAGCAGGCAGCAGCACGTCACTCCAGGGGCGTATGCCTACTGCTACTGCCTAGTGCAGTATATTGTATTGTATAAAAATATTTTAAAATACTGCATAGCGCAAGTGATGCACGGTAATGGAAACTCATTTCAGATGTACAGCCTGAAATAAATAAAAATATGAAAATAATAATCATTTTATTGGACCATGAAAAGGTTCAGGGCTGGACCAAAAACATCCGGGGCTGAAGCCCCGGAGGCCCAGGCTTTACGACGCCACTGTTTGGCACTCAACCAATGTCTGCAGCTCTGAGATGCATCCTATTATTTTCCCCCCTCCTAGGCAGCAGCAGAAAGTCTGATGTCACCAATAAGACAGTAATCCAGTTGTCCATGAGTGACATACAGTGGAACTGGGGCCGAGGATATCTGACATACAGTATCTATGAAAGCAAAGGGTCATGAGCTGCTGGATGATGGCTCAACAGTTCAAATGACAAGCCCATTATTAGTTCCTGCCTTGACATCTACTACAAACTGAAGGCTTGACATTTTGCTTCCTAATTCTGAGACAGTCTCTCTCCAGTATGGATTTGATATTTGTTGAAGGTCTATCCTTTCTGATTCTCTCTAACATCTCTCTAACAACACTCGATGAATGGTTGGGAATTTTCAAGTCAGACATTGATGTTATTGGTCATATTCAGAAAGCTCGCTTTGGTCTGGGAGTCACAGTGACCACGTAGCCTTTTACTGTGTTTTTTTAATAGAAGAGAGCAACGCAAAATGATGTGTCCTAGGCTTGTATAATCATTTTCAGGGTTCTGCTCCTAAAAACATGAATCCCATAGCCTACATATTTGGCATTTCCCGACCCATCCCATGATTGATGGTCAAATAAGACAGTTACATTAACAATTAACCATAAACATCATTGCTGTAGACTCTCTTGGCTCTTGACACCCAAGGAGTTAAGTAGCCTTTTGCATGGGTGACATGTGAATGAAACATAATAAAGGTAATTTACTGCAAGGCAAATTCCATAGCTAAAGGGTTCCCATGTTAAATAGCTCTTTGACCTTTACCGGCTGATTTCATAAAGAAGGCACAATCAGATTAGTCCAGGGAGGGAAAGGTCAAGCACGTTCACAGTTGTGGCCGTTCGGCTCGACCAGGTAGAGATTGTTTCAAAGTGGCATCCCGGAAAGCACCTATTGGCTCCAAGCGAGGGGGCAGTTAGCCTTTGTGGCCTCAAGAGCCGTTTACAGAAAGGGCAAGATCATGACATGGTTCGCATGTCCTTTTTATGTCCCAAATGGATACCTGGCTGAGAGCATCTTCAACCTCAGTGATTCCCTCTAAGAATATTTTTATTGGTTTCTCTGTTTCTATTAATGGGCTTAGAAGATGGTGTTATTCAACTCTATAGAATAAACCAGATGCTGACTATCCTCAAACCTTATCACGTTGTCTGTCTCCCCATCTCCTCAAGCCTTTCTGCCATGATTGTACCCTGCTACCACTAGACTTTAAATTACATGTCATTCCATTATATTCATCCCTCTTACACCTCTTGAGTGTCCCTTTTACACCAAAATGAAGTCACATATAACCTGTAAATTGCTGTGGGGCAGTAATCGTGGGATGGGAGAGATGGAGAATGGCCTGTTTAATCTAAATGAAGGGCAGAGGCAGCAGACAGTGTCTGTGCCCCAAATGGCACTCCATTCCATATAGTGCCACTTTCTGACCAGAGCCCTATGGACCCTGGTCAAAAGTAGTGCACTATGTAGGGAATAGGGTGCCATTTGGGATGCAGCCAGTGGCGGTGGAGGTGGATGATGCAATCAGTCGCCACAGCACAGTCCACATTAACTCTGACTTTACCTCTCTGCTCACTCACTTTCAGACAGATGTTTCTCTCACACACCTCTTTGGCATGTCTCTGAGTTTCTCTTTGTAGCAATGTTATAAACATGCAATAATTATCTGTAGCCTACAACTGCTTTGTAATTGTACGAAATCTGACACAGCACTAGTGGAGGATATTAATCTAAACATGATGCATAATATGCAATGCATGTATAATGCCTTCTATCAAATCTTAGTGTATTAAAATACTTAACAGTGTTTAGAACAGTTCATTGGTACACTATATATGCAACAGTATGTGGACCCCCCTTCAAATGAGTGGATTTAGGTATTTCCGCCACACCCGTTGCTGACAGGTGTATAAAATCGAGCACACAGCCATGCAATCTCCATAGACATACATTGGCAGTAGAATGGCCTTACTGAAGAGCCCAGTGACTTTCAACGTGGCGCCGTCATAGAATGTCACCTTTCCAACAAGTCAGTTCGACAGATTTCTGCCCTGCTAGAGCTGCCCCGGTCAACTGTAAGTGCTGTTATTGTGAATTGGAACGTCTAGGAGCAACAACGGCTCAGCTGCGAAGTGGTAGGCCACACAAGCTCACAGAATGGGACCGCTGAGTGCTGAAGCGCATAAAAATCGCCTGTCCTCGGTTGCAACACTCACTACTGAGTTTCAAACTGCCTCTGGAAGCAACGTCAGTACAATAACTGTTCATCGGGTTTCCATGGCCCGAGCAGCCGCACACAAGCCTAAGATCACCATGTACAATACCAAGTGGTGTAAAGCTCGCCGCAATTGGACTCTGGAGCAGTGGAAACGCGTTCTCTAAAATGATGAATCACGCTTCATCATCTGGCAGTCCGACGGACAAATCTGGGTTTGGCGGATGCCAGGAGAACGCTACCTGCCCGAATGCATAGTGCCAACTATAAAGTTTAGTGGAGGAGGAATAATGGTCTGGTTTGGGCTAGGCCCCTTAGTTCCAGTGAAGGGAAATCTTAATGCTACAGCATACAATGATATTCTAGATGATTCTGTGCTTCCAACTTTGTGGCAACAGTTTCGGGGAGGCCCTTTCCTGTTTCAGCATGACAATGCCCCCGTGCACAAAGCGAGGTCCATACCGAAATGGTTTGTCGAGATCGGTGTGGAAGAACTTGACTGGCGTGCACAGAGCCCTGACCTCAACCCCATCGAACACCTTTGGAATGAATTGAAACACCGACTGCGAGCCAGGCCTAATCGCCCAACATCAGTGCCTGACCTCACTAATGCTCTTGTGGCTGAATGGAAGCAAATCCCCACAGCAATGTTCCAACATCTGGTGGAAAGCCTTCCCAGAAGAGTGGAGGGTGTTATAGCAGCAAAGGGGGGACCAACTCCATATTAATGCCCGTGATTTTGGAATGAGATGTTCGACGAGCAGGTGTCCACATACTTTTGTTAATGTAGTGTACTTCATAACAGTCTATAATGCATAAATAAATGCACAGCCCATGGCCCCTTACAACATATGCTTTCATAATGCACTATTCACAGGGGTCACACAATATTCTTTGCCAGACTGTAACTGACACAATCAGTGCTGAGGTACTAACAAGGAAATAACACATAGATTTACAAACACTATTATGATGCTACTTTTTGAGAGAAAGATGTTTATGTATGCTGCTCATTTTTACAGTACTCTTATACTACAGCCTTCAGTGTGTGTGTGTGTGTGTGTGTGTGTGTGTGTGTGTGTGTGTGTGTGTGTGTCTCTGAGTACGGCGTATGAGTACTGTGTGGTGGAGGTGGAGGAGGCAGTTTGTCTTCCATGTGAATCCACAGTACGGGGCCTGTCAACGGGTTTTACAGCGCTCCCATTAAGGGCCTGACATGGTTAATGCTGATTGCGTAGGGCGCAGCGAGGACCTGACAGTAACGGTGCGCTGAATGACGGAGATGATGTTAACAAGCTGGAGGAAGCGACTGGGGCCCTTGTTTACAATCTGGGGGTGCTAAACCTGTCTGGGAGATAGGAGATAACCCTCCCCCTCCCCCCCAGACCTAACACCCCCCTGTGTAGCGCTGCCTCCCTCCTTGCCTGCTTGGCACGAACACACTTAGAAAAATAGCTGCATCGCAGGATAATTAGGGTGGGTACCTCGGATAAAACAGAGGTGCCTCGGATACAAAGTAAGTTGTGCTGTGCCCTTCTCTGTTCAAATCAGATCAGGCTTTGTGAATGTCAAAACAGTGGGGTCGCTATAGTTCAAAGAGGTTTTTGAATTCTTACAAAGCTATGTTGAACCTTAAAAAGGTTTGGAAGTATTTGAAGCATGTCTGATTGTTTTTCGCTCCCTTTTTCTGGAACTTGCCATGCCTTGGATCAGAACAGAATGATAAAAGCTACACACAAGTTAGACATGGTAGGCTACACTTTCTACATGTTGGCCAAGTTCAGTCAAATGGGCCTAATTTCGGTGATGATCAAGGGACAACATGCTCAAAAACAATTACTGCTGAGAACTCACGTTTCAAATGAAGCTGTAAGGCCAGTGCATAAATAAGTCCTCTTGTCAGCTTAGTGAAGTGACAGCTAATGAGCTTCATTAAAATGCTAAACAGGCCTTTTCCCCTCATTTTGTACTTGCTCTGTCCACTGCAAAGTGACCAGCTCGAGAATATTTCTAATTGCGAGTCAATTATGTCATTGAGCCCATTTAGAACTTCATTTGTATGCAAATTTAGGGTTATGGGGAAGGAGAGGGGTTCACCACTCAACAACATTAAAGTGTATAAATAGAACATAATCTTAGACTGGGTTGCATGGCTGGGCTAGAGAACCTATCATTTTATCACTAGCAAACTAGAAGAACACATCATGTGTCAACATTTAAGAAGGTAGAAAATGAGTTACACTCCTGCTGCTGGCGCTCATTTAGTAAATATCTGCTCAGCAAGCTTCCTTGCTTACTGTCTGAAACATGAGCTCATCAATTCATCAAATGATCATAAATTGTGGTTACTGGAGTGGGGTGGTCCCAGTAAATAATTTCCAGATGCATCATCCTGCTTTGGTCTTTTTCTGTTGAGTACAGGCTTAGTGGAGCATAAGCAGTCTCATCAATAAGTAGCGGTGAAGAGAAGACATGGGGAGTGCTACAGCATTACGCCCTCTACTGGTGTTGACTGGGAATAGGCAGACAGCACAATAGACAGTTTGATTTGAGTGCATCATTTTAAAGCTTTTCTTTTTATTAAATTGATGCTCTTGTGCATTTGATTCAGGATAAGCTTAAGTTGTTGCTAAATGTTGAACACATAAAGGCAGTTCATTTCAAACATATTTGCCAAGCAGGGGCAAGGTATGAGGAATGAAGACTGTATTAATGTGGCCTACAGAGGAAGAAGTGCACCAGACACACACACTACTACAGCTAGGGAACATGTGTTTTAAAGGTGAACTCCAACTTCCAGAAACCGGGCTATTTGGGACATGGAGTCAGACAGAGGGTGATGTATTTCAAACTCCTCTGTACGTTTTATTAGCGCATGGTAGAGCTCTGCACAAGAGATGGTTGTAAATTAGCTGCCAGAGCTGGCGTCAATACCAGAGAAATTCCTATGACATTGTGAAGTCTGCCACCCTTCAGCAGTTAATGAATGGATGAAGTTAAGACCATTTTTTGTAAATTCATTACTGTATTGGACTTGAAAGGGCAGATTAATAATTGGTTTGTCACCGTTTTTTTTCTTCCAAATGATTAATATACCTATTGATTAGGGCCTGGCAAGTGTGTTGATAATATGGAGAAAAATGCATGCACAAGCACTAGGATACAAAAATCCAATGGGCACTTAAAGAGTGACCAGCAATCAAAAACACTGCATCCAACTTAATCAAAGCTGCTCCAAGCCATGCTGGCTCTCAGTAGGGGTATCAATACTGTCTATATATAGTCTGTTTCCCAAATGGCACACTATCCCCTATATAGTGCACTATTTTTTAGCAGAGCCCTATGGGGAATAGGGTTCTATTTGGGATGCAGGCATATAGCTGTGTGTTCCATGTGTATAGATTAGTTATAGATCAGTGATGTGTGATCCCTGGAAGGTGCAGGTATCATTCAAAGTGAAAGGGCTTAGTGCTGTCCATTTAAAGCTGCAATGAATATCATAATAGTTATTTTTTCTTTAACGAAAATATATAATACGTTTTGCAGACATGCATACATTTAATATTTTTGCACACATCCATACATTGAACCTGTATGCCATTGGATCTAAGATAAGGACGGCAGGTAGCCTAGCAGTTAAGAGCGTTGGACTAGTAATTGAAAGGTTGCTGGTTCTAATTCCTGAGCCGATTAGGTGAAAAATCTGTTGATGTGTTCTTGAGCAAGATACTTAACCCTAATTGCTCCTATAAATCACTCTGGATAAGAGCGTCTGCTAAATGACTAAAAAGTTAGTTTTTTAAAAGTCAAAATGACATGACTGATATCAAAGGGTTGTTCTGTTTATGAAGTATAATATTTATTTGAGTCAAATGTCTTAAGTATCATTTTAGTACCAGCCATATAGTAGTTGTTATTATAACTAAATCATAAAAGAGTTATCATTTTCCACATGACATAATCTGCGTTCAATTTTTTTTTCTATCAAACCCTCTTTAATTTACAAAATATGTTGTTTTGTCGCAACACTCATACAGCATCATCAAGGTGTGGAGATAAGGTGCTTAGCACAGCTAGCTCCATTTCACTCCAGCCCAGATTAAGAAAAGCCCCAGCTCCTCTTGACAATAGACCATTACCATATGAATATGGCCGAGAGAACACTAGTCTTTTTAGCCCATCAATCTCCTCCGCCTCGTGCAAAAGATCCAGATAACCTCCAGAATATCCCCTCTTAACCTCCATTTGGTGGGATGTATTAAGAAATCGCTGTGAGACAGGGTGTTTGAGCAACACGCCAGCACTGCCATTATTCTTCCCAAAACGAGTTATAATGCAATTAATCTTGTCCAGGAGGAAAAATATGGACCTAAGTGAATTTTACATGAAGATGGTTGTGCAGTAATTGCGTTGTGACACAGAGGATGACTGGGGCTGGGGGTGAGCTGAAGTAATGCTATGTTCATAGACGGCTGTGGCGGGGGTGGGGGGGGGGGCTTTGTCCACCGCTGGCATTTGTTCAGAAGTTAAAAAATATACAGACTGAAGAGACAGTCACATAGTCCAAAATGACAAAGTAAGGATAAAATATAGTCAAATAAGAGACAGTAAAATAGTACAAAATGAAGAAAAACACACATCTTGATTCATTTTAATATGATGATATAGATGCAGACTTTTGTTACAGGCCTAAATATCCTTACATTGAGGTGCATGTATAGATTATCTTATTTTTCCCCTGACATCTTATCCCCTCTCCTATATCCCAGAGGATTCCAGCCCATATTCCTGTCCTAGTCGTCTGCTATGCTGCTGACCATGACTTTCCAAGGTGTCTGCTGTCAGACTGAGAACTAGCCAGGTGCCCTCCTGCTCCTGCTCCATACGGGATGGAGCTTTTTGCACAGCGGCGTTTCCCCTCTGATAATGACACACTTCCTGCCAGCCAGGTGCAGGAGACACCAGCTGTATCATGGCATTCCATGTACTCTCTTCTATCTATTGAATGACAATAAGACTATTACCGCTATAAGCAAAAAAACATGACATGGGTCAAGAGAACAATGAATGTGATGTCAGCTTCTTTTACTGTATAATCCATTGCTTTTTTTAAATGATTTGCAGTAGGTGTGGAAACAACCTAATTACTGTAACACAAACATGTATGATCTAACTGAATTCTATTGAAGTAGACAATGGTAATAATTTTTCTGTTTCACAAAAACAACATTACTCATTCTATTCAAATTAGTGAAATATATCAAATGTTTTTTTTTGTCTAATGAAATGTGTTTCATGAGGGTATGCATTAATCTCCTAGAACAAATAGATATTATTATCCTTATCGGTGCTGGCTTGAGAGCTTTTATATCTCACCAATTTTACAGAAATGTAAAACAAAAGCATTCCGAAGCTTAGACTATTTAAATGCTCACATAATCATTAACAATATAATACATCAGTACATCGCATAATGTACAGTAACTGTCAGTGAAAGTCATAGGTAGATACATTCCCTAAAAGAGCCAGGAGTAGTATTCTGTGGTAGAGAGTGATAGAGAACACATGTGAAATTGATTCCTGGTGTCTATATTTCATGTTGAAAATTGGCTCGTACATCCAGTGGTTTGATCTATGGGTCCGTCGTCTTAAGAAAAAACCTTAGTAAATGTGTAATTTCTCCCTTGATGGAACACAGGCGAGAGGCGATCCTTCTTATTCCTCTGCCTCTTTCTCTCTCCTTCTCTCTCCCTCACTCTCTCGCTCTCTCTCGTTCCCTTTCTCTTTCTGTGGACAGCTCCGTTCCTGCCGGATTACTGCCCCCTCCCCTCCCTCTCACCTTTTCTCCTCTCCTTTTCATGCTCCTTGATGTCTCCATTTTATCACTGCCCCTCCATTTATCAACCCATTTTTTTCTTTCTTTTCGGGAGTGACTTTCCTCATGCACATTTTAGGGGGGGGGGGGATTGTGATGGTGTGACTATCTGCCTGGTAGTGGTGGGGGGGGGGGGGGGGGGGGGCATATTTTGGGGGGACTGTGATTGTGATAGTCACACAATCTGCCTGGTAGTGGTGGGGGGCTGGAGGAGGGAGATGGGCTGCCCTGAATGCAGACTGGATGATGTGAATAGAAACAGAGTATCATAGGTATAAATGAAAAAAAAAGGAGTCCAAATAAATGGGACAAGGCATTGCCACTGATGTGTAAATGATAAAGAAGCCACGACATCTATCTGCGGCCAAGAGAGGAAAGGAAGAGCCGAGGAAAAAGAAAAGAGGGAAGGAGGATGAGAAATAAATGGGAGAGTGCATTATAATCAAGAGATGGTGATAATAATAGTAATGTGAAATTAGTTCTCTCTATCAATGGCAGAGTAGGCAGGCCTTTTAATCATGGTCCAAAAGGTGCGAATACTCTTTATCATCATTGAACTGTGTCCGGGGCTAATTGTGGCCATATTTCACTGTCCTGGAGCCTGGGTGGCGAACGATTTGGCCTGCTGGAGCTGCGGCGTGATTGAACGCAGATAAAGTCAAGTCACAGGGAGGGCTCAGCTGGGAGCGAGGGAAGAGACAGACACTAAGTGAAACAGAGGGTCCCCCTCACCTCCTCCTCTTCCACCTCTGCACCCCTCACCCCCTTACCAAAGCAGGATGGATCTCCCTGGAGTTCATGCCTGGGCTGTGTAGATCATATGAGGATGTTAAGTTTCAGGATAGTCCCTTAGCTTAGCAGGATGGGATGGTCACATCTATACTGTATGTAGGCATAATAATGCATATCAAAGGAATGATTGTAGTTGATTGTGGTCCAAATTCATTAACAGAGAAAAGTACAACTAGCCTCACATAATGAGTAACCTTACCTGAGAGCTGGAGAGTCAGCAATCGTCCAGAGATTTATGGTCTAGCAGTATGTATGTATGTACAGTGGGGAGAACAAGTATTTGATACACTGCCGATTTTGCAGGTTTTCCTACTTACAAATCATGTAGAGGTCTGTAATTTTTATCATAGGTACACTTCAACTGTGGGAGACGGAATCTAAAACAAAAATCCAGAAAATTACATTGTATTATTTTTAAGTAATTAATTTGCATTTTATTGCATGACATAAGTATTTGATCACCTACCAACCAGTAAGAATTCCGTCTCTCACAGACCTGTTAGTTTTTCTTTAAGAAGCCCTCCTGTTCTCCACTCATTACCTGTATTAACTGCACCTGTTTGAACTCGTTACCTGTATAAAAGACACTTGTCCACACACTCAATCAAACAGACTCCAACCTCTCCACAATGGCCAAGACCAGAGAGCTGTGTAAGGACATCAGGGATAAAATTGTAGACCTGCACAAGGCTGGGATGGGCTACAGGACAATAGGCAAGCAGCTTGGTGAGAAGGCAACAACTGTTGGCGCAATTATTAGAAAATGGAAGAAGTTCAAGATGACGGTCAATCACCCTCGGTCTGGGGCTCCATGCAAGATCTCACCTCGTGGGGCATCAATGATCATGAGGAAGGTGAGGGATCAGCCCAGAACTACACGGCAGGACCTGGTCAATGACCTGAAGAGAGCTGGGACCACAGTCTCAAAGAAAACCATTAGTAACACACTACGCCGTCATGGATTAAAAGGTCCCCCTGCTCAAGCCAGCACATGTCCAGGCCCGTCTGAAGTTTGCCAATGACCATCTGGATGATCCAGAGGAGGAATGGGAGAAGGTCATGTGGTCTGATGAGACAAAAATATAGCTTTTTGGTCTAAACTCCACTCGCCGTGTTTGGAGGAAGAAGAAGGATGAGTACAACCCCAAGAACACCATCCGAACCGTGAAGCATGGAGGTGGAAACATCATTCTTTGGGGATTTTTCTGCAAAGGGGACAGGACGACTGCACCGTATTGAGGGGAGGATGGATGGGGCCATGTATCGCGAGATCTTGGCCAACAACCTCCTTCCCTCAGTAAGAGCATTGAAGATGGGTCGTGGCTGGGTCTTCCAGCATGACAACGACCCGAAACACACAGCCAGGGCAACTAAGGAGTGGCTCCGTAAGAAGCATCTCAAGGTCCTGGAATGGCCTAGCCAGTCTCCAGACCTGAACCCAATATAAAATCTTTGGAGGGAGCTGAAAGTCCGTATTGCCCAGCAACAGCCCCGAAACCTGAAGGATCTGCATGGAGGAGTGGGCCAAAATCCCTGCTGCAGTGTGTGCAAACCTGGTCAAGACCTACAGGAAACGTATGATCTCTGTAATTGCAAACAAAGGTTTCTGTACCAAATATTAAGTTCTGCTTTTCTGATGTATCAAATACTTATGTCATGCAATAAAATGCAAATTAATTACTTAAAAATCATACAATGTGATTTTCTGGATTTTTGTTTTAGATTCCGTCTCTCACAGTTGAAGTGTACCTATGATACAAATTACAGACCTCTACATGCTTTGTAAGTAGGAAAACCTGCAAAATCGGCAGTGTATCAAATACTTGTTCTCCCCACTGTATGTATGTATGTATGTATGTATGTATGTATGTATGTATGTATGTATGTATGTTTGATTATAACATAGTGTTAAACTGTATTGTGAAATGTAAAACTTCAACACGGATATAAATTGTGTGATTTTATGTGACATGCATGTACTTCAACTGTACTATAGTTTCCTTATTCATGCAGGAAATACAGTGAGCTCCAAAAGTATTGGGACAGTGACACAATTTTAGTTGTTTTGGCTCTGTACTCCTGCACTTTGGATTTGAAATGATACAATGACTATGAGGTTGAAGTGGTTCAAATAATCTATTGTGTCATTTTGGAGTGACTTTTATTTATAAATAAGAATAGAATATGTCTCTAAATACTTCTACATTAATGTGGATGCTACCATGATTATGGAGAATCCTGAATGAATCCTGAATAATAATGAGTGAGAAAGTTACAGATGCACAAATATCATACCCCTGCCAAAAAATGCTAACCTTACCTGTTATTGTAATGATGAGAGGTTAGCATGTCTTGGGGGTATGATATTTGTGCGTCTGTAACTGTATTTAGAATAAAAGAGACTCCAAAATGAAACACAACCAAACCAAAAAGCAAATCCATTCAACACATTTGTAGTCACAAGCTTGATGTAGTCATTGTGTGGTATGAATATGGGACCAAATACTTAACTTTTTACTACTTTAATACACTTATAAGTGAATTTGTCCCAATACTTTTGGTCCCTAAAATGGGGGGACTTTGTACAAAAAGTGCCGTAATTTCTAAACGGTTCACCCGATATGGATGAAAATACCCTCAAATTAAAGCTGACAGTCTTCACTTTAACTCCATAGTCATTGTATCATTTAAAATCCAAAGTACTGGAGTACAGAGCCAAAACAACAACACAATTGTCACTGTCCCAATACTTTTGGAGCTCACTGTAGAAGCTGGTGGACTCAAACATCCAAATGTACAAAACAATTTTTTATTACAAAAGAGGCACGCATTTCCCTGCAGAATGCCTACCTATCCAACTATCCTTCCCTTTCATTCCTTTCATTCATTTCCTCCCGTCCCTCTTCTCTAATCAGTTCTGTCACCTCTCCTTGACTCTCACTCACCTTGGCAGAGAACATAAGTCACCTAGAAGGAAATAAACTTTTAATTAAACTTAAAGCTTCAGCAGCGGATTGAAACCTCGGGACGAGATGGGAGGTAGAATGGATAGGGGTTAGTTGTGCCACTGCCCCCCTCCGCTAACCTCCTCTACCCAATCTGGGCCCTAACATCACGGAAGAGTGGAGGTAATTTCCTTGAATTTTACCTAATGGACGAGGTTATGTCCTTAATAACTAACAATGGATTTATGCTGGCGAAAGTGAGAGTGCTTTTCCCCTCCCCAAACCTCCACCTACCCACTTGGTAAATGTCTCTCTCTGCACCCCCCCTTCACTCTGTATATCTGTGCGGCTGACAAAATGATATGTACATTGGTCTTGCTTGTTTGTGGAAGCTTAACCGTGTTTGTGGCAAGGTAATGTATAATCCTGTCTGGGTCCATAGTGTTCTCCAGTTATGAGTCATTAAGCAGCAATTGTGTACATCGTCTACTCTGGAGGGAAAACAATTTTACACAGGCAAACAGCCGTCTTACCTAAAAGCATTTTACACACAGAATCCAAATGTCCTTTGAGCATGCCTGCTATCTGATAGCCCTGTGGCTGTCAATGATTCTCTGTGATGTGCTAGAGAGCTCGGAGGGCCTTGTGGTGGTTAAAGACACCGCGGCTGAGGATGAGTGTGTGCCTCTTATGATGTTCGACTGCAACTGCCTCCCTGAGGTGGATCTGGTTTCACACACACTACAGGACCCAGGCACCTGATACCAGGAACATGCTGCAAACATTGGCTCCCAAAGTAAAATGCATCATCCAAAGAGCCACATAACACAATTAAGTAGAGGAGCTGTTAGCTAGCTGCTGAGCACCAGGCTGACTGGATCAGTGGTCTTGGTGTAAAATGACACACCTATTTAAGGGGGAAAACGTTCAGAAAGGGGCATCCATCTTAAAATGGAACTCAATCTCATTTCAATGATGGACATATCATCGAATCAAATATGAGGTCGAACATGGCTCTGGGTAGGTAAAAAAATAGAATTGAATAAAATGTCTGGAAATTTGGGTATTGCCAGTAATTTTACAACAACAAAAATAAACCAAAATCCATAATCATATTTAGATTATCCATATAAAATATTTACAGTCAGAGCAGGCCAAAGATTTACCAGGGCAC
The DNA here is from genome assembly GCF_964263955.1 of Coregonus lavaretus. Classification (NCBI taxonomy): domain Eukaryota; kingdom Metazoa; phylum Chordata; class Actinopteri; order Salmoniformes; family Salmonidae; genus Coregonus; species Coregonus lavaretus. The sequence continues at coordinate 22,501,532 of NC_140010.1, forward strand.
CTTTGAAAACCATGGTTACAGCCCAGGCCCCAGAGACAATGGATTGTTTAAGTGGTGTACATGTGTGATACAGGCAGGCATTAGCTGTAGAACAGCACCCTGGATGGCTGGGACCCCCGGAAGCATTCTGTATGGAGATGGATGAAGGCAATCCATGGCAAGCATCAACAACCCCATTAAGCCTGCTCCATAAATATGTATCATCAGGGGCAGCTGTCATAACTCACTTTACAACATTGATTTTAATGATATGAAATGTAAACATACGTATTATCAATATCTATGCAGAAAATAACTTTGTAATATAAAATTACAGGGTGGCATTGATTTGTTCCACTCAATGCAATCATCCCCAATTGATTTAATAGGGCCGTTACTTGGGCAGGGCTTGGTGAATATTAGAAACGCAATTTTCATACATTTCTATCCACATGGAGATGGCTGTATATCCTTCAGGGGGGAAACCTAAACAAAGCAGCTGGACTCCATGGGATGTTTGTGGGGGTTATCGCAGACTGCATGCTCACTAAATCAATCTGTCACCACTTGCCACTGACCAATATCTACAGCTGTGTGTGTGTGTGTGTGTGTGTGTGTGTGTGTGTGTGTGTGTGTGTGTGTGTGTGTGTGTGTGTGTGTCCAGTGCTCTCAAATAACCCTTGACAGGTGTATTGAAGACGCAGTGGACCACATTGCACGACTAGATCTTCAAAAGCCACACTACAATTGTGTTCTCCTGTCTATACATCAAACAGGGAGAATAAAGGGGACAAAGACAGAAGGGTGGGCAGTCTAATAGAAATGCTCTCTGCTTTTCCACTTCACATACAGTAGCCTACATCTGTATTCGGCAAAACACACTCTTGAATGATTTGCAACGCTTGGCCAAACATATTTTGTTACAGATCTCTAGGCAATAAGTATGGGAGAGAATGAAGAGGATATCTACTTGAGTCAATGATTAACAGTTTCACTAACCCTTTTTATAACAATAGTTCATCTACAGTGATATACTCTATATATCCTACATTATGTATTCCGCATTTACGAAATGTGCCCAATCAATAACAATAATGACAGCAAGACAACATGAACTTATGTCTATCAGGATATGGCTCTATATGATAATGCTCATAGTGGCTACATATCACTGATGTGGTGTTGTGATAACCTCTATATTCACTCTGGAGAGATATGATTCACAGCTCCCTCGCTTTCCCTATCTCATTCTCTCTCCCCTCTTGTTCTCGCTCTCCTCTCTCCCTCCATCTCTCTCTCTCTCCACACGGTGAAGAAGACATACATTCCTGACTCATCCCACAACACGAAAGCAATTTCTCCACTCATTTCCGTTGTCAAAGCCTCTGCAGATAGATGTTTCACTCTGCTCAGCGCTGTGTTATCAGATGTGTCCGACAACACGTAGACTAGTACTATTCTATTCTCCTATTCAGAGGTGGTTCTAATGAGGACAAACTACCACCATGACACCACTATGGATCCTCACCATCCTCACAACAAAATGGTAGCATTGAAATGAGAGGACAAAGAGGTCAGCTCACTGCATAAATTCTCATATTGCCAAACGCGTCTCGCCAAATGACTTTAGGTGTTATAATGGCCTGGTGGATGGTGGTTGAGGCCCATTGGCACATAAACGTGGCAGTAGCCATCTCTCAAACTATCACTTCTCTAATATAATCAGTTTAATAGCTAGCCGGGCCTGATGGGAAACACTGCCATGGATCACATTATATTAATATTTATTTGGAACCTCGAATAACTGACCGGTAAGATAATTAAGATGTCTACTAATTCATTTCAGCTGACAAGCTGGGTGTGTAGCGGGGGGAGAGTTTTTACTGGGCTTGACAGGGGAAGAGCCATGGCTGTACAACAATATAGCAGACAAGGCATGTAGGGAAGAGACAGCTTGGTTATCCACTGTCTGTCTGTCTAGGGGTCTCTGGGACTTGAGGCTTGTTGTAGGAAAACATCTCCAAGGTATTAATTTAAGTATTCGCGACAGTCACCTGGGGACAAGCAAGAGTGTTAGTCTGCTTTCTGCTTAATGCAGCTGACTAGAATGTGTAAATTGAAATGTGAGACAAAGTTGAAGACCAACGGAAGCTGTAAAGTGGCCTCAGCAGATAGTTGCAAATGGCAGCCAAATTGAGCTTGCGTAATAATCCAAATCATACTCATAGCAAATACTGATACTATTGTTTTTATTCATGGAGTATGGTTACAGTGTAGTTACTGATAATAGTAGAGTAATAGCGGTACTGTTTATGTAATCTCTTCTAACCTTTGGCTGTAATGCCTGAACAAGTGTAGCTAAATATGTCGTTTGCATTCCAGCATGAGGTGTAGTGGAGTATAAACACTACTTTAGCTACCGCTTTGCTGTGTTCTCAAACAGCACAACTGAACCTAGACATATACATATTCTGCCTTTTCTCCCTGGGGCCCACTCCAGCCTTGTGGTTTCTATTGCCTGCCTCCTCTCCCCTCCAGTGTCTCTGTATCATCACCATGCTGTCGGCCAGCCACTCCAGTGCTGCTGTCTCCTCTCCTCTTCCACTGCCTGCCAGCTATTGACCCACTAGGAATCATAGAGCCATCAAAGCTGCTGGAAATGTGTTCATTTCCGGCGCGCTGGCGTGGCACCTGAGACTCTGGGGTAGTGACGGAGGGGGGAGGGTAGGATGGGGGCCGGGAGACGGATAGCCAGTCAGCCCCAGCACAGCAGGTCCATATTGAAATTGTAGCCTGGGATGTGAATCAGTGGCTCAGCTACCAGGGGGCCATACATCAGTGTTAAAATAGCAGATTACTGTTAAACAATGATATTTGTGTTCAGCGTGTATGTCATGAGAGACCCCTCCTCCTCTCCTCACCCTGCCTCTGTCTGCACACACGCAGTGCAACCTCCCTGCTCCCCTCTATCACTTTTTTATATGACGGTGTTGAGAGTGGATTTCATTTAGTGAGTGATATTTAACTGTGCTTAATAACTGCCGGGCTAGCAGGGACACTCAGGCAGGCTATAGGCTGTGGAACCCTATAATCCACTCCCCACAACTTCTTATGAGGGAACATTCAAATGCACACTAGTCCTAGTCAGATTGTAACGATAGAGTGCCTGATGATGTAGGAATAAGAGAAACTGGAGGTTTTCCTTCCTACAGGGCAGGGGAAGACAAGGGACTTGGCTGTTCGAAAGACATTTCCCATTGTTGATACAGTAACCAACCTGTCATTAATGGTACACATGCATAAATAACTAAATTTTTACACTTAAATAAATGTATTCCTCATACCCACCATCCCCACCATCCCTCACATATCCCATCACATCCGGGCCTAAGTAACTACATGTTTTGGTTCCGTCCTCTTGGTTTGACCAATCCAGACCCAGATGTGGTTCTCTAAACTCAAAGTGTGTCAGGGAGAGTGATAGGGCTTCCTCATAAAAGTCCCCAGCAGATGTCACTCACCCATAAGCAAATGTGCCAGGCGATTTGAACAGCTAGAGTCCTGTCAGCCATCAGCCCATGACAGAAGACCTCCCTTCTCACTACTGAGCAAAATACAATAGATCATACATTTATAAAGGTTGAGTAAAGTAAATTATAGACAAAACAAAATAATTTATTGTAAGTCAGCGATAGACAATATGACCCCTGTTTTACTCATGCTCATCATACTGAGTGTGAATTCTCTCTATGTATGTACAGTAGATCTCATTCCCCTTGACCAGCGTCAACATCATATTAATCGCTCAGGAAGCGGCATTACCTCACTGTGATGGAATTTCCTTTGACCGCACTGCGCTTTAATTAGACGAGAGGAGGTTACATTAGACACAAACATCCTCCCATGTGATGTCTCATCATCAAACAACTCTGAAATGACTTCCAAACCACTCCACACACACACACACACACACACACACACACACACAGTTCCACTCAATGTTCCATCCAGCCCACCTGCTACCTGCTCCCTGACTATTTGAGCCGGATGGGGGGAATGTGTGGGGGGAGAGGGGGGTTTGTGTGTGTGTTTTTATGGGCATGGCTCCACGTGGCCCAGAGGGTGGACGCTGCTTGGACCAGGGAGCAGGACGCACCAGGATGCGCCAGGGCAACAGGAAGAGGAAGACATTAGCCAGACTGTCAGTCTATTGACCACATGATGCACTTTTACCTCATCATGTCATGACAATACTTCACCTGCACTCCCACACCGAGGGAAGGCTTTCCAAAATACATCTATTATAATGTGTTGTTACACAAGATCTCTGCCTTTGTGTGTAGTCACTCACTAATTCACCCACTGTGTCAGTGTCCTACACTGTCTGAGCTACATGTATATTGTCTACATGTGACTGACTCATGTTTAGGCTGACTGTCAGAGTGACCACATCAAATCAAATCAAACTTTATTTGTCACATGCACCGAATACAACAGGTGTAGACCTTACCGTGAAGTGCTTACGTACAAGCCCTTAACCAACAATGTAGTTCAAGAAAGAGTTAATAAAATATTTACCAAATAAACTAAAGTAAAAAATAATAAAAAGTAACACAATAAAATAACAATAACGAGGCTACATACAGGGGATACTGACCAATGACCATAGGACACTCTCTCTCCTGCTATGTGCATGCTCATGCTGACTGCCGGCGTGGACCCTGGCACTCCTCCGTGGTGGAAGCACCTGGCTGACGAGCAGTCTAATTAGGAAGCTGTGAGGGGACAACGACTCCACCACCATGCTCCAGAGCCCCTGACACAAGGCAGCAGCAGGCACCTGTTTCCTCTGGAACATTGTTGTTTGTATCGCTGTTGGCCTGTTGGCTCTGGCCGGCTTCCTGTAGTCACGTGACCCAGCTGTCTAGCCCTGTAGAGGCTCTTCTGGCTAGGAGAGGCCTACTAAAATTATCTCTTCTACTGGGCCTACTAGTCTGATCTTATCTACTGAGTCTACTAATCTAATCTCTTCTAATGGGCCTACTCTTCTACTGGGCCTACTAGGCTGATCTCTTCACTGGGCTTTTCACTACTAGTCTGATCTCTTCTACTGGGCCTACTAGTCTGATCTCTTCTACTGGGCCTATTAGTCTGATATCTTCTACTGGGCCTATTCTATTGGGCCTACCAGCCTGATCTCTTCCACTGGGCCTATTAGTCTGATCTCTCTCACTGGGCGCATTAATCTGATCTCTTCTACTGGGCCTATTAGTCTTATTTCTTCTACTGGGCGTACCAGTCAGATCTCTTCCACTTGGCATACAAGTTCAGTCTCTTCCACTGGGCCTACTAGTCTTATCTCTTCTACTGGGCCTACCAGGCTGATATCTTCCACTGGGTTTATTATTCTGATATATTCTACTGGGGCTACCAGCCTGATCTCTTGTACTGGGCCTTATAGCCTGATCTCTTCTGCTGGGCCTACTAGTCTGATCCCTTCTACTGAGCGCCCACTAGACTGATAGTCCTTCTTCTCCCTGAGTGGGGGAGACCTTCCCTCTCTTCTTATCCATCTAACCCTCTTCTATTCTCTTCTAGTCTGATCTCTTCGACTGGGCCTACCACTACTAGTCTGATCTCTTCTACTGGGCCTATTAGTCTAATCTCTTCTACTGGGCCTATTAGTCTAATCTCTTCTACTGGGCCTACCAGTCTGATCTCTTCCACTGGGGCTATTAGTCTGATCTCTTCCACTGAGCCTATTAGTCTAATCTCTTCTACTGGGCCTACCAGCTTCATCTCTTCCACTGGGCCTATTAGTCTTTTCTCTTCCACTGGGCTCTCTTGTCCTCTCCCCCCTCCATCCCTACCAGCCGGATGTCTTCTACTGGGCCTACTCTCCTCTTCCCTCTCCACCCCCATAAGCCTGATCGTTTTAATTGAAAGTCAGAGGAGGGCACTCTTGCGGTTTCATTATTAATTTAATACTCAGGGTAACTTAAAGTGCAATTTTCACCCACATGTGAAACAGAAAAATCAATGGAAACAACAGCACTAAGCATCAAGGTTGATTACAGATGCAGAAGCCGTAGGTGGCAGTGCTGAAGGTGTTTTTCAACCGTTTGTCTCCCCCTCACCGAGAATGTTTTGACACGGTCTCTGTAACACAATGCACTGGGTAAACAGTACCAAGTTGATTGCCCAGACGACTGATTAAAAATTACATTTGGTTGTTGTGTCTTATTACTGGAGTTTGCACTCCTCCATTACATGGTAAGGATTAAATTGAAGGTATATATTGCTCTGTAATGCAATCTGTCCAGCAGTGAGAGATGAGAAGCTTGCCCTTTGTGCTAAGCGGAGTCAGAGATGATTTAGGTGGAGCAGATGGGAAATTATAATCGGTTAGCCTAACCCTGAACGGCTAAAAGCTAATTTATTTGAAACCCCACTCAAGAATTACATTTTCCTTCCATGTTTTTAAACCCTGGTGACTAAAATTGATAATAGTGAAAGCTTTAAGATTTCTGGAAAGGTGACATTTCCATGAATGGAACACAACATTTTAGCTAGCTCCTTTTTTCAAACCTCTCTGACTGAATCTTTATACTAAACATTCAAATCTTTCACAATTTCGTAACAGATTACATGTGCTTTTTTTTTTTAGAATAGCAACAAAATCAAATCAACAATTTTCATATGATTTTAAGCTTTATGAATTATGTCCAGAGCCAGTTCCATTTTGTCATATAAAGATGTTTCCAGCAGACTTCCAGACTTTGTATTCCGTGGCAATTAGTAAATAAGGAAAGCTGAACAAAAATCAGGAGATTATTTTGGTCCAAGTCATTTGGGTATAGGGGAAGTATGGTGACGCTCTACTTGAACCAATAGTCACAGCTGTGGGCTGTGCAACAACAATCCTACAGCTCGAGGAAGGCAGGATGTCAACAGCATTCCCTCACTGGCGGTAGTGGGGGAAAGAACTGAATACACATGCCCAAAGACCAAGACAGATCTATTCAAATTGATAGATACTGTATTTTGTCATGATGAAATAATAGCAGAGGTGGATATTTCTGTTCAGATTAAAACATTTTTAATTAGTGGTCTTGGATATTCTAATCTAACTGTTTTTAAATGTTCTCTCCTAATGGATACAATAATATTGACCTTTTAGGAAGTCCATTTATTAATAACAATAAATATTAACAAGCCCTGAGTCTGTCCTCTATCCAAATAATAGAGGATGGAATAACGGTTGATCAAGACACTGTGGTCAAAAATGTCTAAATGGTCTCTGGCTGCTTACTGGCTGGGAGTGCAGCTAGGCCAGACACTCATTGTACTTAGTACAACATTTCTTCCAAGCACTGAACCACACTCTCAGACAATTAGTGTGTTTTACGTGATAATGAAATTATGGAAATAGAAGACACTTATTCAAACAGGTCCCGCATTACCATATTTTGAAATATTTGACTTAATTATGGTCCCGGACCTGGCATTAAGAGACAAAGACTTTTAAAGCAGCGAGGCTCATAAAGTCCTTATTAAGAGAGGAGAGCGAGCTGGACCTAATGATGTGTTTGGAAATTAGGCCGATCAAACAGTTAATCCAAAGTCCTCCTTCCTGTAGGCAAAAAGCATCCAAATGAGACAATTAGACAGCCATTATTCTCACTGTTGGGCTACAAGTGGAGGCTTATATGCATAAAGTGTTTATCAAGACAGACAACGTCCACTTAGAAAGGATCCACTAAAATACTGAGCCACTTCACTGTAAACACGGGTAGAACAAAAACGGTTCTGTAGCTAAGATTTGGGGGGTTGGGAAGGAGTGTTATTAGTGGTCCTCAATCAAGAAGTAATTCAGTATTATCTGCATAATGTTGTATCATAAATTACAATAACTGAATTAACGGGTAAAGCTCTCAGAATAAAGTACATACATAGATCATGACTAGATGAAAGGAATGATGAGCTAGGGAGAAGATGTACTTACTGTATTTTATTTCCTATGCTTTTATCTTTATAAGCTAAGAGGAGAGAAGTACTGTATATATTCAGTTAATTGCTACAACATAAAAAAGAACACTTGATTTCAATAAAGTTACACAAATTCTCTATGGGGAGCTCTGCTGTTTTTGATCTTTCCTCACATCTTTTTTTTTTGTGTACCCACAATTAACAATCTCTTTCACAGAATCCAGAGGACACACGCATTCATTCATTACACCCCTTAAATCTTTATTTCCCTGCCTGTCTAGGTCGAACCTGAACACCAAAACACCACTACCTCCTCCCCATCTCCATCTCCGTCTCCGTCTCCATCTCCGTCTCCGTCTCCGTCTCCGTCCCCGTCCCTGTCCCTGTCCCTGTCCCTGTCCCTGTCCCTGTCCCTGTCCCTGTCCCTGTCCCTGTCCCTGTCCCTGTCCCTGTCCCTGTCCCTGTCCCTGTCCCAGTCTCCGTCCCTGTCCCTGTCCCTGTCCCTGTCTCTGTCGCTGTCTCTGTCTCTGTCTCTGTCGCTGTCCCTGCATACAGGTAAATGGGTATCTATGAGCCTGTGTAGGGGTGGCCATGGTGGTGTGCAGGAGGATGATTCAGGATAGGGAGAGCTGTTACGTGTCTGCCATTTGCAAATGGTTATTAATTGCATGGTGGGATGAGGTGTGGGGTGGCGGGCGACGGGCGGGCGGTGACGGTGGCGGGCAGGTGGGCAGGCGGTGACGGTGGCGACAGCAGGGCGACAGGGCGGCCAGGCTCCGGCACATAGCTCTTCATCAGCCCCCAGCCGTCAAAGCTGCACAGACAATTACAGCCCTCTGATTGCTATCAGACAGGGAGGGGATTTTTACAAATTAGGGGATAAATAGAATTTTCCACATGCCTAATGGCAGGGGCTGGGGAACAGTAATGAAAAACTATACATCACAATCAGGCCGACAATCCTATTCATAGCAATGCATTATGCTCACTATTCATAATAATGGCGCGGTGACAGAGACTGCGCTGGCCCAGGCCACCACAAATCAAATCAAATCAAATATTATTTGTCACATGCGCCGAATACAACAGGTGTAGACCTTACAGTGAAATGCTTACTTACAAGCCCTTAACCAACAATGCAGATTTAAGAAAAATAAGTGTTAAGTAAAAAATAGATAAGTAAAAAATAACAGTACCATGGCGTAATAGGGGGATTCTGCCAATCATACACAGGCTCCCTAAAGCTGGGCCATTTCTGGAAAGCTCACCCGTCCATACAGACTGTACTTCATTGCATCATGCATTTTTCTATAGATTTTTCTTTATTCATGTAGGTTTTTCTGTAATTCAAGGATAGTTTATTATTTCAATACTGTTCAGCTCAAGCAGTCCATTCATTCAAAAGATGAAAATACAAAATGGAACAGAAAAAGGGTTCCAAAAGGGTTCTTTGGCTGTCCCCATAGGAGAACCCTTTTTGGATCCAGGTAGAACCCTTTTTGGTTCAAGGTAGAACACTATTGGGATCCATGTAGAACCCTCTGTGGAAAGGGTACATTGACTCCTAAAGGGTATGCCCTGGAATCAAAAAGGGTTCTTCAAAGAGTTCTCCTATGGGGACAACCAAAGAACCCTTTTAGGTTTTAGATAGTACCTTTTTTTAAAGAGTGTACCATTTACTCATTTGGCAAGTTAGAGAAAGTGTCACAGCCAAGGGTTATTGCAGTCATTCTTTGCAGTACTGTCTCATAAGTGAAGATCTGACATGACTTTGACTAATAAGCTTTCTTTCTGTGAAACATTTATCCAGAATAGTTTAGATCATTCTCTCTACATTGAAAGTCACATAGAAATCTGGAGCTGCTATAAGATCATTGCAAAGTAAATTAAAAATGAAAAAATTAATGAAAAAGTTACTCTACTGTTTAAGTTGAAACGGGATGAATTACTCTAACTGTAGGCTACTTCCATCCCTTCAGACAGTCAGAACACACACTGAACTCACACACACACACACACACACACACACACACACACACACACACACACACACACACACACACACACACACACACACACACACACACACACACACACACACACACACACACACACACACACACACACACACACACACATACTGAACAAACACACACACCCAGCAAAACCCCCCACACAAACCTAACTCACACACTTCCATTTACCAGCACAATCAGGCCAGAGAGATCCAATTTTCTTCTGAACTACACATGCGGTGAGCCGGACACTCTTCATCTAAAACGCTACAGGCAACTCCTTACCAGGGTAGCCAAAGTTATTGCACAAAGCTAACAATATAAACCAGCCAACCCAACTATCCAAGCCCTGGCAAGACTCAACCAAACATGTACTATAAGTACAAAAAGAGAAACTCTCAACCAAAATCCTATTCCAGTCGTTAGGTTTAATTTGCTTGTTTGTCTCCAATGCAGCCCCAGCCCCTATTCCTCTCCTCCCCTGTCCCCATCCTAAGGACACTGTAAATGGTGTCTGTACTGCAGTGGTTTCCCAACAGTGGTGACAGTCAGTGAGCTAAGGTCCTGCAACACATCCTCACCCTGGTCCAGTCTGACACGGGATGTGCTCCTAAAAAGCATGCATAGTTGAATTTTTATGTAAAACGTTTTGGGTCTCGCCTCTGGGCGGGAAGATGACAGGGTTGGCGTCAGAGGCAGGAGACAGAGATCAAGTGTTGTGTGTGCTGTAGCTACAGTGTAAAGATCCCCAGTACATCAGGCATGTAAACACACACAGACACAAAACACGGACACACACACACACACGAGTACAGCCTCATTAGTCCAGCTGTAGTGGGAATAACAACAGCACTGACATTTGGTTCCTTGTAAGTCTATAAAAACTGCCAAACGAGGAGGTGGGGGGGGGGGGGGTGACTGTAGGTAGGTTTGTGTGTGTATGTGTGTGTGTGCTTGCGTGAATGTGACTGTGGTCTGATGCACTTCCTCCACCCTCCTCGCCTTTGCCCACGTCTCATTCCGTCTCATTAAATATGGATATCTCATCACACACCCTCAGCAGGCAGGAGCTTGCTGGGGCCTATTTGCATGCTGTAAATTCCTGCCAGCGACAGAACAGGGAGGGGACAGGGAGGCCTGAGGTGTTCACAGGGATAGGACTGGCCTGCTAATGGGCTGCCATGCATGGACAGGGTGGGCTGCGAGAGAGAGAGCCCCTGGACCTGGAATGGAACACCGGCAGAGGCCTCCCAAATAATAAAAGAGGACAACGTACAGTATGTCTTCATTGACTCGTCCCTAATGAGAATGATCTTCCCTGCTGATAAAAAGACAAGCGTTTGTTGTAAAAGATGTAGCATCCTAACAATAATTATTGACTTGATTCCTGTTGCCAGGGGCTTTGCAGGGAAAACATTAATCATTGCTGCAGAGGCATAACTATGCTGTTATGGCTCTGATATTCTAGTTAAAGACCAGCTCCACTGGATCCCGCTACACAGGCAGCGGAAAATAGATTCCATGTAAAGCCAGACAGGTTTAAATGACAAAGGTATAAAGTATTATTATACATTCCCTGTCATTGGATGCAAATTAGCGTGTTAGGAAAAATTTTGTGTACCATCTGTGGTAAGGGAACCTGTTGTGTTGTGGGTTCAGGGGCAGAGGAGGCTGGTGAGGGGAGGAATGGTATCAAACACAAGGAAACCATGTGTTTTGATGTGCTTGATACCATTCCTTTCATTCTGTTCCAGCCATTACAATGAGCGTGTTGAACGATTTAAAGTGCCACCAGCCACCACTGGTTCTGGGGCCTTGGTGCCCATTGGGAGGTGTAGTCTCAGAGCGGGTAACCCTGGTAATTGAGCGTCAGTGGGTGCGTGGCACGGCACATTGTGTCTGTCCTCAGGCTCACTTGTCTGCCTTTGTTCAGTGGACCCCGAGATCAATCACTTTGGATCAAGTTTAAAGGAAGTGCGGGAGGTGAGTTCTAAGACACACACACACACACACACACCCGTGCATGGTTAGGCAGAAACACACATACACACAAACACACACACACACCAAGGTGACAAGCAGCCGGGCGAAGCCACGATCGATAGCAGACCAGGGAATCAGCAACAGGGAGAGGGGAAAAACAATCACCTATCAGATTGAAACTGACTTCTCCTTGTATCTTTAGGGTCCTGTGACAATAGATTGGACAGGAAATCCAATGGCAAGCAGAGACAAAAAAAAATGCTCCAGCCGGGGCCATTTTAATCTGTGACAGTGCAGGGATCTGGTGAAAACCATTATCACGTACTCCCTGTCTCCGATAAGAGGCCTCTAATCTGTTTGCTGGAGGTATTGAACAAATGCATTTGTGCCACTGACAGAGGGAGGGGGGGATGGGGACTGATGAAAAATGAGAGGATGAGGATGTTGGAAAAACTTGTGTGGAGATGATGGCCTTTTCATAACAGAAAAGAGAGAGAGTGAGGAGAATGAAGAAGTGTCTGGGTGTTCTAACAATAAACGTTTGCTTCAGAGGTAGGCAGTAGTATGGGATCTTAGACAAAATATCCAACATGTTTAAACTCTACAGCGTAGGTCTAGTGTTCTGCTACCATATAATGGTACATTCAGAGCCCTTATTAGCTGTTTCAAATCGTTAGCAGGTTCAGGAAAATATGTTTCAGATAATGATTTAACCTACAATTAGAAGAGCATAACATATACTTAAATAATGTAGTATGTCAAGGTGGTAGATAGATATCCGTAGTATACTAGTCTGTTTACTGTCTTCACTAGCAGTCAGTGAGGCCTAGGCAGTGCCGCATCTGCCTATATGCAGACTACGTGCTGCGTGTAGGGCCCCATGGCTGCTAGGGGGCCCCGGACCAAAACAAGAAATGTTCTGTTGAGAGTGATACAAGTAGAATATACAAGGTGCAATTTCGAAATTTGGTAGTGCATCAGTAGTTATCCACTTGTTGTCAGTCACTGATAGTCATTGAATTAGCCCATGTCAGCTACCATTTTTTAGATTGATAGGTAAGTTAGTCTAGCCAGCTATCTAAACCTTGTAGTAATCATCACCAAATTACCAACCGGGCACACAGGGCCCCCATTTTGTTAGTCACTCTCACTCAGATATCATATGACTGCTTACAAGATCCTAGGCTTATTGTCTTTTTTTACCTTTTACGGTTCTTTACAGTTTATGAAAGTGCAGACTCAGAACTTCAAAATTGTATATCATACACTGTAATTGGAAAAAGTAATGGGAAAGTAATGCTGCTATGAAAGTTGATATGCAGCCTATGATAAGTGTTCACCCCCCTTGGATTACTTCACATTTTATTGAGTTACAAAGTGGGATTAAAATGGATTTCATGTATTCTTTTTTTGTCAACGATCTACACAAAATACTCTAAATTCTTCAAGCTCTGTCAAGGTGTTGGGGATCATGGCTAGACAGCAATTTCAAGTCTTGCTATATATTGTCAAGCAGATTTCAAAACTGTAACTTTGCCACTCAGGAAAATTCCCTGTCTTCTTGGTAAGCAACTCCAGTATGGATTTGGCCCGGTGTTATAGGTTATTGTCCTGCTGAAAGGTGAATTCCTCTCCCATTGTCTGGTGTAAAGCAAACGGAAGCAGGTTTTCCTCTAGGATTTTGCCTGTGCTTTGCTCCATCCCATTTCTTTTATCCTGAAAAACTTTATCCTGAAAAACGTATATCCTGAAAAAATCGTCTTTGCCGATGTCAATCATACCCATACTATGATGCAGCCACCACCATGCCTGAAAATAAGGAGGCAGTTACTCAGTGATGGATTGGCCACAAACAAACAAAATGCTTTGCATTTAGGCCAAAAAGCGTATTCCTTTGCTCTGTTTTTTTGTGTGGCAGTATTACTTTAGTGCCTTGTTGCATACAGGATACATGTTTCTAAATATTTTTTTGCTATGTATTTTAAAACGTATTTTCACTTTGTCATTTAGGTCACTATTGTGGAGTCACAACAATGTTCTTGATCCATCCTCAGTTTTCTCCCATCACAGCCATTTAACTGTTTTAAAATCACCAATGGCCTCATGGTGACCTCCCTGAGCAGTTGACTTCCTCTCCTGCAGCTCAGTTCAGAAGGACGACTGTATCTTTGATGTGTCTGGGTGGTTTAATACATGATCCACAGCCTAATTCTTAACTTGACCATGCTTAAAGAGATATTCAATGTCTGATTTGTTATTGTTACCCATCTACCAATCACTGCATTTTTTTTTACGAGGCTTTCGAAAAGCTCCCTGGTCTCTGTAGTTGAATCTGTGCTTGAAATGTAATACTTGACTGAGGGACGTTACAGATGTTGTATGTATGGGGGACAGAGTAATTCATGCCAACCCCTATTATTTTACACAGAGTGAGTCCATGTAACTTACTTTAGTGGATGTCTGACTGATGACATTTTCGCGTGATTCTACACGTAGAATCGGTTTGCACTCGGTTTGAACATTACAGCCGGCACTCTGTGCAGAGGTGCTAAGAACTCTTGGCCGGCAGACGCTACCGTTGTGTCCGTGCCTTTGGACACTCATGGGAGTCATGGGAGTCTGCATGGCATTCTCCTAGCACCAGCTAAAGTCAGGGCAGCAATGTTGTTGAGTGCTGTTGCTACACTTTTGTAGTTGTCCATAGCTATATCTTTCAAAAAAACTGTGGTAGCAAAGATGATCTATATCCTGACCAGGGCTGCACCCATTCTGTTATAGACAGAAGCCTGTGACATGACAGACCAATCAGGACTCATCTCTCGGCATGTTCACCCCTTCCATTATCTCAGCCAATCATGGCTAGCCTGGAAGGATCCTTTCTTCCTATACAGCGCAGTGCTTTCTCCTTGGCTAAACTAGGCTCGTAATTAAATAGTTTTATTCATATTTACAGATCACATACAAGTTTGTAATTAAGGCACATGAAAATTCACATATTCTAGAAGGCATTTCTGCATTTTCTTTTTCAAACACCCCTCCTGTGAAGTAGGAACTAGAGTCAAATGCCTAAGGAACATGTAACCAGTCACATACTGTATGGAAATTGCATAATTCATTGCATAATATGTAGAATGGCAGGAAATTAGCTTTAAAACAGATTTTTTTTCACTCCACCGCATGTCAAAATGTGAAGAATTGCAGAATGTCACGCTCGTCGGGAAGAGAGGAGGACCAAGGCGCAGCGTTGAAAGCAAACATACTCTTTATTTGTGATTACCCGAACAAAACAACAAACGATACGTGCAGTCCTACGGTACAAACCAAAAGGCACACTGGAACAAGATCCCACAACCACTGTGGGAAAACAGCTTGTCTAAATATGGTTCCCAATCAGAGACAACCAGCAACAGCTGACACTCGTTGCCTCTGATTGGGAACCACTCTGGCCAACATAGAAATGCAACTACTAGAAAACAAATGGAAACTCACACCCTGGCTCAACATACAAGTGTCCCCAGAGCCAGGGCGTGACAGTACCCCCCCTTAAAGGCGCGGACTCCGACCGCGCCAACCAAATACCACAGGGGAGGGACCGGGTGGGCACTCCGCCTTGGCGGCGGATCCGGCCCCGGGCATGATCCCCACTCCCTCTCTAACCTCCCAAAGTACCCCTGGTCCGGTCTGGCCCTGCTGACCGGAGCTGAACTGAACACTGGTGGAGCGGAATGCTCTAGCTCCGGCGTGAAGCAGCTGACCGGTGCCGGAGCAGGCACCGGTGGAACAGGCATGGGCCGTGCCGGACTGACGACGCACACCACTGGCTTGGTGTGGGGAGCAGGAACGGACCGAGCCGGGCTGACGAAGCGCACCACTGACTTGGTGCGGGGAGCAGGAGCGGGCCGGGCCGGGCTGGCGACGCGCACCATAGGCTTGGTGCGGGGAGCAGGAACGGGCCGGACCGGGCTGGCGACGCGCACCATTGGCTTGGTGTGGGGAGCAGGAACAGGCCGGGCCGGGCTGGTGACGCGCACCATTGGCTTGGTGCGGGGAGCAGGAACAGGCCGGGCCGGGCTGGCGACGCGCACCATTGGCTTGGTGCGGGGAGCAGGAACAGGCCGGACCGGGCTGGCGACGCGCACCATTGGCTCGGTGCGGGGAGCAGGAACGGGCCGGACCGGGCTGGCGACGCGCACCATAGGCTCGGTGCAAGGGACAGGAACAGACCGGACCGTACTGGGGACACACACCACTGGCCCTACGCCGGGATCAGGAACGGGCCGGACCGGACTGGTAACACACCCCAGTACCTCTCGCCGTGCCTCTACACCTTCCTTCCCCTCTTCGACCAGTGGCCCTCGTAACCTGGCGGCCTCCTCTGCCAACCCGCTGGGCCGCTCTACCGCGGTCTCCTGCTGCCCCGTCGTCCACGGCGTGAGCCCCCCCCTAAAAAATTTATGGGCTTCACTCCTACCCGTGGACCAGGTCTCCCTACTTTTCTCCAGCCTTTCGCCCTTCTGCTTCCACGTCAAGCCCCTCTCTTCCTCACACGGCTTGACCCAGTCGAGGAGGCGAAGGAGATCCACTAGAGATCTCCCTGGCGATGGCTCCTGGACTTGCTGCTTGGTCCAGTCTTGGTGGGATCTTCTGTCACGCTCGTCGGGAAGAGAGGAGGACCAAGGCGCAGCGTTGAAAGCAAACATACTCTTTATTTGTGATTACCCGAACAAAACAACAAACGATACGTGCAGTCCTACGGCACAAACCAAAAGGCACACTGGAACAAGATCCCACAACCACTGTGGGAAAACAGCTTGTCTAAATATGGTTCCCAATCAGAGACAACCAGCAACAGCTGACACTCGTTGCCTCTGATTGGGAACCACTCTGGCCAACATAGAAATGCAACTACTAGAAAACAAATGGAAACTCACACCCTGGCTCAACATACAAGTGTCCCCAGAGCCAGGGCGTGACACAGAAAATATTCTTTAAAACTGCAACATTTTCTCTACCCCCATGGAAAAATGGGTAGAATTGGAGGATATTACCTATGAAACTGCAACATTTTCTCTCCACCCCATGTTAAAATGAGTTGAATTGCATGAAATTAGTTTTAAAACTGCAAAATGTTCTCCGCCCCATGGAAAAATGTGAAGAATTGCAGAACATTTGCTTTAAAACTGCAACATTTTCTCTACACCCCATGGCAAAATGTGTAGTATTGCAGGAAATTAACTTCAACACTGAAGAAAAAAAAATCCACTGCCAAGAGGAACCCCCCAACTAAATCTCGCTTAGGGCCCACAAAAGGCTAGAGCCTAGGAACTGATAGTGCAGTCAGCAGGCTGTGTCAGTTGGGGGCAGTCGGTGCAATAAAAAATCACATTGCCTGGTGCCCTGATGGCCCTTAGAACTCCAGCCATTGACCTCTGACCCACCACGGAGCATCCATGTTCCTTACTTACCTGGTTAAAGCGATGCAAACAGAGAGATTTATCTGACTCTTTCAACCCCCTCCATCCCACTCTCCCTCCTCCAGCTCCATCCCCCTCTACAACCGACCACTGATCAGCCCACTCCATTTCCCCTGGACCCCCCCTCTACCTCCTCCTCAGCCCTCTCCTACCCCCCTCCCTCCACTTCCCCATTCCAATTGACTGTCCCATTTGTCACACAGAATTCTTTTAGCCCCTGGCTACTAGTTAACCTGCACTCGGAGACCCTTCTGTGAAATGCTAAAGATTGCAGAACCGTAAAAGAGGGGCGACATGATGTGCAATATGTCAAACAGAAGGACATTTTCACTCTTTCTCTCTCCCCTGCCAATGCACAGTGGAGGCCCAAGGGCATCATCCACCTCCAATCGCTAGCCCTTGTATAAGTTTCCAATTCCAGAGAGCTGGGATTATGGTGCCTTTTTATTATTTATTTTATTTTATTGTCAAATTATTACAACGCTGATAAGATGGAGATGATGATGTCCCAGTGTGTCGGACCTTGACCTCTCTTCTGGTAACAGAGATCCCCTGCACTGCTACTCTGGCTCACCCACACAGAGACCCGTGGACACACACACCAGGCAGCCCGCAAATACAAAGCGTGCTCACACACACACACATTTATATACTTGAGCAATGCACAAGCGTAAACACGCATTATTATTTATGCACAGATATATCATGTACTGTATACACATAGTGACACACAGACACAAGCACACTCTCATCCAGCACACAGCACAGCACAGCAGCCCTCTGGTAAGGGCCTCCACTCATAGACATGGAGATTGGTTTTTAGTTAAATGTCAGTGGAGGTGCAAGGATAGCCCAGGGGTAGTGCTCTCTCTCCTCTCTCCTGTCTGACTGCTGTCACAACTGCTAGTGTTGTGTCAGTATGAGGGCTCTGGGAGGGCTCTGGGTCACACTGATTACACTTAATTAGGGTGGGGCTGGGCATCAGGGATTTCATTACACGCACACGCAGACCTATAGCTACATATCCCTGTTGTTACTCAATAATAATGTTTTAACTAAATATTTCAAAAAATGTCTGGAGCGATGAAAATAACATCTGAACTTCAAATTTTAAAAATAAAGACAAACTTTTTATAATAATTATCTGACTAAATAATGTAGCAACGGAAGTCTTGTGTGTTGCTTGTATTGAGCTGTAAATAACATCTGTGTGTGTCCAAGACTGAGCATCATCATAATGTATTTGTGTGTGACAGGACCCAGGCTGTCCTAACCCAGACGTACAGCTGTCAATCACCCCGGGTGACGCCCATCATGCTGGTATTCAGAAACCATGTCTGGAGGCTCTCCCTCCTCCCTCCTCTGCCTTAGCCTGGCCATCCTCTATCCATCCTTCCATCCTGCCATTAGATCACACGGCCCACTAATTCTTAACACTTGTGACAGTTTCTCCCTCCAGTGGCAGCAGCGAGGGCAGAGGCTGGATGAGTGGCAGGTGCCATTAGCTGTGTGCTGACCATGGGCTGGGCCGCTGGACAGTGGAAAGGTCAGCCTCTTACCCACGCCAGCTGATTTACAGACAGACTAAACGCTCCAGATGGAGGGAGGAGGGCCTCAGAGAAACCAGCATTCAGCCAGGGTTTTATAATGAGTTGATGTATAAATTAGGACTACTAATAGCATCATTAAGTTATGAAACACACATGGCATAAACAATCAATAACAAATGTGTGCTCAATTTGATTGCATTCATTTGGAGCATTTCTTCCCTACAGGCCCATACATTGTACACTATAAGGGTTCTACAAGGAAGTGGGCGAAATAAAATCCTTGGCAGTAAGCAGAGATGTCCATGTTGTTGTTGTGAATGGGGTTGCCAGGGGTTTTAATCAAACAGAGAAGACCAGCATGCTCCAGGATCACCCCTGGTCCTCTCCTCACAGCCAACCCTCCTCTCCTCTCTGCTCCTCTCCGTTCCACCTGGCAGCACAGTCTGATAAATGGATCTCCCCATACACATAAACAACATCCCACATAGGGCCCTTCCCTTCTCCACTCTTCCCCACTAATTCCTATTCATTTAAACGCCACATGGGCAAGCGCCACAGCCAAAGACATTTATTATTTAGCCATTTTGTTTATGAATAGCTTACAGGTGGACGCCCGAGACCAAATGCAACGGCACTCGTAAATCACAACACCAAGTCGTTTCTCTAAGCTGGGGGAGTGTACGATTATATGTAAGTGTGTCTCAGAGGGTATGTGTTTTAGTGTGTGTGTGTGTGCCCGCGCATGCGTGCGTGCATGCGTGCTTGGGTGTGTAGTCGTCAATTACCCTCCGTGCTCTTCCTCTCCCTGTTTAATTAGTAATGAGGACAAATATTTGTTTGTTCCACAGGAGAGCAAGAGAGAGGAGGGCTTGAAGCCCCTCTGGACAAAATTAAAGCTAGCACTCTCTGTCAGAGGCTGCCTGCCTGCCCGTTCCCCACCGTAGGCCCCACTGTTCCAGCTTTGTGGAAAGGCAGTGAGACGCGCATGGTGGGGGGTAAACCTTTAGGAACATCAACAACAGTAAACAGGAAACTTCCACAGCCGCCGCCCACCAACCACCACCGCTTCCGCCTCACTTCCCCTGGCCTTATTTATCACTGCCCTGCCAGAAGATCTATCTATGTCGTTTTTTAAAAGGAGGGGAGAAAGTACACAGAACAAACATAGTCTCTGTTCTAAATAATATCTCACCCTGTAGATTTGTCAATGTGACACTTTCTCCTTTATTGAGTTACACTCCGGGGATTCTGCCCCCCCCCCCCCCCCCTCTCTCTCTCTCCCTCTCTCTCCTCCCAGCAAGAGCAGAACGAAGAGCTTTTGTCCTGTCTTGTAAAAGCAGTGTGCTGGAACTCTTCTGTATGGCCTGGTGGGAGTGTCCCTCATACTCACACAAGTATGGTTGGAAGTCTTATCAGAGAGCAGGACAGTTTAAGAGGCTTCAACTCCTCTGGACTCCACGTAAAGATTCATTGACACCAGCCTATATTTTCCCCTACTTCCCTTTCCCAAAGGTAGACCCATAGATAAAAGAACAGTTGTTCTACCTCTAAAGGTAGAACCCTCCACTCTTCTCACCTGGATGGGTGTTGAGAGTCCTCCTCACGTCGTCGGCCTGTGCCTCTGGGTTAGTTTTTGTGAGTAGCTACACTGAGGGTAGCAGAGCATTGACAGTCAGTCAGTGCTGCTGTCCAGGGTGCTGAAAACAAATAAGGAACCTACCTCTCAAACAAAAAGCTGGAGCTTCCCTCTGTAGTTGCAGCAGAGCAGGCCACAGGGGAATGAGGAGAGAGTACCAGAGGTGATGAACTAGGCTGCGTCCCAAATGGCACCCTATGGGGTCTGGTCAAATGTAGTGCACTAAATAGGGAATAGGGTGCCATTTGGGATGAAGCCCTAATCTGCTCTGGTCTGGTCTGGTGTGCCTGTGGACCCAGAGGTTTGTGGTTCAGGCTTGGCCAGCGGAGTGAGTGGATCTCATCAGGGCTCAGTGAGTAGAGCGGTCGGAGCGTTTGCAAAATGATTGATGTGCCCTTCTCCTGGGCACAACTGCTTCCGCTCTGCTTGTCTTTCATCTGGGGGCTTTGATTCTGTTTCCAGTCCGTCAGGCACGCAACTTATACCGATATGACAACAATGTGTGACACTGCATTGAGAGGCATTCTCAGACAGCCAGGCTACCTTTGTTTTTTTATGTGTTGTTCAAACCAACCTCTTACAGTGAAGACAGCGTATCTGCGTATTTTCCTTTCAGGTAGTCAGGTAGCCAGATATATCAAGCTGTGGGTCAGTGGTTTTTTGTTAAAACAATAGAAACCTTATACAACAACATATAGTATATCGGTACATTTGCAATTCCTTAATGCCACCTTGATTGAAGAAAGAACTTGGTTTAGGGAAGTACTTTGGTGAAAGTACATGCCAATGTACTGAGTTTTTTTTTCTAAACAGTATTTACGGCATTTACAGTTTGATGTCAACTCCCTCTTCTACAGTCACATTACTTTGTCTGGTCATTTTACCCCCTGTTTGAAAGGCCTGATTGTAGCATCATATAGCTTTCCTTTGTTATGTAGTCTCCAGCTAGCATGGTACCAGCCGGCAACACCTGAGTTTTTCTCAACCTTTGAATCCTCCTGCCTGCTGTGTAACATATTATGCATACCCCACATGGCATGATTCACAACCTACGCTGCTGCCTTTTGACACAGAGCAGTACAAACAACAAACTCTAGCCTGGTTATTTTATTTCATTCAATTTGTCTTGCTTAAAAAACCAACAGGCCGTGAGCTGATGAATAACTAAAAGCAGGAGAATGGATGGTGGTGGTGGAGGTGTAGCACTGAGAGGGGTAGCAGGTTCCAGCAGGGCTGCCACGGTTAGGTAGGGCGCGTCCCTGGACTATCTGCAGGCATGGTGTTCATCATGGTGTCTACCCAGAGAGGGAAGCCATCCATCAGGTCACATGCATCACAGATCAGGACCAGGAAGGGTGGCCTGACTGTAGAGGGGCTTATTCTGGAGAACTCTGTGTGCTATTGCAGGGAAACTTTTAGGAGCTTTGCACAACACTGGATGGGTACTCTTGTTGTCTGGGGCACTTCACTGGTAGGTTGGTGATGGAGAATAGATGAATGTAACAGGGATGAAGACAGATCTTTGTTGGAGCCTGGTGGGGTCCACCACCACTCTCACCTGGTCCAGGAAAAGTCAAGTACAAAAAACGGTGCTATCTAGAACCTATACGTTTTTTGGGGCTGTCTTTAAAGGAGAACCCTTTGAAGAACCCTTTCTACCTGGAACCAAAAAGGGTTATCCTATGGGGCCAGCTGAAGAACACTTTTGGAACCCATTTTTCTAAGAGTGTAGGAAGCTTTGAAGTATGAGGAATTTGAAGTTGTGGGGCAAAATTAACCTCAGATATACAAAATTATATTTTGTAGTGAAAAATTACACTACTACACTAGATAAAGTGTTGTAGGTGGTAGATGAAAGAGAAATAGCTTATTACTGTAATAAATGCAGGTAGATTGAAAATAATAATTTAGCCAAGATCAGCGAAGAGGAGCTTGTGTAATGAGATGATAAGAAACCAAGATCATGCTGATAAGTCAGATCAGAGCAGCGTTTACAGGCTAAGAATAGCAGAAGAACCTGAGCCATGGGTCAAGGAGGAACGGAATAGTGTCTTCTCACAGCGTCCTGAGTCTAGAGAGACTAGAGAGAATAACTAGCATGGCATTATTCTATTGTACATATAGATACTCCATCTGTAGGCAGTAGGTGTGGCATATTCAAAGAAATGGCAAACTCCTAGAGCGAAAATAAAGATAGCATTACATTCACTACACCTCCTTTATATTGCCTCTCCATCACTAGAAAACCCCATCTATCTATTGAGTATGTCTTTCCCGCAGGCGTTAACTGTCTTAGAATGAACTAAGAGTTACTCACAATGAGTTAAGATAATGAATGAAAATATAGGCCAAAAAGAGGTCTATTGATTGACAATATGCTAATAGATCGATGGTCTATCTTTCTCTTCTCTGTAGAGTGTGTTCACATCCCTTTATGGCCTGTGCCTCTCCTCAACACTTTGAGGTGTAGTTAGGGACTCTGTCATATCCCTGTGCTGTCATAATACTCAACATAACAAAATCTGCTGACTAAATAACCCTTTACCAGTCAATCCACATGGATCCATATCCCAGCCCTCTCCCAAATGGGAAGGGAAAATGATATAAGTCCGGGGGTGAGTCAAGTGTCTGAGTTGAGTGTGTAGTAAAGTGTCGAAGGTGATGGGAATAGGAATTGTACTCAAGGGTCACTGGAGCAGACCCACTAAATTCTCCCACTCAGTCCCCCAGCCCCCTGTAGTTTAAATACAGACATCCCTGACAAGCATTGATCCTGTTCCCTGCTCTGCGGTAGCAGCTATCCTGCATGTCAAAGCCCAGGAGATTGCTCTTAGCACTGGATTAAAGACAACTGGACACAGAGAGGAGAGAGAGAGAGAGGGTGAGAAAGGGGGGAGAGAGCGCTGCTGGGCCCAATAAAGAAGACATGCTTTACGACAGGCAAAATGCCTTATAACGGCTTGTCTCATTCTCACAGCTCAATACCTAATCTCACACAAATTGTGCTGTGTCAACGACGCAGGGAACAATATCCCGCTCTAAACAAATAACCACACTTACTTTCAAACAAGCATTGCTAAAAGCGAAGGAGAAATTGGTGCAAGTGCACAGGAGAGGGTCCCATGTGGCACCCTATTGCACATAGTGCACTACTTTTGAGCAGATCACCATGGGCCCTGGTCAAAATTAGCGCACTATATAGGAATAGGGTGCCATTTGGGACAAAACCAAATGCAGGGGAAGAGATGTCACTGTAGAGGTCTAGTCTCCTGGCTGTTCTGCTCCTGATCAGATGTCTCTATCAGGCTGTCTATGACGGTGGGCCACAGTGCTCTCGGCAGCTCTATTGTGTTTCCTCCTCATCCCTTGTTTAGGCTGTAATTAAACAGCACAAAGACTGGCTGCCTGGGAGACAGCAGCGCTAATTGCTAGCAGGATGAGATGGTGTTAGCTAGCAGGCTAGCAGCCCTCTCTGCCACGGCTGACTGCACCTGAGAGAACCTATAGCTGCCACCATAGCTTAGGCCTTACCCACTTGGCAAAAACTGGTTGAATCAATGTTGTTTCCACGTCATTTCAACCAAAAACATCTATGTGATGACGTTGAATCAATGTGGAAAACTGATTGGATTTGCACATGTGCACGTGACATTAAAACTTGAAAAAGTCGCCCAACTTTTAACCTGAATCGAATGACATGTTAATTTTTTTTTGGGGGGGGTTCACTTTGAATTCACATTAGTTGACAACTCAACCAAATGTAAATCAAAACTAGACGTTGAAATGACATCTGTGCCCAGTGGGTAGGCTCTACACCTTGAATACTGAGAGCCAAAGGTTCTGCGGGATAGCTCTAACCATCAAAAGTCTGGGTTGTGATGAACAAACATTTCAGATGTGAGTGGGTTGAAACACAAACTTCCATTTTTTAGAATGAGACAAAAATAATCAGTGCAGCCATTAAACCTTTTCTGTTAATGGTGTCAGAAATCAGAAAGTGGCATTGTCATGATGGCCATTGTTTTCCTCCCTATGTAAACTCAGCCTGACAAAACTCTCTTTTGATAAGAGAAATAATGGCCTATGTGGGTGCGTCTCGTTTGCACTTTCTCCATATTTTTACAGCTAGCGACTCCAACTCGTTTCCACAATGCATAATATCCTGAATGTGAACTTTGTCTGTTTTGCATCGCTCCCTAACCGATGCCGCCAGGTCTTGGCAGGAGAGAGAAACATAAAGGCTTTTGCCTCAGCAATTAGAAAAGTATAGTTGTTGCACCCTGGCCTGATGGCTTCGTTGTGAAAACAACCTGCTCCAATTAACACCCCCTTAATGTGGCAGCCATAGAACCCCTACGCCCAGCCAGCCCTTTAGAACTGAGGAATCAAAGAGCCAGGAGGCGCTCTCGCCAAGGACGTAATTGGACCGGCCTCTGACCCTGTACCTTAAATCAGCCCATTTGGAACTGCCCAAACACTCCCCCTTGCTAACTAGCTGTAGCTCCAAGCTCTCATTAGAAACAAATACCCGAGACAGCAAAGTAGGCACCGCCGCCACCGAGGGGCACAAACGACTACACTGTCGGCTGGAGCTTCATCTATTTCTATAACGCATCAGAGATATCTAATAGGATGGTACAGCAATCAGAACATAAATAATAATAACACCATTTTCATGTATGTATTGGAGCTGCTCCAATTAATGTGAGAGGAAGAATCAAGTCTGAGTCTGGGAATCTGGACAATGGGTCATTCAAATCTGTTCACAGTGCATAGAAACTGACACTGGATGAACAGAACTTTAGACATGAGGGTAAAGAGGCATATGGATGTAAATATGGTTTTCATTATGTACCATCTCTCTGTAAAACAGTGACTTGTTTTAAGGTAGGCTGCTGCTGGGTAGGCAATGAAATGTATGTGACACCAGGAGAAATAATAGCATGGCGGCCATTACTGTAACTCATTCAATGTTAATGAGACAACTTTATTTACTTGAGGTAAAAAAGCTGTGGAATGATGTTATTGTTTACACTATTATTCAGGTATAAATAGTTGAGTGTTGAGTGGATAGTTGGAGGACACCAGAACATAATTTAATATCACTATGCATTAGAATGACTAGGTTTTTATGAGGATGAATATCATAAAAAATGTTGTTGGTTAATCACATAGGAGAGAGCATAATGTTACATTATGCTAATCTCACTGCCTTTCATGAGAAAAAAATATTCATAGCTTTCTTATTCAGCCATTTCTGTAATTTACATAAAGCATGTATAATTAGATCATCCTCCAATGAATAAAGGGAAGAGAGAGAGACATAACATACGCACATTTCAGCAGGTTACTCTCTGTATGTATCACTGCATCATGATAGGTGTTGGTTGCTGTGTGCCCATTGATGATGTTGCATTATGGAGAAGAACAACCCAGCTCAATGAGTTCTGGTCCAGAGGGAGTCATTCGTTAGGACGCCAGTGGCCAGGCAGACACACACAGGGAGAGAACCAACCAGAGCTGCTCCCACAGGGCTACAGGGAGATCGACAGTATTTATGATGACATTTACTTTTCCTACCTGGGCGTTTTCTTTCAATCATTCTCGGCCAGGGAGGGCGGGCGACTTGTTCCATGGGCACACTGGGCTGGGAGGAACGAGATAGGATGGGAAGCCCGGTGTTCTTTTATGGATTTTCTTCCATGGCAGGGGGACATGCTAGGGAATTAGCAAAGATAAATGATTCCTAGGTCAGTGAAGTTATCCAAATAGGTTTCTGTGAGTCTCAAATGGCACCCTATTCCCTAAAGTGTACTACTTTTGACCAGAGCCCTATTGGCCCTGGTCAAAGATAGTGCACTAAATAGGGAATAGGGTGCCATTTGGGATGATGCAGTAATGGAGCCGTCGGTATAGCCTACAGGAGGAGGTAGCAACTAGCCGAGGAGAAGGAGGCAAGGAGGAGAGGAGAGGAGGACGAAGCCATGGAAAAGTGCTTCATCAAGCCCAATGGCAGGTGCTTTATTGCAGGAGGCATGATAATGAAGGTGGCCTACTTTAACCAGGCAGCATTTTTCTTCCTGCTGATGTAGCTCTTCTTCTCTCTCTCTCTCTCTCTCTCTCTCTCTCTCTCTCTCTCTCTCTCTCTCTCTCTCTCTCTCTCTCTCTCTCTCTCTCTCTCTCTCTCTCTCTCTCTCTCTCTCTCTCTCTCTCTCTCTCTCTCTCTCTCTCTCTCTCTCTCTCTCTCGCTCTCTCGCTCTCTCTCTCGCTCTCTCTCTCACTCTCTCTCTCTCTCTCTCTCTCTCTCTCTCTCTCTCTCTCTCTCTCTCTCTCTCTCTCTCTCTCTCTCTCTCTCTCTCTCTCTCTCTCAGCCCCACTGACTTCCAGTACCCAGTAGCACACTCAGGGTATTACCCTAAATGGGCTCACTCTCTCAGAGTGGTGGAGGGCTGGTGAGGGCTGGGTGTCAACCCTGTGCAGAGCAGGGCACTCTCCAGGCCCTGGATAGACCACTCTAACTCTCTGCCACTGTACCCAGGGCACCATCACTGGCACAGAGGGGAAGGGGGTCTGGCATTGCTACTTGGCCAGACTGTGCAGTACCAACACTGGAGTGGCTGTGATGCTACTCCCCAGGCAGATGTGATCATCTGTTTTGTCATCTGCTAGGATCAAAATCTGTGAAGATGTGCTTGTTATCTCATGGGTTAATACTGTGGATGATATCATAAATAGACAGATACTGCTAATCAACAACCTATCCCAATGCTTTTCTGTATGTAAATATACATACTTTCACTCTCCTGGTCTGTCTTTTTATGAGGCATCTTAGAAGATGAGTGAATGATGAAATATAAATGTATGGATTGGGAGTACATTAATTAATGATCATTACCATAACCAGTAGGGCAATGTCGAATGATTTATGCAAATTCATTAACATTTACATCAACAACTTGTCAATATCACAAAGAAAAGTTGTCAGCAACTTCATATGTGCTTTACCTGTATGTGCAGAATTTGTGTAAACCCAGACATATCGGACTAATCCTCATTTGGAGACATGACCTCTTCTTTAGCCTCTAAATTTTTAAATCTTTACTTAGGCTTTCATCTCTGGGTTTTACTCTGGCGTGATACATGTTCATCAGAGAGACAGATCAGAAAAACACTGGCTGTGGAAAACGATTCGGCATATTCGTCTCATTAGTGAGCCCATCATCGTCATCGCCCTCCCAGATCCAACTTAACTGTGATTTTTAATTAGCCTTTTCCATTATTGTGTTATTGCCCAAGCCTTTATCTTCTCCTGGCTCTGTGACTTTCTAGCTAACCTTGAACTGACCACCCCTTCGCTAATGACTTGAGTCTGTTGAGGAGAAAGAAATGGGTGGTGCAGAGGACATGACACATGTACAAATTAAAAGAGAGCGAGGGCGAAGGGAGAAAAACCTTTAGATGGGGTTCAATTGTCTTCTATCGCTTCTCCAGCCTCTGTCCTCTTAATCCATATGCCTAGGCACAAATTAATCCCAGGAATGTCACCTTATCTGGGGTTGCCTTTCAGATATCGCCCCACCATCGCTGCTTCCTTCACCTTCTATGTCTTTCCCACACACACACACACACACACACGCATGCACGCACACCCAAACACACACAACACACACACCATTACTCCGTGGGTCTGGCTGCCTGTGTCTCTAGTCAGAGTGATTAACATAATGTGGCCAGCGCTCTCCCCAGAGATCAGACAGGTTCATGGCGGCAGGGGCCATTCCTGCGAGTGTTAATTCGACCCGTGTTGATCTCACCTCTTGATTTCCCTGTCATTATGTTGGCCCCGCTTTTGATTGCAGACATGCAGAGTGGCGAGAGACAGAGAGACAGAGAGAGAGAGAGAGAGAGAGAGAGAGAGAGAGAGAGAGAGAGAGAGAGAGAGAGAGAGAGAGAGAGAGAGAGAGAGAGAGAGAGAGAGAGAGACTGCCACAGGGATTGGGCTTTCACTATCGATGGTGAAGTACGGCCAAAGACTGATCCAAGAACATGACTCTGAAGGAAGTCTTAATGATCTGGTCCTATTGGTGGAGAAATATGGTGTCTGAATCTCTCATCATGTCTAGATCCTGTTGATACAATATCTTTCAACACTGTGAAACTGTCTGCAGTCAGATGAAGATCAGTACAGCAAACAAACAGTACACTATAGACTCTCCAAATGAAAATGGCATCATAAGCTGTTAAGTGTGAATTGACAACGTGAGATCTGAAGTCACACGTACACCAACGGCCCTACAACAATGAAAAAGCGATAACATTCTGCCATCATGATCGTGAAGATGATCCAACCATCAATGATACTTAGGGCTTGGTTCAATCTGTAGCGCAGAAGATCAGCATGTGGTTGAAATGTAAAGGTAATTTCCGATTGAGCTGACATACTGTAGCATTTACAGTAAATGCAGTCTCCGCGAACACGGAAACATTGCCTTTAAATGTCAATCACACTATAACGCTGATCTTCTGCGCTACTGATTAAATCGAGCCCCTACTTCCAACAACAATAACAATTGGCAAACAGATCATTTAGCTAAGGACAAGACAAGACAATATGTGGACAGAGGGAGAAGAATAATAATAAAAGGCCCAGACAGACAGAATTAGTCATTCAGTGCTCCGTGGCCCCGACGCTCCCGACGCCTGGCCCTGTCTGTGGGGTGCAGCGACATAGCAGCACCACTTAATTACAATTGTGCTGTGACCCGGCTGCTGCCAACCGACGCCGTCTCCACTGCCATGCTTGACCCTTTTTAACTGCTCCTGGAGGGGACCCTTGACAGGCCCTTCCCCTGCCTGCCTGGCTGGGCTGAGTGTGGGGGCGGAAGGAAAGGATGGAAGGAGAGGGAGCAGACAGGGACGAGAGAAGGATGAGGGAGAGAGAGCCCTCGTCTCTCCTGGCCTGGCTGGGCTCTCCTCCTCTCCTCCTGGAGTGCCCTCCAGTCCTGCTCCAGGGGCTTGGACCGTCCATGTACTGCCGACATGCCGACAACATCCCACTCCTGTACTATGGTAATGGGGCCAGGATGAACTCTTCAAGTGGCTTAAAAGCCTCTCTAGGCCAGGGCTTTTCACTGTGCCGAGGGCTGGAGATGGAGTGGAGCAGTCAGTTTGGATGGAGAGGTAAAGAGTGGAGACAGAGTGTGTCAGAGAGGGGACCCCGGGGGCTTTTAACTGGGGGCTTCCAGTTATTAGGGCCCTCCTCTGGGGCCCCAGGTTACTGTTTCAAGGGGAGACAAGTGTGTGGCTCTCATTCTCTACTGCATGACCTCCAGCTCAACACTCAACAAAGATTATCAAAAGAGAAACGCTGGCAGGCTGGAGAGGAGTGAGTGACGTAAAAGCTGCATCCCTAGATGGCTAAATGTCAGGATTAAGTGTTGGAGTGTCAAGTCCTGATGTGCAACTGCAGGAGCACTTTGATTTTTTCTCCAATTATAGGCTACATTGTGATTCTGGGTTATGGAACAGAATGAGTGTGTCTTTGATTGTATCCTTTAAAAAAAATGTTGTGTTATGAAAGGAATTCAACTGCGTAGAGAATAATCCCAAAATACTGCAGTGTTTATGAGTCAGTTCTTTAACCATGGTCACGATAAGCTGTGGTTGAAGTACTGAATGCAACAAAACTATGACAAAATAGTATCCCAATGAGAACATTGTTCCGGTCGAATGTGAGTCTATTTCCTTACAGGAGGGGGAGTTAACCCCACCCTGTCACTTCGCCCCTCTCCCTCATCACCCACCCACCACCCTGCTCACCAAACTCCCTCTCTCCCCCTCTCCCCCTCTCTCCCTCTCAATCTGGTGACACCATTGTAACCACTAATTAGAATTCTGTCACTAAGTAAATGCATTGTGACCGGCGGGTGACAGCTGTGCCTGGCCTAGCTTTGGGGGGGGGGGGGGGGGGGGGGCAATCAACAGTGTGGCAGCCAGGCAGGCTGGTGACGACGGTGGCAGGCTCCCTTTTAACAGGAGAGGTGCTGCTCTCGCCACTGACCTGACAGTCATTTAAATTACACAGAAGTGTAGGGGAGGCCAGCCAAGCACTGGGGAATAATGCACTGACTGACTGACTGACTGACTGATTTCTGTTTGCCCTGACAACTAGCCACACTCTCTTCCTTTTCAATTAGAACAAGGAGAGGAGCGTGGGCCTGCATCGCCCTACCTCAACCTTCACTCATCCCCCAGCAGGGAGGCAGGCTATCAGGGAGGGAGGCAGGGAGGGATGGAGGACGGCAGGCAGAGAGGTAGGGTGGAAGGGAAGGTTGGAGGCAGGGAGGCAGGCAGGCATGGAAGCAGGTCGGGAGCTGACAGATAAGTGGCTCTCTCTCCTCTCCTCTCCTCTCCTCTCCTCTCCTCTCCTCTCCTCTCCTCTCCTCTCCTCTCCTCTCCTCTCCTCTCCTCTCCTCTCCTCTCCTCTCCTCTCCTCTCCTCTCGCCTGTCCTTGTCCCTTGTCTCGCTCAGTGTTAAGGTATCCATGCTCCAGCTCCTTGTCAAGGGAGAGGACAGAGGAGGTATCCAGGCTTGTTTGTTTGTCTAGCTAACGAGCATACTAACCAAGGTTTGAGTTCATCAATATTGTTAGCCACACAGTAGTGGTGGTGGATTGTACCATGGAGACTTCATTGGAATACTTCTGTGTTACATTGTCCAACAAGTTGATATTCTAGCATAGGGCGAGAGCAAACTGGAGAGAAAACAACATACAGGACTTGTAGAGACTAATGTACTGTAGCTAGCTACTGTCTCCGCAGTCCCACTGTTACTAGCACCACGCTTGACACTCTCTCCCTTAGCTTGCTGTATATCATCGATAAACAATACTCAAAGTCCAGAGGATTGACAGTAGCTACTCATTAGACATTCCATCTGAAGGCTCTACACTGGGTTTTACTAGAATTCTTCTACCATTCAGAGAACATTGTCACATTGAACCTTTTTGTCCATGAGAAATCCTTAAAAGATAGCTTCCCCCATTAAATGTCATCCCTTACACCGAAGCAGGCCCCCGTTCCCAAAAATCAATGAGGGGAAAGTGAGGAAAGGGGGAGCGAGGCGATTGGCCGGGCGAGCGGAGGAGTGTTTTATATGCAGAGAGCTGAGGACAGGGACCAGGAGGAAGAGATGGGTAAATGTCTTACATTGATTTACACTGACAGTCCCACAAATCCACATGCTCCACACCAGTACAGTTACTGAATACCTGACTGACTGACTGACGGAGGGGATAGCTGATGGGTATCACATATGTGTCCCCTGTAGCTCAGTTGGTAGAGCATGGCGCTTGCAACGCCAGGGTTGTGGGTTCGTTTCCCACGGAGGGCCAGTATGAAAATGTATGCACTCACTAACTGTAAGTTGCTCTGGATAAGAGCGTCTGCTAAATGACTAAAATGTAAATAGGGGAAGGGGCACCAACGACCAACCAATCCATTACTTATCTCTGATTCTTGGCACTAGGGTGTATTCTTATGCCAGGCAAGCTGAGAATAGAAGCACGTTTATCAATAATATCATTAGCATACTTCTAAACTGCGAAAACATATTTTGAGTGAAAGGATTGGTTGTGGTTGTTTCTGGGGCAAGAGGATTGGTTGTGGTTCATGTGGTCATGTCCTGGTTCCTGTTTGACTAGTCCTGGCTGATCTGGGCTGATCTGCTGATCAAGCCAAGCCTTGGCAGCACCTCTGGGTCTGGTGTGGCAGTGGATTAATGTATATCAGCAGCTTGTGTTGCCTTTTCTTCCCTCGCAGTGCACTGACATGCAGATGTCCTCACTCACTAAAGCCTGTCATTAGGATGGAAGATCTCGCTCGCCGCTCCAAACCCTGACCCTTCCATGAACTCAGAGACAGAGAGAGAGAGAGAGAGAGAGAGTGGGTGTGGAAGAAAGAGAGTGGGGTGGAAGAGAGAGAGTCGGGGTGGAAGAGAGAGAGGGAGGGATAGAGAGAGAGAGAGAGAGAGAGAGAGAGAGAGAGAGAGAGAGAGAGAGAGATAGAGAGAGAGCAAGAGCGAGAACGAGAGAGAGCGAGAGAGAGCGAGAGAGAGAGCAGGGGGGTAGCTGAGAGAGGGGGGTAACTGCTGAGAGAGGGGGGTAGCTGCCAGTGGAAGAGAGAGAGAAAGATAGAGGGGTGCGAGAGAGAGAGAGAGAGAGAGAGAGAGAGAGAGAGAGAGAGAGAGAGAGAGAGAGAGAGAGAGAGAGAGAGAGAGAGAGAGAGAGAGAGAGAGATGAGCAGCAGCATTACCACAGCCAAACCAGAGAGTATCCCCAGTGGAGCTAACAAGTGCTATTGGCACGGCCCAGAGAGCCACCACAATAACAACAGCAGACTGGAATTGTTCAACAGATCTAATGCATGTTTCACCTGCTTCTCATGTAGCACACCAGATAGCAAGTGGGGGGATAGCTACTGACCCACCATACCACTCCTCCAGCTGCAAGCTTTGTCTTTCACCCTGAGATGTTTGTTAGCTGTGAGGAGAGAGGGAGCGGGTGAAGCAGAAGTGTTACCAGAGTGGACATACGATTGGGCTCTTCCCTCTGAAATATTCATGGCTTTTCCAGGGGAGAGGAGGGGAGGAAGTTAATTTAGCCCTTTCGCTATGCTGAGGGTAATTAAAAGAGATGATCGATAGTCTCTCCCCGTGTGTCTGATAACAACTACCCCCCAACACCCCGCACACCCCCTCTAAACCCCCGCCCACAGACAAAGAGCAGAGAGGGAGAGAGGGATAGGCTGGGGTCTCATTTAAATTCTAACTGGAGTGTTTTCATATGTGAAATAGATAAGAGCATGCCAACTCTATTTAGAAAAATGCATATTACAAGAATTGGAACTGTAAGTATTTGTACCTGAAATATGTAAATTCTCTGTTAACTTTAGTTTAGTGAGGGATTTATTTTTATTTTGGCGTACTATATTTGTGTACAATCATGGCACTGAATAGGCTTTTAGAGATAATGTTTGTCAAAACATTTCTTCCAGTCATTTATCTTTGAATGTTGGATTGTGGTTCAAATGTTGATTTGTATTCTGTGAGAAAGTGAGTTCCTGCAACAGAAGGAGAGCTCAAATCCTTCCATAAACTGGACCATCATCAATATTGTAGAGGAATCCATAGTTCAGGAATACCTAACTAATTAGAGTTGGCTTTAAATAATTTATCTCCTTAACTTTTATTGATTTGTCAGTTCTGTGGTGTGAGTTGAGCTGTAAAATTGACTATCCTCACATGCTCTTCTGCAGCTTTACGGACAGGCACACACACACACACAAATACACACTTCTTAATGAAGACGCAGCAGCAGCATGACGTGACAGCACAGCCGGAGAGGAGAGGAGACTGTCACTGTAAACCATCAGGATCAAGTATTAACAACCTGGCCTAATTAACAATGTCTCAATTAAACATCTCCCTCGTTATGGACACTAACCTGCTGGGACCCGTTAAACACCTGTAACTCATATTTCATCCCTTCAATAAACCCAGTCATCAATGATGGGAACTTCCATCAGGAGATAATAATCCAGTTCACTACAGTCAATTGGCCGATTTGTTTGATATTTGATTAAAAGGTAATTGCTTAATTGCTTAATTGATGAGGGATTATTTTCAGATTGCTCGGAATCAATGGGCCAGTCATGCTACATTAGTTCAGTTGACTGACAGGAGGGTGAATGATCATAGACTACTGGCAGGGGGAATGGGGAGAGTGATGATCCAATCAGCACGATCGTCAATAGGGATAAACATTACTGTAGCAACAGTGAAGATGGTATCTATCTGCATTTATCAAATAAATGTCAAATGATATGTTTAAACTGCATCCTCATGTATAGTGCATTTGGAAAGTATTCAGACCCCTTGACTTTTTCCACATTTTGTTACGTTACAGCCTTATTCTTTTTTTCCTCATCAGTCTACACACAATACCCCATAATAACAAAGCGAAAACAAGTTTTTAGAAAATGTTGCAAATGTATTAAAAACTAAAAACAGAAATACCTTATTTACGTAATTATTCAGACCCTTTGCTATGAGACTCGAAATTGAGCTCAGGTGCATCCTGTTTCCATTGATCATCCTTGAGATGTTTCTACAACTTGATTGGAGTCCACCTGTGGTAAATTCAATTGATTGGACATGATTTGGAAAGGCACACACCTGTCTATCTGAGGTCCCACAGTTGACAGTGCATGTCAGAGCAAAAACCAAGCCATGAGGTGGAAGGAATTGTCCTTAGAGCTACGAGACAGGATTGTGTCTAGGCACAGATCTGGGGAAGGGTACCAAAAAATGTCTGCATCATTGAAGGTCCCCAAGAACACAGTGGCCTCCATCATTCTTAAATGGAAGAAGTTTGGAACCACCAAGACTCTTCCTAGAGCTGGCGGCCCGGCCAAACTGAGCAATCGGGGGAGAAGGGCCTTGGTCAGGGAGGTGACCAAGAACCCGATGGTCACTCTGACAGAGCTCCAGAGTTCCTCTGTGGAGATGGGAGAACCTTCCAGAAGGACAACCATCTCTGCAGCACTCCACCAATCAGGCCTTTATGGTAGTGGCGAGACAGAAGACACTCCTCAGTAAAAGGCACGACAGCCTACTTGGAGTTTGCCAAAAGGCACCCAAAGACTCTCAGACCATGAGAAACAAGATTCTCTGGTCTGATGAAACCAAGATTGAACTCTTTGGCCTGAATGCCAAGCGTCACGTCTGGAGGAAACCTGGCACCATCCCTACGGTGAAGCATGTTGGTGGCAGCATCATGCTGTGGGGATGTTTTCCAGCGGCAGGGACTGGGAGACTAATCAGGATCGAGGGAAAGATGAACAGAGCAAAGTAGAGAGAGATCCTTGATGAAAACCTGCTCCATAGCGCTCAAGACCTCAGACTGGGGCGAAGGTTCAACTTCCAACAGGACAACAAACCTAAGCACACAGCCAAGACAACGTGGCTCCGGGACAAGTCTCTGAATGTCCTTGAGTGGCCCAGCCAGAGCCCAGAAATGAACCAAATTGAACATCTCTGGAGACCTGAAAATAGCTGTGCAGCGACGTTCCCCATCTAACCTGACAGAGCTTGAGAGGATCTGCAGAGAAGAGTGGGAGAAACTGTCAGCTTCCTGCCTCCTGTTTGTCTCCGGGCCTCTAGAGGTCATCTGAGTTCCCCTCTGCCTTAGTTCTTCCTCGTGTGTCCTTATTAGCTTTATCCAGGTCACCTGTGCCTTGTTTCCCCTAGAGTATTTTAGCTGTGTTTTTTCCCCTTGTTCCTCACTTGGTTATTGAGTCCTGGCTATGTGTCTCCTGCTGTGCCCCACAGAGTCTTTCCGAGTAAGCTTTTCTAAGTTATCTTTATTTTGTTTTTCTCCCCTCGTGGAGTTATTTTGTTTTTCCTCCTGTTTTGTTTACTGTACCTCTGTTAGTATACCTCTTTCTGAGAATAACTTTTGTTGGATTATTTTTGAAGTGCAAAGAACCTTTTTTTATATTAAATCTACTTTGCCTGGAGTATTGCCTTGGGTGTTTCGTTTGGGTCCAACTATACCTCCTCTGTGGCTAAGGGGTAGAACACCCAACTCTCCACATCTGAGACCTGAGTTCAAGCCCAGCTTGTGACAGAATAACCAAGTCAATCATGGACTCAGAAACACTCAGTTCCCAGGACCTGTTGGCGGTGATCGCTCGACATGAGGCATCTTTCCAGCGCCATGAAGCCGTTCTCAGCCGACAAGAAGAGCTGATGGCTAGTCATTCTCAACTCCTGGCCGATATGATGAGTTCCCTCCGCCAGCTCTTTGAACGCCTCCCTGGTCCTTCCCCTTCCTCCAGGTCACCCCCCAGTGACGACAGGCCTTCTCCAGTGGTGGAGCCCCGACTACCACCTCCCAAGCCCTTTTCTGGGGATCCAAGCTCTTGCCAGGGTTTCCTCACCCAATGCTCCCTCACCTTCGAGCTCCAACCCTCAAGTTTTCCCACAGACCGTTCCAAGATTGCCTACATCATTACCCTTCTTTCAGACAAGGCGCTCTCCTGGGCCTCTGCGGTGTGGCAGTCCCAGGAGGCCTGTTGTGACTCCTACGCTGCATTTGTAGAAGAGTTCAAGCGGGTGTTCGATCATCCTGTCAGTGGGCGGGAAGCTTCCAAGCGCCTACTGTCTCTCCGTCAGGGTCCCCGAAGCACGGCAGATTTTGCCATTGAATTCCGGACTATAGCAGCAAGGAGCGGATGGAATGATGAAGCGCTGAGGGTCTGTTTTCAGGGAGGGTTATCTGAGCCCCTTCAAGATGAGTTAGCCACCCGAGAACCAGCTGGGGATCTCGAGTCCCTCATAGCCTTGGCCATCCGCCTGGACAATCGTCTAAGAGAGCGGAGAACGGCTCGCCGCCAGGTGTCTCAGTCCCCAGTTCCTCTGAGCAGCTCTGTTTCTCCTGTTTGGGCTCCGTCATTCAGAGCTTCCCCGGCTCCTGAACTGCTCCAGGATTCCCCGGAGAACATGCAGTTAGGCCGTTCCAGGCTTTCTCCCAACGAAAGGGAACGTTGCATGAGGGAGCGTCGGTGCCTCTACTGCGGGGTTGCCGGCCACTTCCGCTCCACTTGCCCCGAGCTTTCGGGAAACGCCTGTCCCCGCCTAGCTACAGGAGGGCTGTGATGGGGAAAATTAGAGCTCCTCCTACTAACGCTGTCCTAGCTATTCCAGCCACTCTGTCCTGGGAGGGCCACCAGCATCGGGTCCAGGCTATGATCGATTCCGGTGCCGCAGGTGATTTCCTGGATTTAACCTTGGCTAAGGAACTTAAGATCCCTACCCAACTACTTCCTCAACCCCAGGCAGTTACAGCCTTAGATGGCAGACCTCTGGAACCAGGAAAGGTTACAGAGGCGACTCAGTCCCTGCGACTGACCATCTTCCAACACCAGCATGAGGAGACCTTCTATCTCATTGACTCCCCCGAGTATCCTATTATCCTGGGTCACCCTTGGCTATGCAGACATAATCCCCAGATCGACTGGCCTACTGGCACCATTCTAAGCTGGGGTCCCACTTGCCAACTCACCTGCATGCTTCAGAGTCCCTCAGCCCCTAGTACCCAGTTTCAAGAGTCTGTTGACGTCTCCCGAGTCCCCAGTGTTTACCATCGGTTCAAGGCAGTGTTCAGCAAGTCCCGGGCTACTTCCTTACCGCCTCACCGCACGTATGACTGTGCCATTGATCTACTCCCTGGTTGCTGCCCTCCTAGAGGTCGGATCTTTTCCTTATCCTCCCCCGAGTACTCAGCTATGGACACCTACATTAAGGAGTCCTTGGCAGCCGGCATCATCTGTGCCTCTACTTCCCCGGCTGGGGCGGGCTTCTTTTTTGTTGAAAAGAAGGACGGGGGTCTTAGGCCTTGTATTGATTACCGGGGACTCAACAAGATCACGGTTCGGAATCGATACCCCCTTCCTCTCATGGCCAATGCTTTTGAGCTGCTTCAAGGGGCTTCCATTTTTACTAAACTGGATCTCCGCAATGCTTACCATCTCGTGCGGATCCGGCCAGGAGACGAATGGAAGACAGCATTCAACACGCCCACGGGGCACTATGAATATCGGGTGATGCCGTTCGGGCTCACCAATGCCCCCGCAGTATTCCAAGCCTTGATTAATGATGTTCTCCGGGATATGCTTAATCTGTTCGTCTTCGTGTACCTGGACGATATCCT
Source organism: Coregonus lavaretus (assembly GCF_964263955.1). Classification (NCBI taxonomy): domain Eukaryota; kingdom Metazoa; phylum Chordata; class Actinopteri; order Salmoniformes; family Salmonidae; genus Coregonus; species Coregonus lavaretus. The sequence continues at coordinate 22,539,928 of NC_140010.1, forward strand.
CATCTTCTCGAGGTCACTGAAGGAGCATGAGGGGCATGTTAGCAGGGTTCTCCAGAGGCTCCTTGACAATCACCTCTACGTTAAACCTGAGAAATGTGAATTTCATGTTCCCCAGACTCAGTTTCTCGGGTTTATTGTCACTCCCGGCCACCTAGAGATGGATCCCAAGAAGGTCAAAGCGATCCACAGCTGGCCCACACCTGCCACGGTCAAGGAGGTTCAACGGTTCATTGGCTTTTCTAACTTCTATCGGAAGTTCATTAAGAATTTCAGCTCTGTGGTAGCCCCCTTGACGACGCTTACCAAGGGAGGAGGGACCAAGATTCACTGCGGTCCGGAAGCAGCAGGGGCCTTCGAGGATCTCAAGCGCCGCTTCACTTCTGCTCCGATTCTGGTGATCCCTGACCCAGAAAGACCTTTCGTGGTGGAGGTGGACGCCTCAGAGGTGGGGGTGGGAGCCGTCCTGTCACAGAGGGGTGAGGATGGGAGATTACACCCTTGTGCCTTCATGTCTCGCCGCCTGTCTGAGGCCGAGCGCAACTACCACGTGGGGGATCGAGAGTTGCTTGCGGTAAAACTGGCCTTGGAGGAGTGGCGCCATTGGCTTGAGGGGGCTCAGCATCCTTTCCAGGTTCTCACAGACCACAAGAACCTGGAATATCTCCAACAGGCAAAGCGGATGAACCCTCGGCAAGCACGATGGTCCCTTTTTTTTAATCGATTCCAGTTTCTCCTGTCTTACAGACCTGGCACCAAGAACGTCAAGCCGGATGCCCTGTCTCGAGCCTATTCTCCCGAGATACAAGAGAAGCCCTTGGCATCGATTATTCCGAGGTCTAGGATCGTCGCACCTCTTCAGTGGGAACTAGAAAGAGGGGTACGAGAGGCCCTTGTCCATGAGCCCGATCCAGGCGGTGGTCCTGCCGGACGTCTGTACGTTCCTCTCTCTGTTCGGGCCTGCGTCTTGCAGTGGGGTCATGAGTCGCCCTTGACATGCCATCCAGGTAGTGCTCGCACACTGGAATTCCTCCAGCGGCGGTTTTGGTGGCCGTCCATCAAGAAGGACGTGCAGGTCTATGTTGAGGCCTGTCCTGTGTGCAACCAGGGAAAGTCGACACGTCAGCGACCCCAGGGACTGCTCCATCCCTTACCTGTTCCTCGCAGGCCATGGTCACACCTTTCTCTGGACTTTGTTACGGGACTTCCTCCATCCCAGGGCAACACAGCCATCCTAGTGGTTGTAGACCGGTTCTCGAAGGCTGCCCGGTTTATTCCTCTGCCCAAGCTGCCCTCGGCCAAGGAGACTGCTGAGCTCCTCATGAACCATGTCTTCCGGATATTTGGAATTCCCCTGGACGTTGTCTCCGACCGAGGTCCCCAATTCTCGTCCCGGTTTTGGGGGGCCTTCTGCAGGCTTATTGGGGCCACAGCCAGCCTATCGTCTGGGTTCCATCCAGAGTCTAATGGCCAAACGGAACGGATTAATCAGGATCTGGAGACCACCCTGCGGTGTATGGCGGCCAGTAATCCCACGTCTTGGGCCACCTATATCATTTGGGCTGAATATGCCCACAACACCCTCCAGTCCTCAGCCACCGGATTGTCCCCCTTCGAATGCCAGTTCGGATACACCCCTCCATTATTTCCAGAGGAAGAGGCGCAAGTTGGTGTTCCCTCGGCCCAGCGCTTTGTCCAACGCTGTAGGCGGACCTGGAAGAAGGCCAGGCGTACCCTCCTTCGGACATCCCAGAGATACCAAAGTCAGGCTAATCGCCGCCGCCGGACGGCCCCTAGTTTCCGAGCTGGTCAGAGAGTTTGGTTGGCCACTAAGAACCTGCCCCTCCGGGTCGAATCCAAGAAGCTTTCCCAGAAATACATCGGCCCTTTCCGCATAGCAAGGAAAGTTAACCCTGTTTCTTATCGTTTGGTTCTCCCTCGCTCCCTTAGAATTAACCCCACTTTCCATGTTTCACTACTAAAACCTGTCTTGTCTTCTCCCTTTGCCCCCCCACGCAGACCCCCGCCACCTCCCAGGATCATTGACGGCCAGCCAGCCTTCACAGTGCGCCGGATACTGGACTCCCGGAGGGTCCAGAACTCTCTGCAGTATCTGGTGGACTGGGAGGGCTACGGGCCAGAGGAGCGCTCCTGGGTTCCAGCCAAGGAAATCCTGGACCCAGGTTTGATCCGAGAGTTTCGCACCCTGAGGCCAGGGTGTTCTGGAAGGAACGTCAGGAGTCGTTCCTAGAGGAGGGGGTCCTGTCAGCTTCCTGCCTCCTGTTTGTCTCCGGGCCTCTAGAGGTCATCTGTGTTTCCCTCTGCCTTAGTTATTCCTCGTGTGTCCTTATTAGCTTTATCCAGGTCACCTGTGCCTTGTTTCCCCTAGAGTATTTTAGCTGTGTTTTTTCCCCTTGTTCCTCACTTGGTTATTGAGTCCTGGCTATGTGTCTCCTGCTGTGCCCCACAGAGTCTTTCCGAGTAAGCTTTTCTAAGTTATCTTTATTTTGTTTTTCTCCCCTCGTGGAGTTATTTTGTTTTTCCTCCTGTTTTGTTTACTGTACCTCTGTTAGTATACCTCTTTCTGAGAAGAACTTTTGTTGGATTATTTTTGAAGTGCAAAGAACCTTTTTTTATATTAAATCTACTTTGCCTGGAGTATTGCCTTGGGTGTTTCGTTTGGGTCCAACTATACCTCCTCTGTGGCTAAGGGGTAGAACACCCAACTCTCCACATCTGAGACCTGAGTTCAAGCCCAGCTTGTGACAGAAACTCCCCAAATATAGGTGTACCAAGCTTGTAGCGTCATATGCAAGAAGACTTGAGGCTGTAATTGCTGCCAAAGGTGCTTCAACAAAGTACTGAGTAAAAGGTCTGAATACTTATCTAAATGTGATATTTCCGTTTTTTATTTTTAATACATTTGCAAAATGTTAAAAAAATCTGATTTTGCTTCGTCATTATGGGGTATTGTGTGTAGATTGATGAGAAAATAAAACAATTTAATCAATTTTAGAATAAGGCTGTGACGTAACAAAATGTGGCAAAAGTCAAGGGGTCTGAATACTTTCTGAATGCACTGTATGTATATTGAGTTACAGTAAGTATGGTTAGCATGGAAAAATAAAGCTCTGGATGCTGTTGGTGGAATCTGTGTCACGGTTTCGGCCGAGGCTGCTCCTCCTCCTTGTTCGGGCAGGCTTCGGCGGTCGTCGTACCCGGAGTACTAGCTATCACCGTTTGATGTTTTCGCTGTCTGTTGGTTTTGTCTGATTGTGTACACCTGTGTCCTGTTTAGTTGATTATGTCCTCTATAAGTTTCCCGTTTGGTTAGTTTTGTGTTGTGTGTTATTGTTCGCCTGTCATCAGGTCGGCTCGTTGTTTGTTTGTTGTTTTCCCTGTCGTCGCACTGTACTGTTTTCGTGCGCCTTGGAATTCTAGCCTTTTGCGCATTGTTGCGCATCGTCCGCCTCTTGTTTGTTTTGAGGCCAGTGTTTTGTATATTTTTGGTCGTGTTCAGTAAAGTATTGGACTGAGCTTCTGTGTCTGCGTTTGACTCCTTCACCACATCTACATCAGCCGTTGTGACAATCTGTTCATCTAAAAAAAGACAATAGTTGATGAGAGTCTGACACTGTGCTACAGGATACAACTGCTAGCTTTGGTATTTTATATAACATTCTATCTATCATCACCTAATCCACAATTCTGCACAGGGCCAGGTTATTTTATCTGGTGTCTGTATCTGCTGTACGTCTGCAGTGTCTGCCCTGGGTGTGTCTGTCTATGTACTGACGGCACACCTGATGCACTAGTGAGGAGGAGGAGGGGTCAGGGGTCCAAGGTCAGGATATGACTTTACACATCTGGTTAGCACCGAGCCCTATCCCCAGCTGTGTCTGTGGTGATGATGGTTTCTCACAGTGGCTCAGCTGCTGCTGCTCTGGACTGTGGGAGGAATGGAGATTTTTGCCACTGTTGTCCAGATGTGGCCTTCTGCCTGCCTACCTGCACTCTGGGAAAAGGACAGAGGACTGAAAAATGACAGTTTAGCACAACAAATTGACAGTGTCACATGTTTGGGAGAAAAGATGACACAGACAGTAATAAAGAATGAAAGACATAGTAGAGGCCTAAGCATTGTTGTTCACTAATTTACCCCAAGTAGGGAATGGATGGCGGGGTTGAAAAGTAATAAAGGGGAGTATATATATAAAACACATGGGGGATTAGAAGTGATGGAGACAATTACATTGATGGAAGTTACAATCTATCTGCAATATTAAGCTGATCTACCCCCCCCCCCAAAAAAAATAATAATAATATAAGAATGAAAGACATATAGCCAAATAGAAAGACAGACCGTCAAATGAATAATGTGACCAATTTGTATTGACTTTGTATCGCCACGCAATACCAAGTCATACTGGCTTTTTTGTATTTTTGTGTATTTTCAATAAACACCAGAACACAAATTGACACAAAAAATGCAATAGATGACAGACGTAGTCGGAGCATGTACCATATGATCACTCCACTTGGCCAAGAGAGCAGAGCCATATAGAAAAATATACTTCAAAATCCACATTGATGTGGATACGTTTGGGAACTATTCGTGTGATGTGTTCAATTTGTTCATTTCCACCGATATTGAATGGTGCGGCACTCCAGGCTCGGCCGGCTGTGGTGCAGAATAAGAATGGGCTGACCTATGGCACTTCAGAAGAAATTGCCTCACAATGAGCGTTGGCCTACATCGATTATGCCTGCTAGTGTTTACTGCGTCACTCCCGTGTCGCCTTTAAACAAGTGGAGCGCTCTGCATGACTGTCGCCAGGGCTACGTTGTGACGGGCGCCTCGTTAGACCGACCCGGACGCCGCTTGACATGAATTAGACGTGTCGGCGTGTTGAGAACCGTCCGACTGCCCCCCTCGTGCCGGGTCGGACCCCAGTGGATTTTTTAATAGGTTTAACGCTGTAGACCACCAATGTAGATTCTCTCTCCGACTCTCTCCTCCGTAGCACCATGGGAGTCGGATCACAAGTACTGGGATTGAACAGTGTAATAACCTTGTTACAAACTGAACAGAAGACATGATGATTCTTATGATATTTTAATGTCACACCAATCCAGGTTTGGATACTTAATGATACAGGGGGAGCTGGGGAGCTGTTTGATTATACTTCATGACTGGAAAATAATAAATAAAATAGTCATTTCATTGCGTGAAAGTGGTGCATTCAAGAATAATGATCTTGCCTCTCTCTCTCTCTCCTCTCTCTCTCTCTCCCTCCCTCCTCCCTCTCCTCTCGCTCTCCCCCCTCCCTCCTCCCTCTCTCTCTAATATTCTCAATTTCTCATTCTCCTCTCTCCAAGCCTAAAAGTAAAAGAGCAACATTATTCATACTCTGAGAGCCACTTACAGTATAATACCATGTTGTTCAGAACAAGGGCCTAAAATATTACACATTTACTCACAGCTTGTGATACAGGTGTGCCCTACAGTAATTATTGATACCTATCAATCAACCTCCAATAATTTATCAATCTCTTCAGACATAAAGGAAACCAGCGGACCCTGCATCCTACCTGGACCAAACCTAGACACTACTGACAGCAAC